>NC_133388.1:44919591-45233639 GCF_047511655.1 Castor canadensis
TTTAAACTGGTAAAGCATAGATTTATTTCTGACACTGCTGGAGGCTGGGAAGTCTAAGGTCAAGGTGCCTGCAGATTTATTGTCTGGGAAGGTCCCACTTCCTGGTTCATAGATAGCATTTTCTTGCTGTGCCTCACATGCAGAAGGGGTGAAGAAGAGCTGGGTGTCGAGTGTCATGGCATATGCATGTAATCCCAGCTCGTCAGAGGCAGAAGCAGGAGGATCATGACTTTGAGGTCAGCTCAGGCAAAAAAAGTAGAAGACTATATCTCAAAAACAAAATAAAAACAAAAGAACTGAGGGCACAGCTCAAAAAGTAGAACACTTGTCTTGCATATGTGAAGCCCTGGGTTCAATCTCCAGTGCTACAGAAAAAGTGGGGTGGAGATGAGGAAATTCTTTGGGACCTCTGTTATAAAGGCACTAATCCCATTGATGAGGGCTCCACCCTCATGACCAAGTTCACCTCTCAAAGGTCCCCACCTTCAAATGTTGTCACATTGGGGATTAAATGTCACCCGAATTTTAGGGGCACACAAACATCCAGTTGATAACAATTCAGTTTCTCATCTATAAAATGGAAATATTAGTCATCTCTTATAATTAGTAGATGAGATATGGTATGCAACTGATGCTCAGGAAAATGCACTTTACATGTTCAGAAAATGTGCAAAGATGTGTTGAAATACATTTAATCTCAGATTGATAACTTATTGGGGTTTCCCAATTTTCATAAGCAGATGAGTAAGCATTTTTATTGGCAGAAGAAAACTTCAGGAACTTGTCAGGAAATATCACCTGAAAGTCTCTGCTGCTTACTTCTTAGCAAGTGTCTGTTGAATAAAATGCTGTGTATGGGGTATTGCCTAAGGATGTGTGAGATATCTGCTCCTCTAAATTTTAGGTAAGGTTGCCTGGGAAACAGGCTGTGTGTGGAAATTTGTATGCAGGAAGTTTACTGAGTGAAATTCCTGGAATCAGCACTGTGGGGGATGGAGGAACAAGAGTAATCAGAGAAGCTTAATTGGGAATCAATTTTTTCTCATTTTACTCAGATCATCGGAGAATTACAAAACAGAATAGTGTGATTTGGGCCTCACATTCATTAATTCATTTAACAAATATTTCTTGAGTAACTCACTTATGCACTTTTATGTTGGATTTTGGTGATGATGAATAAGATAGACTCAGTCCTTGATATCATGGAGTTTATAATCTAATAATAGAAGTCAAACATTTAAACAACGAATTACAATACAATGTTTAATATCTATGCCTCTAAAGTTACTAGTAAATATATTTATGTAAGTCTAATTAAATTATTAAAAATAAGAGTAATAGGTGATGGGGAAAGGCTACTGCCTTATCAGGTATTCAAAGCACATTATAAAACTGTGCTACTTAGTGAAGGAAATGATCAGTGGAACAAAAGAGAGTATTAAGGAATTGGCCCCAATGTCAGTAGTATATGTAAAAGGGAACTTTAAAATAAATAGGGTGGAGTTGGGTGCCAGTGGCTCATGTCTGTAATCCTAACTACTTTGGAGATCATGAGGATCATGGTTCTACGCCATGGAAAAAAAAAAAAGTTTGTGAGACTCTATCTCAATGAAAAAGCTGGACATGGTGGCACACACCTGTCATCCCAGTGAGCAGGGGAAACATAAAATAGGAAGATTGTGGTCTAGGCTAGCCTGGGCAAAAAGGGAGACCCCCATCTCCAAAATAACCAGAGTAAAAAGGGCTGGTAGAGTGGCTCAAATGGTGGGGTGCCTGAGTTCAAACCCCAGCCCTGCAAAAAAAAAAAAAGCAAATATGCCTGTTTGTGCAAAAGAAATATAGGAATGATAAATCAGAGATTCTCAAGCATACACAGGAGGTTGTAGAAAGCTGAGCATCTTAACAAATTTCAATGAACTGGTAATATATTGATCACATTTGCTGACCACAATGTACTTAAGTTAGGAATTAAGTATAAAAAATAATCCGCCCTGGGCTTAGCATTTATTAGGCCCTGGATTTGATCCCCAGCACCAAAACCAAAATAAAACAAAACTTGACTCTGTTGGTGGAAGTATAAAGTGGTCCAATCACTTTGGGAAAATGTTTGACCATATCAACTAGAACTCAATATGCAAATAACCTATGACCCAGCAATTTCTTTCCTCCAATGGAAATTCACGGCCATGTTCAATGAACTACATATACTACAGTATACACAGGGCTGGGGAATGTGGCTCAGTAGCAGTGCTAGCCTAGCAAGCATGAGGCTCTGGGTTTGATCCCCAGCCCTGCGAAAGGAAAAAAAAGAATTACTAGAATTTTCATAGCAGAACCATTTACAACAGTCCAAACTGGAAACTACCCAAATGTCCATTAGCAGCAGAACAAAGAAATTGTGGACTGGGGTGTGGCTCAAGTGGTAAAGTGCCTGCCTAGCAAGTGTGAGTCACTGAGTTCAATCCCCAATACTGCCAAAAAAGAAAGGAGAGAAGGCTGAAAATTAATGAGCAAAGGAAGTGTTCAACATAAGATAGCTAAAGATCAGCAGAATAAACCCAAAGAAAATAGAAGGAAAGAAATAAAGATAAAAGCAGACATTAGTGTAATGGATAAAATAATACAAAAGATCAACAAGACCAATTGGCTCTTCGGAAAGACTAATAAAACATACAAATCTCTGGCAAGAGTGATTATAAGGAAAAAGATAAATAAATAAACAATATTAGTAATGAAAAAGCACATTCTGCAGAAATCAAAAAGATAATAAGGCAAAACTATGACTGACTTTATGCCAGTGAATTTGAAAAGATTAAAAAAACAATATCCTAGACACCTATCAATTGCCAATGTGGATTCAAAAAGCAATAGAAAGCCTGAAAAATGCTTAAGAAACCATATTAAAGATATTAAATCAGTGGTTAGTCATCTCTTCTCCCTGTCCTTTTTCTACTCACATAATAAAGTGCCTGAGACCCAGGTAGCTTTTCAGTATTCTACCAAGCATCCAAGGAACAGATAATTACAAACTCATCCAAACTCTTCCAAACAGCATTTAAAACACTATTCCTGGCCTAGTTTTATGAACTAGATACTAAAATCAGAAGAGAGTATTGTGAGATGAGCATTATGAAAAAGATAATCATAGGGCAATTCATTTAGATTTTATTTTGGCTGTACTGGGATTAGAACTCAGAGTGTTGGACTTGTTAGTCAGGTGCTCTACCACTTGAGCCACACCTCCATCCCTCATTTAGATTATTATAAATATCATGAAAAGTTGGGTTAATTTTGGAAGGAAGAGATGTTGGGAAATTACAAAGTCCACATAATGATATAATTTATCTTCTTAAAATATTACATGAGAAAATTAATGTTGTTTCAATAGATACAGAAAGAATAATTGACAATATTCAGTTCCCATTCATAGTAAAAACTTTCTTAATTGATAAAGTACCAAAAGCTTATAGCAGACACTGTACTTTCTGACAAATACTAGCAGTATTCACTTTAAAATAGAAAACAAAACAAGTGTACTTTCTCTCATTGCCTCCACTTAACTGTATACTCGAGACCCTATCCAGTGCAGTTAGACCACAGAAAGAACTAAAAACGAGAGAACAAAATTGTCAATATTTGCATACAATATTGTTGTGACAGTCTGAGAAAATTTATAGAGATTATGCGATTATGATAAGTTTTATAGTTTAACAAGGTTGCTCTCCTTATACCTTGGGGTATAAGATTAATGTACAAAAATCAATTGCATTTTGAAATACCAACAAATGGTTAGAAAATGTAATTTAAAAAAGAAGATGTCATTTCAAAAGCAGTCTAATAAAAACATATGTGATAGTTACAAAAAAAAAACTATAAAACATTGTAGAAGGACACTGATGAGCATCTGAATAAATAAAAACATATCATGTTCTTGAAGGGAGAGAGTCAGATCATACAGCTGATAATTCTTCCCCAATTAATATATAAATTCAGGGTAATTCCAATTAAAACTCTCACAGGGTTTTTGCTTGTTGTAGGGGAAGTGGGGGCAAGTGGGACAGAGAAGTGATGGGCTGATTCTAAACTTCTTTTTTTTCTTTGTTTCTTTCTAAAATTCTAAAGACTTGCCAAGATGGTTTTGAAGGACAAGGTAAACTTCTACCAGATAATCAAAGTTTAATTAAAGCCCTAACAATCAAGGCTGTGTGATTTGCAGCAAAGATGAACCAAAACAAATGAATTTAATACAGAGCCTAAAAACAGAGCTACACAAATATGGATATTTGCCTTATCACAGGGAAGCATTGCATATTGGTAGAATAAAGGGTGAACTACTTTATAATAGTTCTGAGTCAACCAAATATCCCTGTGGAAAAATTAAAATGGGATGGTGTTATCCCACAATTCTGAAAAATAGATTCAAGTTTGATTAAAGACTTATACAAATAAAAACTTTAAAACTTTTAGAAGAAAATATAGAAAGAATATTTTTACTACCCGAGGTAAGGATTTTGTGAGCAAGACAAAAAATTTTTTAAGAGGAAAGTAAAAATAGAAATACTTGAAAATTAATAGAGAACTTAGAGCTTTAAAGCAAGTCAAACTCAAATTCTAGGATATAATACAAATACTCTCAATCATATGGGCCTCAGAAAGTTTGCCACACAAAAAAACTACAATGACAACAAATCCAGGAGATGTCACGATGATACTCATAGTAAAAGTGATCAACTGCTTTGGTAAAGTTTGTTGTTATCTTTAAATTATAACTTAAAATCAAATTATGAAAAGAAAGTATAATAAGACAGAATTAGGTCTAAATAATATCAATGTGGTGGGGGTTAGATTAAAGGGAATGAAAGAAAGGTGAGGAGTGTGAAAGTATATTAAATTTATTCTTGTCATGAGGAAAGGTGGATGGGCAGACTATTTTTTAAAAACAGGGCTATAAAAGAAAACAATACGATAACCCAAAATAACAAATTATGGTGGTAGAAGCAGATCCAAATGTATTAATAACACGTAAATATATTAATACATATGAGTGGGCTAAGTTTACAACCAAAAGACAAAGATACATTATATTTTTAAAAAATCCAGACATATGCTTTTCAAAACTTTATTTTAAATATTATTTTATTAGCATATATTAATTGTACAAAGTGGTTTCATTATGATATTTCCATACATGCATATACTTTGATCAAATTCACCCCCTCTATTACTTTCTTTTTTTTTACTTTTTTTTTTTTTCATTTTTCTTTTATTATTCATATGTGCATACAAGGCTTGGTTCATTTCTCCCCCCCTGCCCCCTCCCCCTCCCTTACCACCCACTCCGCCCCCTCCCTCTCCCCCCCCAATACCCAGCAGAAACTATTTTGCCCTTATTTCTAATTTTGTTGTAGAGAGAGTATAAGCAATAATAGAAAGGAACAAGGATTTTTGCTGGTTGAGATAAGGATAGCTATACAGGGCATTGACTCACATTGATTTCCTGTGCATGGGTGTTACCTTCTAGGTTAATTCTTTTTGATCTAACCTTTTCTCTAGTACCTGTTCCCCTTTTCCTATTGGCCTCAGTTGCTTTAAGGTATCTGCTTTAGTTTCTCTGCGTTAAGGGCAACAAATGCTAGCTAGTTTTTTAGGTGTCTTACCTATCCTCATCCCTCCCTTGTGTGCTCTCGCTTTTATCATGTGCTCATAGTCCAATCCCCTTGTTGTGTTTGCCCTTGATCTAATGTCCACATATGAGGGAGAACATACGATTTTTGGTTTTTTGAGCCAGGCTAACCTCACTCAGAATGATGTTCTCCAATTCCATCCATTTACCAGCGAATGATAACATTTCGTTCTTCTTCATGGCTGCATAAAATTCCATTGTGTATAGATACCACATTTTCTTAATCCATTCGTCAGTGCTGGGGCATCTTGGCTGTTTCCATAACTTGGCTATTGTGAATAGTGCCGCAATAAACATGGATGTGCAGGTGCCTCTGGAGTAACAGTCTTTTGGGTATATCCCCAAGAGTGGTATTGCTGGATCAAATGGTAGATCGATGTCCAGCTTTTTAAGTAGCCTCCAAATTTTTTTCCAGAGTGGTTGTACTAGTTTACATTCCCACCAACAGTGTAAGAGGGTTCCTTTTTCCCCGCATCCTCGCCAACACCTGTTGTTGGTGGTGTTGCTGATGATGGCTATTCTAACAGGGGTGAGGTGGAATCTTAGCGTGGTTTTAATTTGCATTTCCTTTATTGCTAGAGATGGTGAGCATTTTTTCATGTGTTTTTTGGCCATTTGAATTTCTTCTTTTGAGAAAGTTCTGTTTAGTTCACGTGCCCATTTCTTTATTGGTTCATTAGTTTTGGGAGAATTTAGTTTTTTAAGTTCCCTGTATATTCTGGTTATCAGTCCTTTGTCTGATGTATAGTTGGCAAATATTTTCTCCCACTCTGTGGGTGTTCTCTTCAGTTTAGAGACCATTTCTTTTGATGAACAGAAGCTTTTTAGTTTTATGAGGTCCCATTTATCTATGCTATCTCTTAGTTGCTGTGCTGCTGGGGTTTCATTGAGAAAGTTCTTACCTATACCTACTAACTCCAGAGTATTTCCTACTCTTTCTTGTATCAACTTAAGAGTTTGGGGTCTGATATTAAGATCCTTGATCCATTTTGAGTTAATCTTGGTATAGGGTGATATACATGGATCTACTTTCAGTTTTTTGCAGACTGCTAACCAGTTTTCCCAGCACTTTTTGTTGAAGAGGCTGCTATTTCTCCATCGTATATTTTTAGCTCCTTTGTCAAAGATAAGTTGCTTATAGTTGTGTGGCTTCATTTCTGGATCCTCTATTCTGTTCCACTGGTCTTCATGTCTGTTTTTGTGCCAGTACCATGCTGTTTTTATTGTTATTGCTTTGTAATATAGTTTGAAGTCAGGTATTGTGATACCTCCTGTATTGTTCTTTTGACTGAGTATTGCCTTGGCTATTCGTGGCCTCTTGTGTTTCCATATAAATTTAACAGTAGATTTTTCAATCTCTTTAATGAATGTCATTGGAATTTTGATGGGAATTGCATTAAACATGTAGATTACTTTGGGGAGTATCAACATTTTTACTATGTTGATTCTACCAATCCATGAGCATGGGAGATCTCTCCACTTTCTATAATCTTCCTCAATCTCTTTCTTCAGAAGTTTATAGTTTTCCTTGTAGAGGTCTTTCACATCTTTTGTTAGGTTTACACCTAGGTATTTGATTATTTTTGAGGCTATTGTAAATGGAATTGTTTTCATACATTCTTTTTCAGTTTGCTCATTGTTAGTGTATAGAAATGCTAATGATTTTTCTATGTTGATTTTATATCCTGCTACCTTGCTATAGCTATTGATGATGTCTAGAAGCTTCTGAGTAGAGTTTTTTGGGTCTTTAAGGTATAGGATCATGTCATCTGCAAATAGGGACATTTTGACAGTTTCTTTACCTATTTGTATTCCTTTTATTCCTTCTTCTTGCCTAATTGCTCTGGCTAGGAATTCCAGTACTATGTTGAATAGGAGTGGAGATAGTGGGCATCCTTGTCTGGTTCCTGATTTTAGAGGGTCTATTACTCTTTCTTAATCTTCCTCCCTCCCCTTCTCCATTTTAATAGTTTTTATTGGGTTTCATCATGCTATTTTTCGTACATATGTATAATGTACCTGGTAGGCTGAGACCAGGAAGATCAAAATTCAAGGTCAACCCCAGCAAGTAGTTCATGAGACCCCATCTCCAAAATAACCAGAGCAAAATGAACTGGAGGTGTGGCTCAGTGGAGAGTACTTGTTTTGCAAGTATGAAACACTGTTCAAACCCAATCCCACCAAAAATTAAAATAATAGTACAAATAGCTAATATATAGAAGCCCTTATTGTGCATTGGGCAGTATTCTAAATGCTTTCTATCACCTTATGTAATCATCACATCAATACTGTGAGGTAGGTCCTAATAACCCTATTTTGCAAATGAGGACACTGAGGCAGAGAGGGGTAAAGTAGTTTGGCAGAATCACAAAGTTCATAGATTTGATGCTGGAGTTTGAACCCAGTATAAATGCCTGATACTTGCACAGGCACTGGGGAGAAGCAGAGCTCTGTGAAGGTCCTGGGAAGAGTTGCCCTACATAGTTCTGGTTCTCCTTACCCCCACTTAGCAGTCTCTGTGCTCTTGCCCACAAACAAAGGTGTTTCATTGCTCCTTCTCTCCAGTTTTCTCTCTTTAAGAAATACTATTAATTTACAATAAAAACCTTTCTGGAAAGCAACACCAGGAGCCACATGCATTCCAAGCCTGGTTTTTGTTACTGAATTTACTTTCCACATGTGATTCTCACCACAAGCGTGAAGTTATGGTGCCTTTCCTGTCACTGTGCTTTGTGGCTGGTCTTGCCAGCCTCTGTATTAAACACTAAAGGGCCAATTACATATTTCAGGGCTATTATACCATTTAACGAGGATTTTAAAACTTGTACAGAGTAATGGAATCTGTAAATGTATTTATAATTAGTGCTATTTTCATTTCACTGAGGTAAAAACACGTTTTGTGTATTATCAAAGTAAGGAGGAATGTCTTAATTTTTTTTTTCTAAAAATGAGCTATTTTCCATCCAGAGTCTCCAATACCAAAAAAATCATTATAATTTCCTTTTGGAAAAATTTTCGAAGAGGATTGTGGGACCCTGGCCTTTTCTTCTTCCTCTTTTGCTCCAAGGCTTGTGATAAAAATGGTTTTGTTCTGCTGTGGTGTCCACAGGCTCAAAGCTTCATGGACTGGAACCTCTACAGCTGTCAGCCAAATTAAACCTTTTCTTTTGTAAGTAAACCACTCAAGTATTTCATTGTAGTGATGGAAAGCTACAAGCACAGGAGGGAACCAGAGTATTTGCCAGAAACTCTAATGATTAACCCAACTTCCTTTTCTGTATAAGTTTGACTGGTAGTTTTCAAACTTTTTAACCATAACTTGTTATAAAAAAAAGTATCATTGATGTCACAACTCAATATACAATACACATATAAATGTATTTAACTGAGATAAAAGTTCTTGAATGTGATTCATCCTATCTTCTGTTTCATTATTTTTAACTTCTTATTTTTTTAAAAAAGTGCAGATCACAGCCAATTAAACTGGTTTTCTGACCCACTAATGAGTTGTGATACAGAATTTGAATACTAGTCTAGAAGCTGTAGGACCTGTACCCCCTCCCTTTCTCACTACAAGTCTCAAACTTTTTCTCCTGGCAAATCCCAATGCATACATCCATCGTCTATTCCCTTGATGCTCAATATTGCTGGTGAAAAATGACAAACTTATGAAGACTTAGCAGGAGACCATACATTTTTAGAGTTTTGATTTCTATAATTGTGAGAACTTTGTCCAACACATATTTTTTGTCTGTAACATTTTTATTGCACAAAATGATGTATTTCATTATGACATTCTTATCATGTATATATGTGCTTTGATCATATTCACCCTCCTCCTATTACCCTCACTTGTTCCCCCTCCCTGGGTTCTTTCCTCTTCCCCGACAGTCCTTCTACTTTCATGGTTTTGGTTTTTTTTTTTAATTTAGATTCCACATACAACAGAAAACAAGTGGTGCTTGTCTTTCTGAGTCTAGTGTATTTTGTTTAACATGATGATCTCCAGTTCCATTAATTTTCCTGCAAATGATATAAATTCATTCTTCTTTATGGCTGAGTACAGCTCCATTGTGTATACATACCATATTTTCTTTATTCATTCATCTGTTGATGGACACCTAGGTTGTTTCCAAAACTTGGGTATTGTAAACAGTGCTGCAATAAACATGAATGTCCAGGTGATACTGCCAGATCATACGGTAGTTCTATTTTTAGTATTTTTGAGGGACCTCCATGCTGATTTCCACAGTGGCTTGTCGGACAGCTCTTTATGTATCCTATCCAACCATTCTCTCCTCTCTGCAAATATATCAACATACACACATTTAGGGACTATTCCTTTAATTTGCCGTCTCACATACACAACCTTATTAATATCTACATTTTCTTACTCTTTTTTCAGCTGGTCTCAGTGGAAAAAGGTGCTGCAGTATGATGTCTTAAAGTGACCTTGTGATCATTTATTCAAGTGTTTACCTGTTTCCTCCAGGAACAGTTCTATTGCACTGAGTTTGCGTTCTAGTTATGCTACCTCTTCCATCTGGCTGCTGGATCACTGTAGATAAGGTGTTATTATTCTCTTGGGCTCATTTTGGGTTGAAACTGGTTAATGATATGTTTTAAAATGACAGGAATACTACAGGAAGTGCAAGACAAAGGGATCTATGTGACAGTAGTTAGCACCTCCTGAGGAGGCCCTCTGGTCTCTTCCTATGTATACTTTACTAGCTTTGAAGTCGTGGAAGATGCAGTCTGGCCATTGGCTCTCTCCCAGCTTTTGGAGGTCAGGAAGACTAGCACACTCACACATGGGGTTGAAGTTGGCCATCCCCAGAAACCATAGTTTCTTGAATGGTAATGTCTTCCCAGCATCAATTGCCTTTGGTCCTGAACCCTGAGTCTAGTTCACAGGGAAGGAAGTCCCAGAGCAGGTCACTCCACTGGGACCCTTCATAACTACAGGTTCACCTACACCCAGATCCCTGAAGACCCCAGCAACCCCATGACTGCAGAGAGGCAGATAGCTCATGGGAATGGGTAGGGAGGAGCTGCCTTCAGACTGCTGCTTTCTGAGATCCAAACAACTGAGTGCCTATTTAGATGCCTCCTTATTTTCATCTCGTTATTTACATGCTGAACTTCTCAAAAAAGAAACTATAGTTGTTTTCGTCCTTTCTGCCTTACATTTGCATTACAGTCCACTACAGTGAAACTTTAGTTCTACCATCTTCCTGAAACTGCTCTGGCAAATGCAACTGTTGACTTACTAATTGCCAAATACATTGGAATCTTCATGGTTCTCAGGGCTTTCTTGACCTCTTGGTTGTTTTCACTCTTGCTGACCAATTCTACTCTTTTTTTTTTTTTGGCTCTTTCTTTGACTTCTGTTATAATATTCTCTCCTAGTTCTAGTTCTTCTTTTATTTCTCTGATTCTTCTTACTCTCTCCCTCTGGATTTTCTGTCTTTCAATCCTCTTAACTTTGATGTCATCTGTAGTTCCATTCTGCTCTCTTCCACTCTATTTGCTGCTCTCTCAGTAATTTCACTAATGTTTTAACTTCTATTTAATCTTATAAATTCTATTTTTATGTGGAGAATAATTTCCAAGTTTAGGTCTCTGATGTAAATCTATGTTCCAAACTCCAGATCCATTTATGCAATAGTGACAGGACACATCCACCTGGACATTCTGTAGATATTCTGAACAGCTGAAAGTAATCTTTCTTAAGTAGTGTTGTATAGCTCACAGGTTAGCAAACTAAGGTCTGGGTATCAAATCTGATCAGCTGCTTGTTTTTTGTTTTAAATGGCTGCCAAACTAAAAATGGACTGGAAAAATCAAGAGAAGAAAGATATTTCATGAAATTCAAATTTCATTGTTCCTTAGGAGAGTTTTATTATAATAGGTTCCACACATTTGCTCATGTTAGTTTTTATGTTTGTCTATAGCTTTCTTATGACAATGGCAAAGGATCATATGGTCTACAAAACCTAAAATATGTATTATGTGGTCCTTTACAGAAAAGGGTACTGATCCCTGGTGCAGCTAAGTGAACTGGCTTCATATCTCAGACTACCACTTACTCTGCATGTAATGGTTCGAATTGTTTTACTTTTCTCAATTTTAGTTTTCTCATCTGTAAAGTGAGAATAGTATTTTTTACTCAAGGGCTTTTTTTCTATAAGTTAAAAGAGATAGGCTGACGGAGTGGCTCAAGTGGTAGAGCGTGCTTAGCAAGCGTGAGGCCCTGAGTTCAAACTCCAATGCCACCAAAAAAAAAAAAAAAAAAAAAAAAGAGGGCAAAAGAGATAATGCACGTGAGAGGCATAGTAGTGCCTGATACAAATTGCCCTATAAATGTAGATTATCGTTATTTCCTTCCAAGTTCAGTCTTCCTCCAGTCTTTCTTAAACTGCATGGTCCACAGGTCACCCAAGCCAGAAACTTGAGATCTGGTCCACATTACCCCTTAAGTGGACATTCTAAAATGAAAATCTTATTGTGTCCCTTCCCCCTTTAAAACCATGCAAGCAGTCCCCATTATCTGTAGGGCAGAACCTGAGCTTTCCCCATCCTCCCTGTTTACTTCTCTGCCCACCTTTACCTTTCACCCCAACCTGCCTTGGACCCCATATGCCAGCCTTATGATGGCTTGACGTTTCCAAGACAATCTGGAATGCCCTTTCCCACCCTGTCAACCCAGGCAGTTCTACTTCATGGTCAACAGTCAATTCAAACATTGCTGTCTCTAAGAAGGAAGTCTTTATTTAACTCTATCATCCTTTATTTACAGGCACTGCTCAGTTCTACACTGATTGGTTATTTTAAAGATGCCAGACCCCATCCCAAGTCTCCAGGTGTATGAAACAGCTGTGCTTTCAGATCTGGCTGCACTTTAGCAGTCTCTGGGCTGGACTTAAAAACAGCAACCAGTGCTCTGACTTTGTTTCCAGAGATTCTTATTCTTTGAGTTTGGTGTGGGACCTGGCCTAAATATTTTAAAAGTTCTCCAAGTGCTATTGATTTACAGCTAGTGTAGAGAACCACTGCACTATGAACACAAGTGCTAATGACTTATTTCCAGTCCTAATGCCACCACTTCCTGTGACTTTGGGAAAACGAACTCTATAGTTTATTTTCTATAATAAAGATTAAATGAGGTATAATGTGTGTGTAAAGAGTAGCTCCAGACAGGGCGTGGCCCACAGTAAGCTCTTAATAGATGTTGCTAGAACCCCTACGGTTCTTTATATGCCCACTTACAAACTGTGAAGCTAGAGAGTAGCCTTATTCCCTGAAACTGATTGAGTGCTGTGGAATTACTTTGCTCTTCCAGTAGTTTGATCAGGAACCATGTAAGTCCCTCAACTTTTAGGTCTGCTATTTCATCTAGATGACCACTCTTTCTAACCATGATGGTACCAGTGGACCTGCAGAGACACATGAGTATGAAGCACTTCATAAATGAATATCTTGCCTTCCTGCCCAAACGATTTAATAAGTGCATTTTTTTCTTCCCAATTAGAGTTCAGTTTTTGTGGGTAGAGGTTGTTGCTTTATATTTTGTGCTCATTTCCCCTGCCTAGCAGAGTCCTAGATACAAGAACTCCTTAGCTTGATCGAAGTGTGGGCTCCAGGCACCAGTCTTGGTTTTGCCTAGTGCGATTCCTGTCAGGTTTTCTGAATTCCTCTTGTCTTTATTTCTTCATCTGGGAAAGGGAGGGTGTTAGTTATTTCAACTTACTCCCCAGGGCTGCTGTGAAAAAAAAAACCAAACAAATGTCCATATAGCACCTTAGCATTTCTTGTGTGCCCTCAATTTGCAAATATTCAAAGAAAACAGCCACAGCTGGAGTTGGAGCCCTGAGTATTTATTTTAGGTTGACATTGTTGGTATTGCCAGGTGCCATAGTATAGCTTTCCTTCCCTGTGCTATCTCAGCATGAATGGCCATTTTAATGTGAATTGAATAAATACCCCATTATGAAGAGTTAAATATTCAGATAGAGCTGCTTTTTAAGTCTTAATGTCACCTTTTTATTGTCCTCCTCCTAAAATTCCAGAAGGCATCTATTCCCTAAGATTTATCTGACACCTTTATAAAGAAAAATTGTAATTAATTTTAGAAGCACAGAGGGCCACTATAAAAATCTCATCTACTTTGTGGACTAAGTGCGTTAAACAGATAAAAACTGATTCTCATCCATAATGAAATACATAAACCTTGTTTTCAGCTCTTTGTTACAGTCATTTCAAGAATCAGGGCTTTGTAATAATGCCACCTACATGATTTTTATCATTGAATCCCATTCAGAATTATTGTTACTTTTGAAGGTTTTTGGTCAGAAATCAGTATGTCAGCGACCCTTCTCTTTGAGAGTTGGGAGCAGACTGGGGTTATCCTTAAACTCACTTCTCCTTACTATATTCTGTTCTCACCCTACTCAAATCACAGAACATTGTTCTTATATTTTTATATATACTTACTAGAGAGCTTCAGGCAGCTGGTTTTTATTTTAGTTAGAATTAGTCACACTGTTCTCTGGCCTTGGAATTTGTAAGAGTTTTGGATGGAAAGACTGTTCTTGGAAGCTGAGTCCTGTGTAATTTTGTTAAAGCTTTTTTGGCTTGCTGAATTCACTGCTGTGGTTCTTGACAGATGAAGGGTATGCAAGAGTTGACTGTAATTTCTTCATTCTATCAGGAAAATTCAACATTGGGTGGCTTTTAATAAATGACTTTTATTTACTTTTTAAATGTTAGAGCATTACATAGGACCTCATTCTATAATGAGACATAATTTAGGTTTATGAGCATTTGGAGGCTAATTCTGGTGAATCGGAGTGTTACCGCTTGCGCTATCCATTTAAGAAATTCTGTTCTATCAGTTAAGTCAATTGGGAATCACTTAATTTTCCATTAGCTTTTCCAGTCACTTCAATGTACTTAAATGTTTCAAAGCTGGTTTAATTTCTTGGATTTGATCAAATTCTAAAGATTAGTTTTGCAATTTAACCTGTAGAGCTAGTTGGAGGAAGACATTTGATATTGATGGTAGTTATGATTTGTTTTTCTAACTGAAAATTCTATCAAGTCCTTTCATTTATCAGGCACTTCTTAGTCTCACCATTTGCCAAAATCTGTACTGAAGGTTGGACTACTCTAGGAAAAAGAAATGGAAGACATGCTGTCTCTGTGAAGGAGTTCACAGTAGGTGTCAGGCGAGTGCACAAATAGTTACAACACAACATGCTAAGGACCGTAGTAGAGATGTTGGGCTCACAGAGACTCTTTCAAACCAGAAGTCAGGGATGGTCTTTCTGGTTTTTTCTTCTAAAAAACTGGTGAAAATCCTGTGATTCAGCGTGCAGAGAGGTACAGGCTGCTAGTTGGTTATCAAGAAAACAAAGCAAAGCAAAAGCTTTTGCACACCAGGTGGTGCTGCTGCTCTGTGATAGAGGACTGGCTGCCACTCTCAGCAGCAGTGGAATCTCTTGTCACTGTGGGGCTCGAGCTGAAAAGCTGCATTCTTAGAACTTTCCCTCCTAGGCCTTTTAAGACTTGAATTCCTAGGTACATTTACTTCTGAATGAAAAAGCCCACTTCATCTCTGAAGCGCTAGTCACCTCCCATCTTACCAGGGAATGCCTTTGCCTTCACTAAAAGGTATTGAGCCTTTCTTGGGAGCATGCTTCAGAAATGTGGTATTTACTACCTAAGTTCCCTAGGTTTTCGTTTTGTTTGTGATTTTAGTTGGCCTGACAAACTTTTGGAGTGGCCTTAGCTGTTGAAGAGCTTTTTGGGGAGAGGGTAATGGAGGAAGGAGGGGTAGGTCCCCAAGCAATGGAATTGCATTAGGGTTTTTTACAATTGCTGCAGTATTTCTGGTAAGAAAAGTTATTAGGTGTTTATGGATGTTACAAAAGACCAAGGGAAAAAATATAGATTCCATGTTAAAATATCCACCTGGGGACCCTTAACACTCCAAACAGAACCAAGTTGGGAATGCTACGGGGTGTGATCTGCGTAAAGCAGCGGCTGTTTCTAACATGGGGTGTTAGCTGGATGCAGTCCAAGCACATGGGGGTTGCCAGAAATATTCTCAGAGGAGAATGGATTGGCTTGGCCAGGTAGAGCAGGAATATGGGTTTTTCTCCTACTGAGCCACACTTTCACCTCCTTCCTGAACAGAGAAAGCCCAGCCAAGTTAATGGATGGCTTTCTCCTTACCTGCCTCCTCTAGGAACTGTGGTTATGGAAGGAAGTTAAAAAAAAAAATCAGGTTCTGCAAGGGGCACAAAGAGGAAATATTTTAATAAATTTACTTTTACAAATTTAATGAGTTGCTATTTAACAATACTGTGATTTTCCCCCCTTGGGAAATGAGGTTGCCTTGAATTGGCTTTTGCAGGGCAGGTGAAGAAGTGAGTTTAACTTGGTTCACTCTCTGAACTGATCCACTTTGGAATCCACAGACCATATTTACTGTTTAGAGTCTAATATTTAGTCAGGGTTTCTCTCTCTCTCGCTCTCTCTTTTTGCAGCACTGGGGTTTGAACTCAGGGCTTCACACTTGCTAGGCAGGTGCTCTTACTGCTTGAACCACTCCACAAGACCTGAAATTATGTGAGTCTTTAGCATTCAAAGTTTAGAATATTCTGGGGAGGAAATCTGTATGTTCAAAAGTCTATGCAAATTATGTCAGGTATTCTTTTCAAAATGTTGTTTTGAATAATGACATGAATGATGGGACTCAATGTTCACCTTCTTCTAATCTCATTGCTAAGGTCACAAAAATGGAGAGTATACTGCCACATAACATTTCATGATAATGCTGGTTTCTAAACAGATTATGTATATGATTATATATGTATGTGCATAATGCTGTATTATACAAAGTATATAATATATGCCTATTATATGAGATGATTATATAATACACAGTGAATGTGTCATGTAACATTGTTATGAAGATACATTCATACATTGTTTTATGCAATTGCTTTTCATTGTACAGTGTAAGATGCAGTAAGCAATAAAAAACAATTACTCAGTAAGACTTAGGGCTGTATACATTAATAATTACATATCTTAAGGTTCAAATCACGTTTAATATCAATTTGGCACCCACCCTCTGTAAGATCCTTTCCTACTCATTATTTGGGATACCTGTAAGTTTAGGACAAAATTATGAAAAATTAAATGAATCATTCAACCTGCAACTTATAAATGGGTTATACTCCCAAACTTCTTTTAAATCTTTGTTTGGAAATCATAACACATTCCTATAAAAATGATCGTTATGCTGATTAGTTCCATTAGCTAGGCAAAAGCTCAATGAGATTATAACATTTTCTAATACCTTTAGCCTGATTTCTAGGGCTTGAGGAAAGGAGCTATGTAGTATAGAGATGAGAAGGAAGCAGAGTCTTTCTGCTTTAATGAGGCAAAACCAATCTTAGACAAACTTTTTTGTTCTTTATTGGTGGGACTGGGGTTTGAACTCAGGGCTGCACATTTGCAAAGCAGGTGCTCTACTGCTTGAGCCACATCTCCAGTCCATTTTGCTTTGGTTATTTTGGTAATAGGGGTCTCACAAACTGTTTGTCCAAGCTGGCCTTGAACCATGATCCTCTGGATCTCAGTCTCCCAAGAAGCTAGGATTACAGGAATGAGCCACTGGTGTCCAGCCTAGGTAAACATTTTAAAACAAGAAAAAGTTATATTTGGCTAGAAACCAGCTTCCCTTTCTTTATGCTTTCTCCAAGCATCCAGCACCCCCATGCTTTCCTAAGCCACCCTGTGGCTTCCCACTTAAGTCTAACATAGGCCTCCTGGGCTCCATGCACTGAAATTACTCACCTCACCCACTGCCTTAGTAGATTTGGGAAGCATGGTCTTTATGCCACTTGCACCAGAATCACCTGCGCTGTTTGTTAATCCCACTCAAGAGTTATGAATCAGAATATCCAAGGGTGGGCCTGGGAATCTATCTGGGTCATCACAAACTCCTTGGATAGTTTATGCACATTTAGATTGGGCACATCCAAAATGAAATCTTTCATCAGAACCAATATTGTAAATCAGTGTTTCTCAGACTGTGACAAGCATCAGAATCCTTTGGTGCGCTTCTTAAAGCACAGATTGCTGGGCTTTTATGCACAGATTGTGATTCATTCTGATCCAATGGTTCTCAGACAGTGGAACATTACAAAATGAAAATGGGAAATGTTGGATTAGGACTGCTGGGTAGAGGCTGAGATGCATGTGTGTGCATGTGCACATATGTGTGCATATGTGTGTGCATGTGTGTGTTGAGGTGAGTGGGAGACAGATTTATCTAGGAGTCTGACAACTTTCCTAACTCAGACTTTGTTTTCACACCTTCTTCTCTATCTCTCAGTCTCACCCTAAGTCTTCCTGTAGTAGTTCCACTAGTGGTGACAATAAGAGAATAAGCAGGATGAGTAGGTGTAGGGCATGGAAGCCATGTCTCTTCTAGAATTTTCATTTCTTAAAATCTTTTTTTTTGTGTGTGCTTTATTTATTTAAATTTATTGATGGTAGAATTTTACCTTGGCCACCAGGGGGCTCTCTTAACCTTGTATACTGTGGAAGAGAGTCCTGGGAAAGCTCCTTTAACCTGAGAAAGACTGGAGTATTTAACAAAATTTGTAATCAGGGAGTTTCTATACTATTTTGATTATTAGGCTTTCTCTAAAAGTAAAAGATTTAAAGATTCCTGATTGGTACATAGATAAGAATAATTTGTTAAATAAATGGAGGCTTAGAAGTCTGAGTCTTTATAGGTGTTGGCTAATAAATGTGGTAGTGTGGTAATTGCTAGATGTGTGGGGCAGGGATGTGAGAAATCAGGGAGGCTTTAAATGACATTAACTATTCCAGACTAAGGGATTTTTTTTGTTTGTTTGTTATCATTTATTTTCTAGACCAAGAAGCCTTCATTCAGAGTTAATATTTTGTAGATGAAGTATTATTTCATAGGTTTGTACAATATTTCCATTGTGGAAAAGGATATGAAATGAAAGACCTCAGTGTTTCTACACATCAGTTCTCTAGTTCAGCCTTTTATTAGTCTTGACAACGTGAGGGAGCTTTCAAGGCGATTGTAGCTGTTTAAAGAGACAATAATATTGGTCAGAGATGAGTTATTTGTGAGATCCTACAGACACAGCAAACAACACATTGAGAGAAGATGACATATTTCCTAGTCACTCCAAAGGAATTTGTTCCTAAAAAATATATCAGGTAAAATAGTTTGGTTTAATAAAGAATGGAATCAAGGTGGGTTTCATGGGTGGGTGACCTGTGCAGTCACACAGGGCCCTGTGCTCAGAGAGGTGCTATGGTTGGTTCAATGCGTGTCTATTGTCATTTTAACAATACACCATTTATTTTCATTTTGCACATGGCACTGAAGATTACATAGCCAGTCCTGAAGAGAAGAAATTACGTTCTTCTATTCTCTCATTGACTTTTCTTTTTTACTTTATTTTTTGGCAGTACTGGGGTTTGAACTCAGGGCCTCACACTTGCTAGGCAAGTGCTCTATCACTTGAGTCACTCCACCAGTCCTGTTTTGTGATGGTATTTTTGAGACAGGGTCTCTCAAACTATTTGCCCTGATGGTTTTGAACTGCAATCCTCCTGATCTCTGCCTCCTGAGTGGGTAGGATTACAGGCGTGAGCCACCAGCACCAGGTCTTGACTTTTCTTTAGAGAAATGGTTCTCACCCTTAGCTGCACTTTAGAACTACCTGGGGTAGTTTCGAAGCTCTCAGTGCCTGGACTGTCCCCACACTAGTTACATCGCAATCTTCAGAGGTGGGTTCCAGGAACCTGTATTTTTAAAAATTCCTTAAGTGATTCCAACTTGCAGCCTAGATGGAGAACCACTGTTTGGAACCCAGTCTCTAGAACGTTCTTTCCACACCAATTTTACCTACTTGGGTTGTTCTTGCAGTTGAATGGACACATAAGAGTTCAGATTCTTCACACAGGCTTTGTCTTAGAAGGGTGAAAGTGTATGAAATTTTAGTTCCTTGCATGTATTTTATTTTTATTAGTCTTGCATTAAAAATTGTGGGGTTACAAAGAAAAGCATCTATCTTGAATATAGGTATTCCCTTTAAAGTAGCAAATAATGGACTTTAGAAAGAAATAAAAACCTTAGACATTTAGTGAGATTAAAACCAGAGGAAAATAAATAGATTTTCCTTTCCTCTGCTAATAGCTGAATATTCACTAAGCACCTTGTCCTGGCTGGGTCTGGGTCAGGTTTCATTAAATGCCTCTTTTCTCTCTGAAGGTTTTTGGGGCCCTAATTGTTTTTTCCTTATGAGTCACCTGTGGTCTTTGGCAATAATCTAGATGTGTCTGGTTCCAATCCTTCTGGATTACAGGAATTGAAGTCCCCAATTAGGGACCTGGGGTCCTGCAAGGGCAAATCCTTTTAACCTTAATTCACTGGGGGCCTTCTCTGAACAGAAGCTGTCTTTCTGCCTTCATCTTACAAAATAGCACATAAGGAATTGTTTGCTCTTTAGCACGTCTTCCTAAAGCTGTGTCTACATACAGGTAATTTAGGGATTAATTCCAACCCTAGATATTTAACTATAAGAATTATATTAAATCTTTCTATTTGTCTAGCTTTGATTGGGCATTAAACAGAGTAAGAATAACTTAATGGCAACATAATTAAATGTTTAATGAAAATATTGGTAAGCTGAAACCCAAAGGGAGATGAAAAACAAAATAATCCTTTGGCTTTCGCAGCTTAGAGATTCAGACCTACGTGGAGGCAGTGTTTGCTGCTCTAACTTGTGGCCAAATTCGAAATAAGAGATGATAGTGGATCCAAAGCTTTGAAATAGGCATTTTGATTTTAAAAAGTTTTCTCTTTGTCATCATTTAAGAACGACCTGAAAAAAAAAAAAAGAATGACCTGAATAATGTATATAATTTCAAATTTTGGAAAGTGAATTCCAAAATTCACTTTCCAATTATATATTGTTTACATATATCATTCTCAGAATTGAAATGCTTGCTTTTTTCAAGTCCTAAAAGTACCATTTGATGAGCATCGACTCAATATCAGATACTATGCTTGATGCTGTAAACATGTTATCACTACACCTCAGAATAACCATGCAAGGTAATGATAGGGACCCATTTTGTTCCTTCTTCCTCAGTTTTTGGAAAGAGTTTGAGAAGGATTGACATTAGTTTTTAAAATATTTTATAGAATTCATTAGTGAAGGCATCAGGTTCTGGGGCTTTTCTTTGATGGGTGACTGTTACTGATTCAGCATCCTTGCTCATTGTTTCAGATTTTCTGTTTGTTCAGGCTTCAGTCTTGGTAAATTGTAATTGTCTGCATATTCATCTGTTTCTTCAAGGTTATTTAGTTTGCTGGGATGTTCATAGCAGTCTTCTTGTCCTTTGTATTTCTGTGGTATCAATTATAATGTCTCCTCTTTCATTTCCAATCTTATTTGAGTCTTCTTTTTTTTCTTGGTGAGTCTAGCTAAAGATTTGTTGATTTTGTTTGTCCTTTTAAAAAATCAACTCTGAGTTTTGTTATTATTTATGTTGTTTTTCTTCTATTTCTCTTATTTCTGCTCAGATCCTTATTATTTTCTTCCTTATACTAACTTTGGGCTTACTTTCTTCTTTTTTCAAGTTTTTTTTTTGGGTATAACAAGCTATTTGAGATTTTTCATCTTTTTTTTTTTTTTTTTTGATTTAGGCATTGACTGCTATATACTTCCCTCTTAAAACTGCTTTTTCTGTACCTTATTGTCCTATTTTAGAGATGAGGTAATTAACCCTTTTCCACAGTCACACAGCCTGTCACAACTAGGACTCTCGACTATCTCTTATCTCCAAATTCTGCTTTTCTCTACTGTATTACACAGTCTGTAGAAGTTGTAGGACTTGCGTTACATGTAAGATACATGTAACACAAAAACCAGAAAACACCTTTTCTTTTTTGTCAGTACTGGGGTTTGAACTCAGGGTCTCACACTTGCTAGGCAGGCGCCCTACAGTTTGAACTACTCCACCAGTCCCCCAAACTTACCATTTTAACTGCTTAAAGCCTGTAGTCAGTGATATTCAGCACACTTACATTGTTGTGTAACTATCGCTATTATCTATCTCAAGAAATTTTTCTTTTTTTAAATTAGCACACGTTAACTGTACAAAAGAGTTTCATTGTGATATTTCCACACATGCATAGAATGTACTTTGATCAAACTTGCTCCCCCTATTACTCTTTCTTATATACCTTCTGCCTTTTAAGGAAAATTTTTAATGGGTTTCTTTATTTTCATACATATAAAAAGACTTTTTTTCATCTAGAATTGAAAGCCTGTGCTAATTAAACAGTAACTCCCTATTTCTCCCTTCCCTCCACTTCCTGGTAACCATTATTTTACTCTCTATCACCATGATTTTGACAACTCTAGGTATCTTATGTAAGACCTTTGTCCTTTTTTTTTTTTGGCAGCACTGGGGTTTGAACTCAGGGACTTAATTCTTGCTACTTGAGCCACTCTGCCAGCCCTTTTTTGGGGTGGATTTTTCAAGATAGGATCTAGTAAACTTTTCCCCCCAGGCTGGCCTGATCTCTACCTCCTGAGTAGCTGGGATTATAGGTCTGAGGCACTGTTACCTGGCCCCTTTGTCCTTTTTGTATCTGGTTTATTTCACTTAGTATGATGACATCACGTCCTGTCTATGTCATAGCACCTATCAGAATTTCATTCTTTCTTAAGGGTGAGTATGTGTATACCACATCATGTCTATGTTCATCCCTTAATGGACACTTAGGCTGTTTTACCTTTTGACTGTGTGAATAATGCTGCTCTGTGAGCATGAGTGTTCAAATATCTGTTTTGGTTCCTGCTTTGATTTTTTTGGGGATATATGACCAAAGTGGATGAATTGATGAATTTTACATTAAGGCATTTTATTTAAAAAATTAACCCCTATGTAGAATGCTGAGGTGAAATTCAAGTATGGAATAACAGATGGATCGACAAAACCAGATATGCCTCTCTGGTTTGTGGGTTCTGATCTGGGCATAGAGTTAAAAGAGTCTGGAAGTCATTGGAGAGGGACATAATGAAGAAGAGCCCTTCTTTCTCTTGCTGTGGGTCCTTTACCAATGAGTGGCTATCCACATCTGTCCAGCTCTTGTCCTGGGTGTTCCAGCAAGAATGAAGTTCATTGAAAGTGCACACTGGTAGAGTTATCTTTCTCAATGAAATTAAACCCAAACATTCTTTTCTGATTATGGAGGGAGCAAAGTCTAATCGCTGGTGATTTTTTGTTCAAATTACAGACACACAGAACCACCCTGAGCAACACATGCTGCACAATCCCGTTTTTAAGCCAATTGTCCTATTTTCATATCATAATAGTGCTAACAGGTACAGCTGTTGCTGGGCTTCTTTCTCTAATATGGCCAGCCAAGTGTAAGCCATTGGGAAAAAATGAAAAATAAAAACAGCATTTGTCAGGATGGATGTGGCAACTAACGATGGTTCACTAATAGATGTCAGCTGTGTCTCTAATGACTTCTGCATTAATGGACATTTAATGGCATCCTGTGAATTTGCTTTGGCAATGATCATGTGTGCCTGTGTTCAATTCAGCAAATGTGATTGCATGTCCACTCTGTCCTACTATGAGGAGCAAAGAAACAAAGAACTGAAGAGCACAGCAAGGATTACTCAGAAAGCCCAGACTTTCTTCTCCATTTCCAGCTCCATCCTCAGAGCTGGAAGAGGGTCATTTAAGTTATCCAGTCCAAAATATCTTTCCACATTCTTCTTCCTCAAGGGGTTACAGAAGAAGAAACTGAGGTCCACAAGGATGGAGTTGTTATGAAGACAGAGATCTGGGTTTGAATCCTTACTTACATGTGTGCATTCTAAAGAAAGTTTAGGAAAGTAAAGCTTTCTTAATCTAAATTTCCTCATCTGTAAAGGTGAGATTCAGATTCTTCTCTCATTTTGAAATATTGTCTCACTTGCCTATGTGATACCAAACTGTTGAGATTCTTCTCCTTTTTCCTTTGGCTATTTGCTCTTTTCTTTCATTGACCTTTGATTTGTCTCTTCTTTTTTTCCCTTTGATATCAGGGTTTGAACTCAGGACCTTCACCATGAGCCATTTTTTTGTGAAGAGTTTGTCCAGATGGGGTCTTATGAACTATTTGCCAGGGCTGGCTTCAAACTACTATCCTCCTCCTGATCTCTGTCTACTGAGTAGCTAGAATGACAGGTGTGAGCCATCAGTGCTTGGCTGACTTGTCTCTTAAGCATTGGAATTCTTAGAACTCTAACCTGGACCTCTTCTTTTACTACTCATCCATTTATGTTTACAGGCTGTTGACCCCTAAATCTATATGTACAATTCTGAAATTTCTACTGAGCTTCAAACCATACAGTCATTTGTCTGCTTGATATCTCTGCATAGAATCCATTGGCATTTCACATGAGCAAAACTGAACTCGAGTTCTTCCTTCTTAACATCTCCATGTCCAGTATTTGTTTGCTGAATAAAAATCACTACAATGTTGGATTTTCCAAGGGAAATGGAAGGATAGTTTACATTCAATCATATTGCCAAGTTCTGTTGCTTCTACTTGCTAAATGTCTCTGGTGTCCATCTATGTTTCTTCCTACTGCCATTCTTTTGTCACCATCCTCATTCAGAGTCCCATTATTTCTCCCCTAAACTACTGCCACTGTGTCCTAAATAGTCTTCCTACTTCCAACCTCATCCCCCTACAAATCATTCTTACACTGTACTCAGAGTGATCTATCATTCACATACATCTTAAATAGAGGAACATTTTTATTAAGATATAAGTAAGCTTGAAGAATGTCAACAGAAATGTCCAAAACTGATATGCAAAGAGGGAAAAGCAGGAATGTAAAGATGAAAGAAAATGCGCTAGAGCTCAGGGGAAACTATAATAGGTGGAATATACTGGGAAGGAAAGAAAGGAACACAAGAAATATTTTGCAGTAGCAATGCCTAAGAATTTTCCAAAATTAATGACAGACACCAAATCACAGATATAGGAAGCCCAAAGAACACCAACCAGGATAAATATAAAACATGACATCCAAGGATATAATAATAAAATTGCAGAAAAACAAAGAGAACATCTAGAAAGAAATCAGAGAAGAAGAAACACCTTATCTATCCAGGAACAAGGATAAGCAGTACATCATACTTCAGTTCAAAAACTGTTCAAGTAAGAAGGAAATGAAGTAAAATATTTAAAATGTTGAAAGGAAAAAACCGTATAAACTTAGAATTCTGTATTCAGAAAAATTACCCTTTGGAAGTGAAGGAAGTTGGGCATGGTAGCTCACACATGTAATCCAAGCTACTCAGGAGGTAGAGACTGGGAGGATCTTGGTTCAAGGTCAGCTGGGCAAAGAGTCAGTGAGACCCCATCTCAATGAATAAGCCAGGCATGGTAGTACAGCTACATGGGGAGGCTTAGGTAGGAGGATCTCATTCTGAGATCAACTCCAGGCAAAAATGAGAGACTCTATTTGAAAAGTAACTAAAGAAAGAAAAGGCTGGAGCATGACTCAAGTAGCACAACACTTAACTAGCAAATGGAAGACCCCAAGTTCAACCCTCAGTACTGCCAAAAAAAGAAAAGAAAGTGAAGGAAGAATGAAAACTTTCTGAAATAAATAAAAATTGGCTGTTGACAGTAGTTCTGTCCTAGGAAAAACATTCTGTAGAAAAAAGGAAAATAATATAGGTCAGAAACTCAGATCTGTATAAAGAAAGGAAGAACATTAGAGAAGGAAAAACAGTAGTAAAATATTTTTATTATTAATTTATCTTTCACAAAACAGTTTGTTCAAAATAAGAGTAGCAACATATTTGGCTTAAGGATAATGAATGAATGACAGCAGTGTTATAACACACTTGCATTATCCTTCAGTGTCATTTGAAGATGAACTGAGTTTAGTTGTAAATGTATATTTCACACTGGAGCAACCACTAATTTTTCGGTTGTTCTGCAGTTTGAACTCAGAATCTTTTGTGTTTGCTAGGTAGGCACTCTGCCACATGATCAGTTACATCCCCCAGCCCTAAAATTTTTCTTAAAAAATGTATAATTGATATGTTAGGAAAACAAAGACAATAAAATCATGTAAATCATTCCATTAAAACAGGAAGTCATAAAAAGAATGGAAGACAAAAAAGAAAAAAGAACAAGAGTAATGAATAGAAAACAGTTACAAATGTGACAGATATTAATCCTACACTGTCATAATTGTTTTAAATGTGATTGGTCTAAATATAGGTTTAGATCTTTCTACTAGAATACTATGTGGTCCACTAGAAATCACTTTACATATAAAGACACAACTAGATTAAAAGTGAGGGGGGTTGGAGAAGTAGCTCAGTGATAGAGTGCTTGCCTATCATGAATAAGACCATGGGTTCAATCCCCAGTACCAGATAAAAAGAGAGTGAAATGATACAGAAGCAAGTACAGAGTCTAGAAATAAATCCACATAAATTTAGTCAACCGATTTTCACAAAAATCAACTCAAAATGCATCCTGTATCTAAGTATAAAATACAACACTATAAAACGTCTAGAAGACATATAAGAGAAATTCTAGGTGACCCTGAGTTTAGTGGTGACATTTATATACAACACCAAAAAGTACAATCCATGAAAGAAAATATTGATAAATCAGACTCCATTAGAATGAAAAACTTCTGCTCTGTGAAAGACACTGTTAAGACAATGAAAAGACTGGAAGGAAACATTTGCAAAACATGTACCTGATAAGAATTAACCTAGAAGGTAACACACATGCACAGGAAATCAATGTGAGTCAACTCACTGTATAGCTATCCTTATCTCAACCAGCAAAAACCCTTGGTTGTTCCTATTATTGCTTATACTCTCTCTACAACAAAATTAGAAATAAGGGCAAAATAGTTTCTGCCGGGTATTGAGGGGGTGAGGGGAGAGGGAGGGGGCGGGAGCAGGGGGGAGAAATGACCCAAGCATTGTATGCATATATGAATAATAATAAAAAAATAAAAACATGTACCTGATAAAGCACATATCCGATATATACAAACAACTCTCAAAACTCAACAATTAAAAAAAAAAACCCAATTGAAAAGCTCTGAAGAGGCGCCATACTAAAGAAACAGATGGAAAATAAGCATATGAAAAGATTTGAGCATCATATGTTATTATTCATAAACTAAAACAACTCTCAGATACCAATGAAAACACATTAGAACAGCCAAAATCCAAAACACAGACATTAAATGCTGGCTGACATTAAATGATGTTCATTGCTGGTAGCACACAAAATGGTAGAACCATTTTGGAAGGCAGTTTCTTACAAGGCAATGTATAGTTTTCACATACAATCCAGCAATTCACTCCTAGACATTTACTCAAATAATTAAAGAAAACAAACAACCATGTTCTTACAAAAAACTGCATATGGATGTTTATAGCAGCCTTGTCCATAATTGTCAAAACTTGGAAGCATTCAAGATGTCCTTCAATGCTAAATAAACACTTTGTTACATTGATGCAATGGAATATTATTCAGTAATAAAAAGAAATGAACTTATAAACCATGAAAAGGCATAGAAAAATCTTAAATATTTATGTCACAATGAAATAAACTACTCTGAAAAGGCTATAAAATGTATGATTCTAACTATGACTTTCTGAAAAGGGCAAAATTATGGAGACAGCAAAAAAGAGCAACTGTATTAATCAGTTTCCATTGCTATAATAAAGTAACTGAGGCTGGATAATTGTAAAGAAATTTCTTTAGCTCACATTTCAGAGGTTCAAGAGTCTGGTGCCAATATCTAGTTGGCTCTGGGTGAAGATCCTCTTTGCTGCATCCCATGGTGGGTGATATTATGGTGGGAGTGCATATGAGAGGGAGAAATCAGATGGCCAGACAGGAAGCCAGGCAGCAAAGAGGGGCTTTTTTATAACAACACATTCTCATGACAACTAACTCCCTCCCTGCCTTTGTGAGACAAATATTAACCCTTCTGTGAGCAGCACCCCCAAAGACCTACTTACCTCCCATCTCTTAAAGGTTCCATCACCTCTTAACATCACCATACTGGGGACCAACCTTCCAACACATGAACCTGTGCAAGACAAACCCCATCCAGACCATAATGGCAATAGTTGTCAGGGGTTCAGCGAAGAGAGAGCGATAGGGACAAAAAGGTGGAGCCCAGAAGATTTTTAGAGCAGTGAAACTATTCTAAATGATACTGAAATGGTGGATTCATGTCATTGTACCTTTGTCAAAATTCATAGAATGTGCAACACGAAGAGTGACCCCTAATGTAAAACAGAAATTTATTTAATAACTATATCAATTTAGGTTCATTAATTGCAACAAATATACCACACCAATGCAAGATGCTAAAAATAGGAGAAACTGGCAATAGCGGTGGGTCAGGGTGCAGAGAGGAAGTATATGGGACCTCTTTGTATGTTCTATTCCATTTCTTCTACAAACATAAAACAGCTCTAGAAATGAAATCTATTAATTTTTTAATGAAAAGAAAGTATGTGCAAGATCCAGCACAGGACATGAAGATAGCAATATACCCAAGGAGCTTTTATTTAAAGCTCTTTCCACCTCAAGGTCCTGGAGTTGATCATGCTTACCTGGATCATGCTTATCTTCCAGATACCAAAGAACACCTCTGCTGCCACATTCTTCACTCTGAAGATAGGTAATTTTGTATTAAAAATCTCTAGGGGGGAGGCCAATAGGAGAAGGGGACCAGGAACTAGAGAAAAGGTTAGATCAAGAAGAATTAACCTAGAAGGTAACACACATGCACAGGAAATCAATGTGAGTCAACTCCCTGTATAGCTATCCTTATCTCAACTAGCAAAAACCCTTTCTATTATTGCTTATACTCTCTCTTCAACAAAATTAGAGATAAGGGCAAAATAGTTTCTGCTGGGTATTGAGGGGGTGGGGGGGAGAGGGAGGGGGCGGAGTGGGTGGTAAGGGAGGGGGTGGGGGCAGGGGGGAGAAATGACCCAAGCATTGTAAGCATATATAGATAAATAAATAAAATCTCTAGGGGGAAACTGACAGTGTCTGGAAGAGTCCTTTAGAGCAGAGGGCCAAAGAGTTGGCTGACAATAAGTGGCTGAGAATCCATCTGTGAACCTGCTCTGCATCCATTGAAGCACATGGAAACATAATGATAAGGGAGTGAGACAGTCCTCAAGATTCTAAGGATAGTCTGTGATGGAGAAGATGAGACAGTAAGAGAACATTCTGCCACTTTACAATCATTAATATTCATCTCCAGAGCTGGAGGTCCTGCAAAGGAACATAAGGTTTATGATGGTTTTGTTATGGCAACTATAGTCTCTTCTATACATAGAATCTGTTCTCATCTAGAAATACTTTAAAAATACATTTTTCTTTTTAGTAATTGATTTTTTAAGTTTGTGCATATATAGTGTCCTAACTTCAGCACTTAGAGAAAAATGAACTGTTTTGAATGATTTATGTATAACTGATTGTTATATATAATAAATCTTCAAGTCTCAAAGAGCAAAAAAAAAATAGTAAAAGAGAGAGAAAGAAAACGTGCATGTGAATGAAGGGATACCCATCAAACACATTAACATGATCGATTACCTATTGACAAAGAGAGGAAAGGGAATAACAAGGTCTAAACAAATCTAATCAGAAATGACTGTGCAGACAAGTAAGTAGGATATTTTGGAATAGAGGATGACTTCCTTAAGTTTCTACAATGGTTTTGTTTTGTTTTATTTTATATTTAATTAATCTACTAATTAATTAATTATTTTGCAGTACTGGGGATCAAACCCAGAGCCTTGCACATGCTATGCAAGTGCTCTACAACCGATCTATACCCTCAGTCCTGTCTACAATGGCTTTAAAACATTTTTAGTAATCCCCATTTGGGGCAGAGATTAGCATATCAGACCCTGTTAGGTATGCTAGAATGGACCAACGGCTGAAGATGAACAAATTACCTGGTCTTCCCAGATAGCAGTTTGTTGCAGGTGAAAAGAAAAACACTGAATTAGGATCCAGAAGTGAGTCTGCTTACTTCTGTTGCCAAAATAGCACCAGCAAGAGAAGAAAGCCTTGATTAGGCAGGAGACAGTCAGGCCTGGAACCAGGCCTGGGGTTGGTGCAACAGATGCTCTGCAGGCAGAGTCACTAAAAAGTGGAGGTATTGGGCATTACAGGTGTAGAAGAGCAAGAAGCCCAGCACCACTATGTAATTTCTGGTTTGAATGACTAGGAAGGTAGGGAACAGAGGCAGAGAAGAAGAATAGAGAGAGCGTGGAGCCATAATCCCAAAAGACATAGTCCTGAGTTGAAATCTCAAATGATCAAAATTCCAAAAAGGTAATTCAGAAAAATAATTTACAAATTCTTTAAAAGACTTTTATTTTTTTACATTTAAAAAGGGGGATTAATTTGCGAAACATAAAATCATAATAGAAAACTTCACAGGCCACTTTACACAATAAAATAGGCAATAATAATAATATACATATTATTTGTAAGCATCAGTTCTCAGGTATAATAACAATAGTTGCATAGGCATAATAGTACAACACGTGTTTATGAAAATCAAAATGTGTAAGTGCAGATTGCCGTATTGTTAATTGTGTGCACTCAGTTTCAATAGTTGCAATTGTCTGAAGTTCCATGATGAACAACTTAAGTCTTTTGACAGGATCAGCAAAAACAAATTCACATGTGAATTTGTCCAAAGAACTGAGATCCTTAGAATTTTATCCTGAACAAATGCATGTGTGAAGAGACATCTCTTCATTTGTTAAGGAAGTTTGGACAGTTTTACTTATATGCAGATACTAACACATAAAGTCAGTGTTGTGGTAATGCACTTTCATGGAGTCAAATTTGTAAAAAATGCATGGAATGAATTAGAACTCTCTGAATTTGTGTGTGTGTATGTGTGTGTGTGAGACTGGGGCTTGAACTCAGGGCTTTGCGCTTGCAAAGCAGAGAGATACTCTACCACTGAGTCACACCTCCAGTCCATTTTGATCTGGTTATTTTCAATCTTGCAAACTGTTTGCCTGGACTGGCCTTGAATAGTGAACCTCCTGGGATTACAAGCATGAGCCACTGGCATGAGGGTCTCTAAGAGTCTTTATACAATTTATACTTCCAGTACTGAAAATGATGGAAAGATGAAATATGTAGTAGAGAGCATTAAAAAAAATTTTGCTGACAATTTAAAATGGTAGGGGGAAATTTTAGAAAAAGGAAAACAAATTAAGGAAAAGAAAATTTTATGTATAAAAAAGAGTTTTAAAAGGTCTAATTTATGAGCAATTTTATGGAAGTAGTCCTAAGAGCTGGCCAGCTTTCACCATTGTTGACTACATTGTCAAGTCTTGCATCACAATGAATGCTGCTTTTTTTCTTTAGGGAATGATTCTCCTCAGAGAGTATGTTTCACATCCATTTTCTAGTGGCACCACTCTTCTCTGATGGGATATGCACTACATGAGACTTTCCTGTCAAATGTTCTCATCAGTGCCATGCTTCTTTGTTGTTTTGGGGGTGAGGAAAGCCATCCCACATGCTCTCATACACAGACCACAATATGACAGAAACAATGTTGGCGACTGAACAGCATCACCATTGCATGCCTTATCCTACCATGCACATCATTCATTTTGGAACAGTTGGTAACTTTGCTGACTTCTTCAGGCAAATGTGGCTTTAATTCATTGAAAGTTCCTGGAATTTCATCAGCTGGAAGGCATGCCAATTCAGACAAATGATGCATTTTTAAACAAGTTTTCATTATTACTATATCACATAGCCAATCTATTTAACCTGAATTTTCTATCAGATTCATTGGGCTGAATGGTGGGCTGGCGGAGTGGCTCGAGCAGTAAGAGCACCTACCTAGCAAGTGTGAGGCCCTGAGTTCAAACTCCAATGCCACCAAAAAAAAAAAAAAGGCAATCAGATTCATTGGGCTGAATGGAAAGAACAAACTTTTATTGATAATAACTTGAAATTCACTTTTAGAAGCCTTGGTCACAACTAATTCCAAAATTTGTCATTATGCTTGAGGGATCAAATTGAAATTCATTTTCTTCTGCAACTTCCACCAAATCATTAAGCATTTATAAAGTGCTTTGCTCTTTTGAGTCATTAATTCATGAATGTACAAATAAGTTCTAGAATTTTTAGATCCAACAGGGGCATGGATATAATATATATACATATATACATATAAATTTAAGAAAAAATCAGTGGGGACAGTTTTGAAAATGCCATCTGTCAGCCGAGATGAAGCATGTACCAGTGTTTGGTTTTGGAGGTACTGGGAGTTGAATTCAGGGGCTTGCACTTGCTAGGCAGGCACTTTACCACTTGAGTCAAGCCACCAGCCTATTCACCAGTTTTTCTATGTTGGATTTATTTAGTGGTTTAAATGTAAGAAGCCTATCTTCTTTGATAGTGAAATCCCTAACCAAGAACAGTGCAACTTTTAATGTGTTTTGTAACACTTGAGGAATTTCTATGCCAAACCTCTATATCAAGTGTCCTTGGTTTAGCACTTTGATTTAGAAGATCATTTGCTAAGCTTGTTAAGAGTTTTATTCTCTGAACGAGGGTGTTTTTTCAAAAAAAACCCAACAACTTGGCAGAGTTTGGGCTAGACCTCAGGACATTATGAATGCTAGATAAGCACTGTACCATTGAGCTATATTCAGATACCCTTCAAGGGTGTTTTTAGAAGGCAAGCATGGTTGCTGTGTGAAGGGCACAGTATTACATGGTTGAACAATTTGGTAGCTATCTTGTCTAGAACCGAAAATGCACTAATTCCTTCTCCAGAATTCACCTTTCTACCCCACTTACAAAGCCACCCTTTCTTTTCAACGGGAATTATAATTTGTAGGATTTCAGCTTTAGAATTTTAACTAATTACTATAATTGAGATTATAATCTTTTGGATTGTGATTTTGGGAGATTTTAGACTTAAAGACTTTAGACTTTTGGAGCTTCAACATTCAGGATATAAAGCCATAAAATGACTAAGAGAATAAAAGAATTTCAGAGTGAAGATAAATTGACAACATAGATCTAAGGGGTAGAAGTGGAAAGTCCGAGAGAAAGATGTAACCAGTGAGAGGTACTGTTAAACATTAAAATAGACCGTGTCTATCAAATTCCAAATCCAGTATTTGACAAAGCAATTTTCAAACAAATAAGAAACAACATTTTCCAACAGGCAGCCATTACACTTAATATTCTAAAAAGGTAAAAATAGACTAAGAGTTGTATTAAACTCAGAGCTATACAATTTATACTAAGCTCTTACACTTGGACTGGTTTGGAAATAAGCAGGAAAGTTTTGAGGTTGATGTCATAGGGAACTGTGTTAGTCAGCTTGTCATCACTGTGACAAAATACCTTAGATAAACAATTTAAAGAGGAAAGATTTATTTTGGCTCATGGCTTTGGAGGTTTCAGCCTAAAGTCAGTTGGCTCCATTATTTTGGGCCTGAGGGGAGGCAGAATATCATGGTGGCAGGAGCATGTGGTACGGAGGCTGCTTACCTCACCTCACCACAACCAGGAAGAAAAAAGAAAAAAAACTGCCGGGAGGGAGGAGGCCAACAGCTAGGCCCACCTTCTAATAGCCTAGTTAGCAGTGATACCAACTCATTGCCAAGCCTTCATACATGAGCCTTTGCAGACATTTTATATCCAAAGCCTAACAGGAGCAATTATGGCTATCTGGATCCATTTATAGCCTACCGAGAAGAACGGGTAGCTAGAGATACTTCCCTGAGAAATACTCATCTAAGTCAACTGTCTGCTTGAGGCATAGAAGATATTTGGCAATCTGATTCCAGACTGTGCTTCTAATCACTGAACATAGTATATAACTGTGGTGTCCAATAGAAATAGGATGGAAACCATGTATGTAGTTTAACATTTTCAGCTGTGTCAAAAATGTTTTGAGAAACAGGTAAAATTAATTAAAATATTTTTATTTAACCCAATATGTCAAAATATTTCAATGTTTATTCAATATGAACAATATAATAATAATAATAATTATTATTATGACCAGAGCCTCACACATTAGGCAAGTTCTATGCTCCCGGCTCCAATATAAACAATCATTATCGAGATATTTAAAGTCTTTCTTTAGGACTAAGTCTACAAAATCTATTTTAAAAGTAAGCACATCTCAAGCAAAATTTGTGTTACATGTCAAGTGCGCAGTGACCACACGTGGCTACCAGCTACTAGATTGTACAGCACATGTATAGCTTAGTAACAAGCCTGGACAAGATGCTGCAAAGTTCCTACTTTATGCACACGTAGTTGGAATTCCACCCGTTTTTCAGAAGGATTCGTTTTGGGGGGGAGCAGTACTGGGGTTTGCTTGCTAGGCAGGTGTCTGTTGCTGAAGTCATGCCTCCAACCCCAGAGGGATGTTTTATCGTCATAGTGTATCACTAGTTCTCTCTTGAGTTGTGGTTTTAAGTTATTCCTATTGGTGTATTAGTGAAAATATTAATGAAATTGCTGTTATTTTTTCTTGTGAGTTTGTGTCTGGTTACCATTTTGTTATTCTCAAGTTGTATTATCCCTAGAAAGTGAAAACATGTAAGAGAGGGGATTTCCTGACTTTCCCCCCACCTATCCTAGTAGTTAGAAAATGAAATAAGGTAACCACAGAGGTAAGACACAACTGTGAAACATTAAGTAAGAGAGTTTAGGGGCCATGAGATGCAGTGATATTCAGTGGTTGATAAAAACCCATTATGCTGAATGGTCTGCCCTCTCATGACCTTACTGTACCATGGAGTTTGGAAGTGTTTTTGAATGGTCTAAGTCCAGTGTTGTAAAGAAGTGGTTATTTTTAAACACATTATAAAAGAGCCTCACCATGTTATAATGACCATATCCCTTCAAGATTAAAAAAAAAAGATTTTAGATTATCTCCTGCCTATTTCACTGCATACATATTTGTTGTCTAGATTCCAAGGATAAGTGGATAAGTGTCACAGTTTGCATGTGCCCCATGACTGGTTAGAACTGACTCTCTAAAGCAAATGTTTCTACTCCTTTGCTTCAGGTTTACTGAATTATCTGAACTGAAGCAATCTTTTAAAATGGCTGCAGTGCACTCAGTGTTTTTGAAAGCAAAGCATTGTAACCATTTAGATCCTTCGTCAGTATTAGGGCACAGTGGCTCTACTTGTAGAGTTAATGCATGGGGCTTCCATTAAGTGTTCTCAGAATTCACTCATAAATAGGCCAATCTATTGACCTCTGGACTAAGTAAATGTTCACGTATAAGACTTGAAAATATTCAGGAACATCACCAATCAGGGAGGAAATACACACACACATTAGTTTTGATTAAGAAAAAAAAGACACTCTTAAGAGCTTCAGGGAGGGTCTCAAGGGGATAGTAGCATAAACAGACAATGAGGAAAAACAACTAGGGATATGGAGATCTTATAGTAGAATGCCAGAACTCCAAGATGGTTGTCACTTTAGAAAATGTATGGGAAAAGAAATTAAGAAAAAATAAAATAAGCTGATTAGACTAATAAAAAGAAGAGAAAGTATAGCTGTCTTCAAATATGTGGACTGTCCATCCTTCAAGAAGACTGGTTGCATGGAGCTCAATTCAAACTAGCTGAAATGAATGAAGTGAAGAGACTTTTTCTTTTTTTTTGGCAGTACTAGGATTTGAATATAGGCCCTCACGCTTGCTAGGCAGGCACTCTGCCACTTGAGCCACTCTGCCTTTTTTGTGTTTGGCATTTTCTTTTTTTGTTGTTGTTGAGTTTTTTTTTTTAAATTGTTTTATTATTCATATGTGCATACAAGGCTTGGGTCATTTCTCCCCCCTGCCCCCACCCCCTCCCTTACCACCCACTCCTCCCCCTCCCTCTCCCCCCCACCCCCCTCAGTACCCAGCAGAAACTATTTTGCCCTTATTTCTAATTTTGTTGTAGTGAGAGTATAAGCAATAATAGGAAGGAACAAGGGTTTTTGCTGGTTGAGAAAAGGATAACTATACAGGGAGTTGACTTACATTAATTTCCTGTGTGTGTGTGTTACCTTCTAGGTTAATTCTTCTTGATCTAAACTTTTCTCTAGTTCCTGGTCCCCTTCTCGTATTGGCCTCAGTTGCTTTTAAGGTATCTGCTTTAGTTTCTCTGCGTTAGGGGCAACAAATGCTAGCTAATTTTTTAGGTGTCTTACCTATCCTCACACCTCCCTTGTGTGCACTCACTTTTATCTTGTGATCAAAGTTTGTATTTGCCCTTGATCTAAAGTCCACATATGAGGGAGAACATACGATTTTTGGTCTCTTGGGCCAGGCTAACCTCACTCAGAATGATGTTCTCCAGTTCCATCCATTTACCAGCGAATGATAACATTTCGTTCTTCTTCTGGCTGCATAAAATTCCATTGTGTATAGATACCACATTTTCTTGATCCATTCGTCAGTGGTGGGGCATCTTGGCTGTTTCCATAACTTGGCTATTGTGAATAGTGCCAGAACAAACATGGGTGTGCAGGTGCCTCTGGAGTAACCTGTGTCACATTCTTTTGGGTATATCCCCAAGAGTGGTATTGCTGGATCAAATGGTAGATCAGTGTTTAGCTTTTTAAGTAGCCTCCAAATTTTTTTCCAGAGTGGTTGTACTAGTTTACATTCCCACCAAAGTGTAAGAGGGTTTCTTTTTCCCCGAATCCTCTCCAACACCTGTTGTTGGTGGTGTTGCTAATGATGGCTATTCCAACAGGGGTGAGGTGGAATCTTAGTGTGGTTTTAATTTGCATTTCCTTTCTTGCTAGAGATGGTGAGCATTTTTTCATGTGTTTTTTGGCCATTTGAATTTCTTCTTTTGAGAAAGTTCTGTTTAGTTCACTTGCCCATTTCTTTATTGGTTCATTAGTTTTGGGAGAATTTAGCTTTTTAAGTTCCCTATATATTCTGGTTATCAGTCCTTTGTCTGATGTATAGTTGGCAAATATTTTCTCCCACTCTGTGGGTGTTCTCTTCAGTTTAGAGACCATTTCTTTTGATGAACAGAAGCTTTTTAGTTTTATGAAGTCCCATTTATCTATGCTATCTCTTAGTTGCTGTGCTCCTGGGGTTTCGTTGAGAAAGTTCTTACCTATGCCTACTAACTCCAGAGTATTTCCTACTCTTTCCTGTATCAACTTTAGAGTGCCAAACCAGTCTTGTAGAGCAAGAGAACCATGCAGAAGGCAAAGGCGGTCAAAAGTAATTCAGAGACGACATGTTGTGTGACTGAGATTCAAGATTAAGAAATAGCACATTTTAAAAGATTCTAAAAAGCATTGATTAGGGAATTCCAAATTAACAAGTAGATACAAATTAAAAAACAATGTACCTGTGGTGATTCATGGTGACTCAGCTAAGATAATTTGGTTCCTATGACAGGATGTGCTTTGTTGTCCAACTCTGTCTTTTTTAAGGGGGGGAGGGAGAAGGGAGAAAAACAGAGAGGGGAAATCAATTTAATGTTTTACATTAAGGTGAATTAAAATAATTCAAAATTACTTTTCTTGGGTTTTGCACTTTGATTTAACAAATGAATAAGCACATGTTTATTTGATGGAAACTCTATCACTCCCACCTGGAAGCACAAACATGCTGGAGCCTTCTTTCTATGAAGAAGAATGTGTTATTGACTTCAGAACAGGGGATAAGGTAGTTTTTCACTTTTTCTTTTGTAATAATTTTAGATACTGAAAATTTGCAAAAATAGTATGAAGATTTCATGTGTGTGCTTTGCCCAGATTCCCTGATGGAAACTATTTATATAACCATTGTAAAATTATGAAAAACCAGGAAATCATCATTGATACATTACTGTTACCTAAACTATGAACCTTAATACTGAAATTTCACCAGTTTTCTTCCATATCTCTTTTTTTTTTTTTTTTAGCTTCAGGATCCAATAGAGAATCACACTTTGCATTTAGTTATATTTCTTTAATCTTCTCCAACTGTGTCATCCTTGGGTTTTTCCTTGTCTTTTATGATGCTACCTCTTCTGCAAGAATATTGGTTAGTTTGTAGAATGTCTCTCAGTTTAGATTTGTCTAGTGTTTTCTCATGAAGAGGTTATGCATTTTTGACAAGACTATCTTGGAAGTCACCTTGTGTCACTGGTATATCATAACAGAGATACATGATGTCAATATGTATTATTATTGGTGATATTAATCTTGATCACTTGGTTAATCTGGTTGTGTTGGGTTTTTTCACTGTAAAGTTCTATTTCCCTGTTGGTAATGGATAACTGTGTTGAGATACTTTGAGAGTATGTTAATATCATGTTTTATTCTCAAACTTTAGTCTATTAATTTTTGCACCCATAGGGTCTGTTCTGCAACAATTATTACTGCAGTATTTGCCTAATGGTGACTTTGTTATTCTTGCTACCTCTTCATTCTCTTTACATATCATAAATTATAACTCTTCTATAAGGAAATGCTATCTTTTTCCCATTTATTTATTTGTTCAATTATTTATTTATAAAATATTTCTATAATTTTATGGGTTACAAATCAATTCTGTCATTATGTAACTTAGTTGTTAAGCTGTTCCAAATTTGACCATTTTTGGGCTTTTTTAGACTGGCTACGCTATCGTATAACTTTCCCTCATACTTTTTTTTTTTTTCTGGGACTGTGGTTTGAACTCAGGGCTTCTCCCTTGTACAGCAGGCACTCACCAAGCAAGCACTCTACCATTTGAGCCACACCTTCAGTCTACGTTACTCTAGTTATTTTGGATATGAGGGTCTGATGAACTATTTGCCCAGACTGGCCTTGAACTGAGATCCTCCCAATCTCAGCCTCCCAAGTAACTAGGATTATAGGCATGAATCACTAGCTCCCAGACCCATTCTTTTTCTTTCTTTTTTTTTTTTTTTTTTTTTGATGACTTATTTGTTTCCTAGTAGCACAAGTTTATCCAGGCTTATCCTACTCCAGTCCTGGAGTAGGATCCTCTCTAAGGAGTCCTGATTCCTTTTGTTGGCTTTGTCTGCAGTTGTGTATGGCTCTCTGCCCTGGTGGGCAGCCTTTTGGATGTGATGTGCTTTTATACTCAGTTTCTTGCTCTGACTTTGGTCTTGGAAGGACACACAAACTATCCTGAGCAATAGCTAATGAACTTCTTCTGGTGCCTTCCACTTCCTTTGGAACTATGGGTTTGTTTTTCCTTTGGCTCTTGATCTTTTGCTACTGTCCTATCTGGCCTGGACAACTGGGTCACAATATTGGAGCCTACTCTTTTGTTTACTATACTCACTGGCCCTGACACCTTCAGACTCAGACTCAGCTCAGGAACACTAGGTGGCAAAGTTGAGTTCTAGGGAAGAATTTCCAGTTTAACTATGCTGATTAGACTCAGAAGTGGAAAAGGGTAAACTTGTTTCTCTCTGTGGTCCTCTGGGAGAGTTTGGCTTGAACTCTTGAGGGTGAGCGTAGCAGAGTACTCCAGGTGATTAGATAGTCCCAGAACACAGAGCCAGGCCAGGAGCTCTCCAAAGTACCCTAAGCCAGGGTCTGCTTGTGGAGTCTGATGAGTCACTTCTAGTAGCAATTGTATTATCTGTGTCATATTTGCTTTCTTTTATCTTTTAACCTTAGGTTAAATTTTATTTATAAGTTGTGATTTCACATTAGCAGTACTTCAGAGATTTTAATGGAAGGTCTGTCCCATAGGGAATGAAATACAAAGTATTCCTTGAGGTTAGAGAGCAATTACAGTGGAGAGATCTAAGTGGGAGGACGGCTGGCATGGTGGCATGGCAGTCTCATGCAGTAGCAGGAATGTGGTATCATGATAAGGAACCATAGCACAAAAACGTAAGCACATCTCAGTCACAATCTGGGGAACTCTCTGGTAGTTTCCTTCACCTGAGGCTACAGGATCCACTGTACTTTATATGTACCATGAAACTGTGAATTGGGAACTTATTTTGTAATCATAGATTGTAAAAGAAATTTGGGATAGACCCTTTAAAAGCTTATTTTGCTTGTTTGGGACAAACATTCCATTCTAGTAAGATCATGTTGAATATTATTTTAATTTGCTATCATAGTAATTTTTCTTTTTAGTTATAATTTTTTGTTTGTTTCCAGGCTGGTCTAGAGCTCAAGATCTTCCTGCCTCCACCTCTGGAGTGCTGGGATCACACCCACCACCACCATGCCTGCCTAGTTATAATTCTTTAACCTTCATCCAAGTCTAGAATAAAGATGTTGACAGGATGGTGACTTGTGGCACCTACTGTGGTCCACCCTTATTTAGAGAGCTGTGGCTCAATCTGTGTTTTCTAAAATCTACTCTTTTCCCTCTTTTGGAGATGAGGAGATTATCTTCCTGTTCCAGGACTCTGGTATCTCGTCATTGTTCATAGATTCTCTAAGATTTCTAGTAGGACCATGAGAAAACCTTGACAAGTTCCTTCTAAGTAGCAGAATGTACTTCATTATGGTTTGAACATTTGACTTAACATAGCTAAGAGCTCCTTTCTGAGCTCTACCTACTGGACAGTTATTTATTGAACATTATTTAAACTGTTAAAAGGTGAAGGGACTTTAAGTATAAGTAGAAAGCTAAAAATGCCTTGGACATATGAGGTATCTAATAGTTGTTGAACAAATGGATGGATGATTGCTTATAGGATAACTGAATGAGTGAATGGATTTCTGACCAGTTTAAGTGCCTAAAATAGTGTTAGTGATAACACTGGGCGCTGACAGAGAAAGTATTTCTTCACTAGAGGAATGAGACATAATTTATACAGGCTAAAATACAAATTTACTACTTAAGATGTTATAAACCAAATACTAAACTACTTCTTTTAACTGATAGGAATGCTATTTTCAGCTAATTATAAATTAGTATATAAATAGATTATGTGTCAAAAGACTTGATTTTTCAACCTTTAAACTAGCAGAATGACTTTAAAACTTTTTTGACTGTAAACCTTTTTAGACCTTAAACCTTTTTATTTTTATTATTGTTTTTCTTTTGCTGTACTGGGGCTTGAACTCAGTGTCTACACCCTGAGTCACTCCAACAGTCCTTTTTTTGTGAAGGTTTTATTTCAAGATAGGGTCTTGGGAACTATTACTGCTGTCTGGTTTCGAACCGCGATCCTTCTGATTTCTTCCTTTTAAGTAGCTAGGATTACTGCTGCCTGGCAACCTTAATTTTATTGCTTGTTAGCATTACTCATCCCGGTGGTTTATATGATTTCATTTAGGTGACAAAACCTTTCAATCGCCAGGTACCAGTGGCTTATGCCTGTAATCCTAGCTACTCAGGTGGCAGAGATCAGGAGGATCGTGGTTCAAAGCCAGCTTGGGCAAATAGTTCCACAAGACCCTATCTTGAAAAAACCCTTCAGAAAAAATGGTTGTTTCAGTGGCTCAAGGTGTAGGCCCTGAGTTCAATCCCCAGTACTGCAGAAACAAAAACAAAAAACTCTTTCAATATATCATGCCCATAATTGAAAAGAAAAAATGCCCTCTAATGAAAAGACAGGAGGTGACAATACAAAATGTCTATAATCCCTCTCCATATAACATTTAACATGCTTTCAAAATCAACTTTATTGAGGTATAATTCACATACAACAAAATTCACTCATCTGAAAATGTAACTTCTGAACAAAAGGATTATTTTTTTTAAACTGGAAAGAAAAACACTAATTAGTAGGTGAAGAATATGACTTCTGACTTTCTATTATACTTTACTTTTTGGGAGGGAGGTCAGCAAAGATCTATTGATTTTCTGCTGTGGGGAAGATCCTGCACTCAGTTCTTAGAGGACTACAAAGATTTTGGGTCTTGCCCTTGAATTTATGGCATAGTGGGAGATAGAAGATATAAAGTTGAGTAACTATGAGAGATGCATGAAACACCACAGCAGTGCAAACATGGGAGAGATTAGATCAAGGAAGGAAAATGGTCTTTGAGCTGAATCATGAAAGTTGAGTCGTGTACCTGTGGAGGTGGTGTGAGGCCAAAGGAGGAGCACTCTATGTTGTATCTCCATATGCTTGTTTGCAAGTGACAGAAACTCAGAGTAGTTTGTACAACAAAATAAAAGCAAGAAGGAAATTATGTTAGAAACACAGAAAGATAAGGCTAGAAGCTGACAGCAGCATCAATAGCATGTGGAGACTACCACTGTTAGCATTCCCAGCTGTCTTTCCTCCATTTTGCTTCTTTTCCTTGAGGTTCCGTCCTTTTAATAGGTAGTAAGTCTGCAGCATCATAGTTTTATTGCTCTCAATCCAAGAGTACAGAAAACTGCTCCTCTGCTTCCAATTCAGAAACTTCTGGAAAGGGATGGCCCAGTTTGTTGTTTATACTCCACTGTGGGTTGGGGGATTCTGTGTTTTGCAGCACCCCAGAAACACATTGAAGTGGGGAGGTGCAGTTCTCTAAGGGTGCTGCTACCAGTAGAAGGTAGGAAGGGATGTAGGGCAGACAAAAAATGTGGAGGTCCATTTACAGTTGTATCACTAGCAAAGGTCTGAAGGCTGCAAATTGCAGGTCATGGTCTGAAAACAGCAAGAAGTTCAACTATGTTTCAGAAGAAGGTGGAGACTAGGGTAAGGCACCTGTGGAACAAAATTTAAGGAGGTACTCATTCTCAGATGCCAACCCTGAACTTGCAGGGCTTGGAGAATAAATGCTTCCTTAATTTTGTAACCCCAGGCACTTTGCTTGCCTCAATCTAATCCTGGCTTGTTTAAAATGAAGATAGATGCTGAGGATCAAGGTCCCAGGATGGGCCAGAGCAAAAGCACAAAACCCTATCTAAAAAACACTAAAACTAAAATCAAAAGGATTTGGGATGTGGCTCAAGGGGGTAGAGCAAACACAAGACCTGAGTTCAAACCCTAGTACCGCCAAAAAAAAAGAAAAAAAGGGATTCTTAACAAGTTGAAGATGAATAGGTTGGACAGTTTGAAGACCACAGAGTGGCCTTTGAGGCAACTGTTTCACTGGAGTGATGTAAGCAAAAACCAGATTATATGATGTTAAGGAGTGACTATATAGAGAAGAAATGGAGGCAGAGAATGTAGGCTACTATATGTAGCGTGATGTCTGGTGGTAAAGGGAATGATAGAAGGAATCTCATATTGAGGGGAAAGCTTGAGGGGCCTGACCAGGCTTTTTGTTTTTTACTTTATTATTTTTAAAATATTGGTGATATCAAAAAGCAGTCATCTACTTCATTGGAATGACTTGAAGGATACTTGGCTTCCTTCCAGCCAAAAATAATTTTCTAGTTGCCCTCTAGTGATGTCTGAATTGCTACCATTAGTGATTTGGGTTATTGAATTAAAGGATTATCTCCTAGCAGTTAGTAAGTACCTCCCCAGGTCCCCATCTGTAGGTAATTCATTAAGCTTTTAGCAGCTATTTGTATGTTGATGTGAATTGGTTTATCTGCTTTTTCATAACAACTGAGAATGGATTTTGATAAAGGGAAGGTGAAGAGGTTTTGACAGTTTGGGATGGAACACCTGTAAAGAGGCAAGGTGGAGGGCTCCCAAAAGGATAGGTTATCAGATTCAAAGGGGTAACCCGTCTATCTTAGCATTCTACACAGGACCAGCTCTCCCTTTGCAATCCTAACCTCTCCCTCCCTTCCCCAGTGAGACATTTTTAAAAACACCTATTCAGTAGAACATCATCAAAACTTTCTGGGAAAATACATTGTCTCAGGTAATAGAAAATAATAATGGTCTTGTGTCGGAAAACTTGTTCTCATCACTCACTGTAGATGCAGAGGCAGAATTACCTAGAAGCAAATGAATGCTTCCAGACCCCTCACTCGCATGGGCCCCTGCCAAAGGGCCTGGAAGTGGTCCTAGCAGTATACTGCTCATATGATCACACCTTTTTGGAAAGTAGTAATTTAACAACAAGAGACCAGTGCCTCTTTCCAGTTTTATTTTCCCTCTGTTTCCTCTCCTGCTGGGTGGAATTGGAGTAGCCATAGTTATTTGGGGGATTCAATCACTAAGGGGAGGTTGAGTTGAGCATGCAGTTAGTTGGAGTTTCGTGGTATGTATCACTTCTATGTAAAATTCCTAGTGTCTACAGTATAGGAATGTGTGGCAGGAATATTTCTGGTGTCTACTATGCTAATTTATGTCACAATATCAATATGTAAGGTCCTTGACTACACACTGGATAATGAGTATTGTCAATGTAAACATTATTTAAGATGGGCACTATTCAAGGAAACCTGACATGTCATGAACTCTTACTGCTCAAATATGAAAGATAATTCATAGAGGCTTTCTCAAATTTTATGCTAATCCAAAAAATAACATATGGTATTACTAATAATGAGCTATGAAGGTGAGAGAAAATTTTCTGAACTGTTGATAATAAAAAAATATTTAAATCAACCCATACTAGAACAAAGACTGAATTATCTTTTTTTTTTTTTTTAGTATTGGGATTTGAACTCAGGGCCTCATGCCTGTGGCAAACATTCTATCACTTAAGTCATGCCCTGGCCCTGTTTGCTTTAGTTTATTTTTAAGATAGGGTCTTGTGCTTTGGCTCTGGATAGCTGGAATTACAGGTATGTACCATTATACCTGGCTTGTTTTTGAGATAGCATCTTACTAACTTTCTTTCCTAGGCTGGCCTGGAACTGTGATCCTTCTATCTTTACCTTCCACCTATCTGGGATTACAGAAGTGTATCACCCACACTCTGCCCCTGAATTATCTTCCTATTCAAGGGTATCCTATAAAATTGGTGACATATAAAGAAGCAATCAAAGAATAAACAGAAAAAAGTAAGGAAAAAAAAACCTATCCTAGAGGTATGTAAGACAATAAAATGATTTTGTTGTCTGTTTGGATTTTGTGGTTTGCTGGATTTGCTAAAGGAAAAAATTTTGTAATTATTGTGATTTCTTTTCTCATACCCAGTTTTGTACTCATAATTTTGTATATTTTGTCTGTGTGTATGTGGTGCTAGAGAGAGAACCCAGGGCTTTGTGCATGAAAGGCAAGCACTCTCTCACAGAGCTCCATTCCCAAACTGTAGAGTTTATCTTAAAGAGTACCTTTTCCCTCTAAATTGTTTCAGTTTCAAGTCCTACAAGATCTGGAGATTCTTCCCTGACCCCACGACATTGAGCAAGTAACATGAACCCCAGTTTCCTTATCTGGAAGGTGGGAATCACCCTGTTTCCTCATTTAGTTAACAAGGTAAGAGCCATACAAGATGTAAGTAAAATGGGATCACTGCTCAAAGAAACAGAACTTGTATTTTCCCCAAGAGGTTATGCTATGCTTGTAGGGATCGCACTTTGTATTTGGGGTTATTCTGACTTGCACGATGGGCCAGGATCCCTTTGAAGAGCTTCACAGAAACCATAAGCAGTCCCAGGTAGAGTAAAGAGTCTAGGAAAGAATGGTGATGCATCGGCAAAAGCCCATCCAGTGCTACTGTAAGAAAACCAACACACTGAGTTCTTCCCACTGGAGGTGGTGAACAGAAGCTGCCTCTGACACCAAGGACAGCATTTAGCTTTTAAAGTCAGCTTAGTTGAGGGCATAGTTCAGTGACAGAGCATGTACTTAGTATGCTGAGGCCCTGGGTCTAATCCACAGGACAGAGAGACAGATAGACAGACACACACACACAGTCAACAACATTCCAAATAAGTAGATGACACCTATTAAAATTTTTTTTGTAAGCAGGTGTGGTGATGCATATGCCAGTAATCCCTTGGGAGGCTAAGGCAAGAGTGTTGCAAATTAGAAGCCAGCCTGGGCTACATAGCCATATCTTATGTCAAAATTTTTTTTCTTTTAAATGGGTATTATATAGTATTTTTTTGCCTTGACATTTAAGCAAGGAAAGTAGGGAAAGGGAAGTTTTATCCTTTCAACATCTGTTGTCTGTGAGAGGTTCTTTATGTGCATGACTCCAGCAACACTCACAATGTCCCTCGATATTGTCAACCTAATTTTACAGAAGTAAAAAGTAAAGCTAGGCAGTTGAATGACTGCCCAGATTTACAGTGGTTAGGTATTTCAAGCCAGGTTCATTGGATCTACCTTATAGGCATCAGTCTACTGATGCAGGCTGCTTACAGTAGTTTCCTTTTTCCTTTCTGCTTGTCTATTTTAAACTGATGAATCCTGCTTATCAATCACAATTACCTGCAAAAGTAATTTTGAAAAGATGTCTAGTATGTCTGGTCTTTAGTTCAAATATGTAACTTATCATGAATTATAGAAAGCCAGGAGCATAGTCAATGCAATAAAATAAGCTTTAAAGGTGCTTAATTTAAATAGACAAATCATTAATTATACTCTTAAATATCTGAAAATGTTTGAAATGCATAAAAAACCAGTTATCACCAAGCAGACTTTTCATGTACCAAATTAATATGTGTCACCTGAACTTAGGTGTTTGATTTCATGCTGGAAAATTCAAGACTAATCTCTGAAGTGAGAAAACAGACAGTTTTCTCAGGTTGCAGATTGACAGTGCCAGGCTAAAATGACTTTCCAGGTGACGGCTTATATATATTTTATCAGAATTCAAAATTATATACAGTTCACTTGTTTCTGCTCATTAAAATTTAAAATTGAGACCAGTGTTATTAAGGAGATTTTTCTAGGGCTTTTGTGATTTGAGATTTTAATGAAAACTCTGGTCCCCACCACTATCTTGAAATTGGACACTTTGTTTGAGTTTGTGATTTGTTTTGTGTTTACTTTTTAATTTGTAGTTCAAGAATGGAGTGAAAAAGGGGAGAGAGAAAGAAAGAGGGAGAGGGGAGGGTAAGTAGGAGGGGAGAGAAAAGAGAAGAGGAGAGGAGAAGAGAGGAGAGGGGAGGGTAAGTAGGAGGGAGAGAGAAGAGAAGAGGAGAGGAGAAGAGAGGAGAGGGGAGGGAGAAAGAATTATTGTCTTAGCCTGTTTCTCCTGCTATAACAGAAATAGAAATAGAAATTCCTTAGGCTGGGCAATTCATAGATAATATAAATTTATTTCTCATGGTTCTGGAAGCTGAGAAATCCAAGACCAAGGACCCAGAAGACTATGTCTAGTGAGGGCTGGCTCTCTCTGTCACTAAGACAGTTTCTTCTTGCTGCAGCTACACATGGCAGAAGATGACAACATTGTGTCCTCTCATGGCAGAAAGGTGGAAGGGTGAAAAGGGTCTAAGAGTCTCTCAGTCTCTTTCATAAAGGCACTAATCCATTCATGAGGTCAGAGCTTTCATGACTTAGTCACTGTACAGGTCCCACTTCTCAATACTACTGCATTGGGGATTAAGTTTCAACATGAATTTTGGAGGGACACAGACATTCAAACCATAGCAGTTATCTTAGAAGTGGAAACTTCTATCATTCCATAATAGATAAAAATATTAGGAATTCTATCCATAATCCTAGCTATCTGGGAGGCTAAGATTGGGAGGCTTGACGTTCCAGGACAGCCCTGGCAAATAGTAAAAACTCATATGCAAAATAACCAGTACAAAATGGACTGGAGGTGTGACTCCTACTTTTCAAGTGTGAAACCCTGAGTTCAAACCCAGTATATACATACATATAACACACACACATATAATACATATATGTCAATAAAATGTTTGTATATGTATCTGGAATTCTATTTTATAGAGGTTAGTGTGTGTAATGGCAAGAATTTTTGAAACCTAAGGGAATGACTCTGACATTACTGTTCAGGAAAATGTATAGTGTGATAAGCTAATTTTCATGTTACAAACCCAAAACCACAGAATTCTGGAAAAAACCCCCCAAAATCCACATGCCTATAGGGACAGAGCAATTCCAATCATCCCAGAGAACCTGACAAGCTCAGCCAACATCCTGAGCTGGAAAGAAGTTTCAGTGAACTTTGGGTCCAGCCAGTATTAATCGTGTTCGCTGTTCAAATGAGTTTTAATCTAGCAGAGGTCCTTCACTGTTGTGGCACAGACCGGTTTCAAGGAAGATCCATTAATTCATTCAGTTTTAAATATTTATTGAGCACCTACTGCTTAGGCTAGGCGCTGGGAATACAAGACGAATACGATTAGGTTCTTGCCCTTAAAGAGCTCACATTCTAAGGGGTAGGGAATCAGGCATATAAATAAACACAAAGAAATGTTACCAGCACTAAAACAGCCATTTTAGATAAGGTATAGTGGCAGCATTACCAAAGACACAGTCCTCTGCGGGGACCCATTGGTTCAAGAAAGAGTCGGTGGAGTAGAGGTCGGCCTGGTGGGTGGACAGGTTGGCAGTCCAGGTAGGGAGCAGCATCCTGGCCGCCAAGCACACCACCCAGCAAGCGAAAACAGCGCAGAACTGCTTGTGCTTAGCTCTGGAGTCGCCCTCACAGCTCTTTGTCTCCAGGCAAGGAGGAGAAAAGGGAACGGAAACCAGGGAATGTCTAAGGATGTTTAGAAATATAAATCCTAGCAAGCAGGTGCAAGGCAGCACCTAGCCTTGGGACATCTGTTAGAGTTGGGAGCATCGTTTCCCGAAGCCGGGGCTCCCAGTAGCCCGCACAACCGTGCGGTCGCGCACGTTTGGGCTTCGAAGCGCCATGCTCTCCCTCCCCGCCCGGACCTCTGAGCCTCCGCCCGCTGCGCCGAGCCCTCGGAGGTCCCAGCGCCTGCAAGTCCTGCGCCTCTGGTGAGGGGCCTTCCTGCCCGCCGGCTCCTGCTGGGCGACCCGCTCGGCGCCACCCAGAGCCGGTGGCGGCTGCTGGTCGGCGAGGGGCTGGCGGCCCACGCGCAGCACGCGCTGGCCTGGGCCCGGGGCGCACCGCAGCCTCTGGCTCAGGGAGGCCGGAGGCCGAGCGCGCCCCTCGCCGCTGCTGCGGCGCGCACTAGTGTGAATCCTCCCACCGCCCAGGCTTCGAGGGAGTTCTCAAGCTCGCCGAGTGTTGAAGGCACGATAGGAGTGGCTCGAGGCCTATACACGTGGGCGCTGGACGCAAAAGGTGGGTACACGGAGTTAAGTCTCCCCACTGAGTCGCGATCTCTTCCCGAGGACTGTCAGCCGCGGCCGGGTTTCTCCTTGGGAACAAAGTTGGGGCCCAGTGGGACCCATGCGCCCACCCCTCCAGCAGGCCTCCAGTGGGGGGGGCCTCCCCGCCGCTGCCTTCCTGTCCTCGCGCCTGGCTTCGGGGGCGGCCGTGCGACACAGGGACGCGCCTCGGCGCCCCGGCCAGGGCGCGGACAATGACCCCTTCTCCCCTCGCCGCCTCCTCCTCCCGACGCCGCCCCCGCGCAGCCCGCAGGCAACCCTATTAGCCATTGAGGCCGGCAGAACCCCGCGGCCCCGGGCATTGTCCCGCCGAGCGCCCGGCCGCTGTCATTAGCCCTGATTACGCTGAGCCGCCTGACAGCCCCGCGGGCCGCTCGGCGGACCCCCCACTCACCGCCGCCCCCCGGCCCCGCCTCACAATGGGAGCGGAAATCGTCCGCGCCCGGGGACCCGCTGAATAGAGCGAAAAGCCGCCGCTCTCCTCCGCCCGCCCCATTCACATTCTCTCTGGATACAGTATTTTTTTTCCTTTTTGTTAAAATTAGGGAGAGAGAACGAGGTCAAGGAAGACTTTGCTTGAGCTCTTTGCCTGTCATTTGTTTAATGTAAACAAAGAGCAAGTCCTCCCCCACCCCCAGCCTCTATTCCCCTCCCTCCCTCCCTCCCAGATTTTTATAAACAAACCGGTGATGGGAAAGAGGGGGAGCGGTGGGTGGAGGCCGAGTGGGCCCAGAAAGTGGAGGAACTGCGGCTTTTGGGGAGCTGGGCCCATCGTAGTTTGGGTGGAACCGGGAGGGAAGGTGGTTGAAATGGTTGCAAGCAGTGAAAAGAGCCTGAGCTGAGGTGGGGCAAGACCCTCCCGACCGTCAGGTCTGTTGAAAGGTGAAAATGCTGCTTTCTACTCTGCTGGAGGAACTGCTTTTGAGGAATTGTAGCAGAAGATGAATTGCACAGAAGGACAGGATCACGCCAAATTCAGAACCTTCAACCTTTCTACTACCTAGATTTTGTGATTATAAACCCTTTCTAAGCCAGGATGAAACGGATATAGAAAATATTAAATACAAAACTTTTATAATAAATTTTAATGGGAAAATTTGGACTGTTAAATAAAATAAATCTCGAGGTTGGGGATGTAGCGTGGTCGCCTGTGCAAGACCCTACTTCCCATCTCCGGCACCACGAAAATAAAAATATCTCAGTGTGAAGACGTGGACTAATTTCCAACATGCGGTTACCAAAGAATTGATTTTTCACAAAGGCAATTAGGTGCCGCCAGATTTCAGATAAACAACAACAAAAATCTTTCAAACCATATGTCACTTCCCTCAGATTCTAAAGTGAAATTAGAGGAATAAATCTTCAGTTGCTGAAACATTATAGCTATTTTAGAATCTAATCCGTACGCAGCATGTTAATTTAAGTAAATTGCAAAGTGGAAAGAAAAATCCTCACTGTCCTCACTTTCTGCAAGCAAGTTATGTGTCATTTAAAAATATAATTTTGTAAAGAGAAATCTTAGTTCCTAGCAGTGTTACCCTGTTTTCTTGAGATTGCAGAATGGATATTTCCTTCTGCTTTTACGTGTAATTTGAATTGGTGTGCATTGTAATTCTTAGAATCTCAAATTCCTTTACATCATTCCACTAATTAGTATTTTCCTTTTGAACCTGGAATCATCAAATTAAGAGATAAAATTAGCTAACAAACTTCTCCATACACTGGTTTCTTCTGGCACCTCCATAGCTAGGATGGAGTGGCTGAACACAAGATTGAAACATCTCTGGATGTTTCATTGAAGTGCAATACTGCTCTGCCAATTGAGAACTAGGGTGAAGGCAAGAGGCGCCTAGAGGGCAAAATTTAAGGAGGCATTCAATCCTAGGTGTTTTGCACTTGCATGACCTTGAGAGTGAGTGCCTCCTTAAATTTCATACTCTGGGGTCCTTCCTTGTCTCTGGAGTCCTGGCCTGCTCCTTAGCATTCCAGGAACTGTCTGGGAGTGTGTCTGGAAGGAGCTCTTATCTTGCAAGCCATTCAGGATCCACAGAAGGGAAGAATGCCAATCCTTCCATCTACAGCTCTTGTGCAAGAGTGTTTTGATTTTCAGGAATTCTCTGGATAAGGGATACTATACAAAAATGACAGCCATTTATAAAGCCCAATAAACTCATACTCATGTCCTGGGCATCCAATCATATCTTGTCATTTGTCTTCCTGACTTCAGTTATTTTTGTCGGGTTTGCACTTCAATATTTATGCCTTTAGAAATGCTGGCAGGCTTCTGACCCAAAGCGCATCTTCTAAGGACAGAGAAGCGAATGAAAAGAATGGGGTGAGGAAGCAAGTCCAGTTCAAGTGATTTAAAGATTAGTGTCAAATTTTATAATTTGCAATCTGTTTCACTAGGAAAAAAGCTTCAGACAGCATTTACTGGTACAAGAATGGTAGGTATTTTTTTGTGGTGTGTGTATTACAGGACAAAAAATTACATGCTAAGAGTATTTTATATTTTAAATTGAGCCATTATCAGGACAATGAAACTCCCGATGGATTGTTTCATATTTAATGTGGAGATGAGATTTTTAAAAAAATGCCAGTCATTTCTGTGCAGCCTTGTTTTACCCTCAGTGTGTGACATGATTGCATACTGTTCCTAATCTTGGTATTTCTCTTGTTGAAAATTATTCATTTGGTTAAAATTCATGTCCACAGCAGGAAGATGAGTGAATCTAATTGCCTACAACCTCTCCTGTCTTTTTGTCTTTTTTTAATAAAACGTTAATTCTAAATGTATATCTGCTCTGCTTACCTAGCATGACCACCGCCTTTGAATGGGAGAGAGCCCTTCATTAGAGAACCCAAGTATAAGAAAGTTTTGCATTTTTATAAAATAGAGTTCACTATCTGAGCCCAGAGTTTGACTTTCCAAATTTTTTCCTAAAATCATGAACACTTCATAAAAGTGGATGTCATGTATACAACCCCTAATTACCTGTGCTGTGGATGTGGGAACTGCTTTACAGGACATGCTCATGTTGCCAATTTTTATATTTAAATATAACATGATGTGTATATATGTATGTATACAGATACATACATACATGTATGCATACATACATACACATTCAGTTTGATGTAGCAGGCAGTTATACCCCTAACCAGTGGTTGTTTTAAAAAATATATCCGGAGACATCAAAGAAGGTATGATACAGAGAAGACTCTGGTGAGAATTTCTGGACAAGAGCCCATCCCAGCATGTCTGGTAAAGGAAATAAGAATGATTTTTTGAAATCTGAGATAGCAGCTCCCTTAATTAAGAAAGTTTGCCCACCAAGTTGTTTTATTGTTTGGCTTCTCCACAGAGGGCACCAGTTTGCCCGTTTAGAAACAGCAAGTTCCCCAAGCTACAGAGAAACCTACCATGGCAGTCTCTTAAATAAGTAAATAAACAGCATATATATGTTTTGTTAAAAAAAAACTTTAAAGCAAAAGTTATACATATATAAACAGCGTCCTTTCGACGTGAAATACCCACAGGAGACGGGGCAGGCGCTCAGCGTGCAGTTCGGGTTCCGAAGGCGTCTTTGCAGCAATGTCATCCGGGAAAAGCAAAGCGAAGAGAACCTGGTGCTGGGTCAGGCCTCACCTCGGGCCCCGTGGTGGCGGCCGAAGGGCGTCACTGGAACCCGGCCCGCCGGCGGTGGAGCGGACACTGGAGCTCGAGTCCGTGGGTCCCTGGCCACCTGGCTTCCGCCAGCGCTGGATTTGCTGGCCTCTCATTCTGTCTCCTTCCTTCATGTTGTTTATCTCATTTTTACACTGGATTCTGCTTCTGAGCGTGCTGGGTGGACAGCTCAGATGTCGCACTCGCTGTCGCTGGATGTGATGGAGATGGCCGACGTGGCCGCCTTGCTGGATAAACTGGCAGCGGGGCTGGCGGCGACGCCCAACACCTCCGGCGTGCCCTCGCCCTCGGCTCGTAGCGCCCGCCCGGAGCCCTGCGACAGAACCTGCTGCTGGAGTCTACGGGGAAGGAAGGGGACACGGGTCACAGTGCGTAACGTAGCCACCCGTAATCCCTTTTTCCTCCCAGTCGGCCTCCCTCTTGCCCCGTAGCCAGATGTTCTTTCTCAGACCAGGATAATTAAGGCGAGGCGAGGCGACAGAGGTGTGGCAGGAGTCCGCGGCGGTGTCTCCGCGGAGCCCGGCAGTTGTCCCACCCTCCTTCGCGCCCTCTCTCGGCTCCTCACTTTCCCTGTGTTTGTGGTGCTGGGCTCACAGGCCCTTTCTCGGTAATTGCCCACCTCTGGGAGACATACAGGGTTGTCAGGAAATAGCCGAGGAGGGGATGAGTAGGGCAGATAAGTCTCCGGGGCTTGGGACACTTTCCCAGTGGTGCATGTGCAGGTCAGTAGCCCTGAGGCCAGGTCTGCTCAAGCTAAGGGCGAACCTCCCGCCTAAAGGTGGCACGGAGAGTTTGGCCTGGGTAGACGAGGCTGGGCTCTTGGAGAATGAGAAGTTTGCCTTTTGGAGACAAGGCTAGTAGCGCGTAGGAAGAGGAGAACTTGACTTTTGCCCCTCTTAGAAACAGTAACCTTCGAAAATTGCTTTCAAAGCATTAGAGAAAGATGCACCTGGACTTTAAAGATAATAACTATCGCGAAGCCAACACACCGCTAATGAGCAAGATTCGCTTAATAGTAGGTGCCTGGGCCCAGGCTAACGAGAATTCGCTTCAGGCCTTGGGGTCTTAATCTTTATTTCTCTGCTGCCCCAGTGAAGCTTGGTTTGATGACTAGGACCAGCTGTTACCCTGACTCTTCAGCCCCGTGAACTAGAGAGAGTGTGGGGAACCGAGGAGCCGGGAAGGGAACCCTCGCACAGCAGCCCAGAACTCAACGGGTTCACAAACTGAAGAGAGACAGCGCTCCCAACTCCCGCTGAATCGGAGTCTCTAGGCGCCAGGTAAGGGCGCCAGGAATGCCTCCACCCGCCCGGTGCCCGGTGTGCACAAAGCGCACAGGCCTCTAGGTACCGACCTGTTCTTAGCTGCAGCTGCCCGGTCCCTTTGTCGGCGGTTTTTGAACCAGTTGCCCACCTGCGTGGGGGTGAGTCCGGTTGCCTGGGCGAGCTCCCGCTTTTTGCTGGGGTTGGGGTATGGGTCCTGCAGGTACCACTCCCGCAGCAGGTGCCGAGTGCGCTCCTTGAAGCAGTGCGTCTTCTGCTCGCCGTCCCAAATGGTTCTCGGCAGCGGGAACTTCTTCCTTACGCGGTACTTGTCCACCGGCCCCAGGGGCCGTCCTCGCAGCTTCTCAGCCTCCTGGTAGTGTGCTTCAAGCCACAGTGCCTGCAGCTTGGCGTGAGACTCCTTGGTAAACTTGTGGTTTTCTAGGATATGGTAGAGCTCGCGGTAATTGCCACCGTGAAAGGCCACGATGGCTCGCGCGCGCAGCACCGACTCATTCTTGTTGAGGGCTTCGCAGGCCGCAGGGGCCACGGGCAGCGACCAGAGAAAGCGACCCAAGCGTTCCACATCGCCGCTCTCTTCCAGAGTCTCGCATACCCCGGCCACTTGCTGGGGGCTGAAATTCAAGATTGGCAGCTGGAACATCGAGGCAGCGCCGGCAGCAGCGGGGACACTGAGCCCGGAGCGGTACACGCAACAGATGCCCGCGGGCCCGGCGGGGTGCGCCAGCCTCTCCTGGGTGAGGTGGCCTGGGGTTACACTGCCCGGAGCGAGCGTCCCCAAATGGAGGAGGTGCGGGCTGCGAGGCTCGGGCTCGGCTCGGCTCTGCTCCCGCACGCAGGGAGGCTAGAGGGCGCCGCTACTGGGGTGGGCGGATTGGCGGCGCGGGCGCCATGGAGACCCCCTGTCAGTCACTGGCCGGCTCTGCCAATCAAGGCTGCGACCTGCGCGCCCCGGCCATTTCAGCACCTCCCAGTACTCGACAGCGCCCGCCGTTTGCAGATGGACTTTCCCTCTGTATTTTACAGAACCTGGAGGATGAAAAGACGTTCGAGTGGCTGGGAGAACTGCAGCGTTTCACTCTCCCCCCTCTCCCTCTGCCCAGCCCCTCCTTCTTGTTTTCCCACCAGAGAGGCAGGGATGCTACAAGAATTCATTTTGGGCCGATGCAATGCCTCGGTCGAAAGGTCTCCAGAGGACAAAGAGGACGGGACAAAATCGGAATCCTCTAAGAATTCGCAAGTTTAGTTGTAACGAAACAGTAAACCCCGCGGGGAATACATGCACAGAGAGGAGGGAAAAGGGAACTGAATCTTTTCTTATCACCCAAACACCCATCCCGGCAAGCCTCCCTCTAGCCTTCCTGCTAAAGCAGCTGAGAAACAAATCTGGAGCAGAAGGAACAGGACCAGGGATCTGTAGACGAGGTCAGTTCCGACTTCTCTACTCCCTTCAAAAGCCTCCTAAAATAATTTTAAACCCGAGCAAGGACACGCTCTCGCTTGGTGACATAGATGCTGACCCCTAAGTCAAACACTCCTAGAAAGGTGGGCTGTGGGAGGTCTCCCACCCAAATACATATTATACTTTTAGTCCCCCTTTCCAGTTTAATGACCTTGAACAAATGTGCAGCATAGCCACATCTAGAGTGAGAAGTCATTGGTAGGTCAGGACAGCAACTTAAAAGCTTATTTCAGAGATCTTTTTAAAATATCGATTTGCTCCTCTTCTGGCAAGCTAGTTTTGCTCCTGGCTCAGTGTTAGAACATACAACTCTTGAGTTGGAGAGTGAAGTCTTGGCCTTTTAGCCTCAAATAATTCAAATAGAGAAGGGGAGTCCACAACAAAGTGTGTTGGGTGGGGGAGGGCTGCTTCCTCTGGGCACTGACCCCTCCTGCGGAGAGGAAGGGCTTTCTTGGCGGCTCAGCCTTCTGGCCAGTAGATTGAATTGGCAACTTTTATTGATTCCCAATTGACAGCCACATCATACCGTTTTCTGAGGCCCCTGTCGACGAAACCACGATCTCATCTGGGCCTTTGATAGGGGGTTGTTTAGTTTGAAGGAAATACTCCGTAGAGGGGGTGCTAAGGGACAAAAATGCCAGGAAAGTCTTTGGGAGGGTCAATCTTACCAAGGAATTAGATGGGAAAGTTCACCACCTAACTGAACTGGGACTGGCTGTCTTTTCTTTAGTATCAAGCACAATTTGTATGCGGCTTGTACAGATCTGGTGAATCAGAAGACAGATAGATAGCACAGATGGTTGGACGTGTCGGGTCAGATCACGCTACGCCTGAGTGCGGGGCAAAGCTCGTTCTGACGGAAAACTCTGATATTATTTTCACAGATCTTCACAGTTCACTCGGAAAAAAAAAAATAGCAGAGGGGAAGGAAAAAGCCCTGCAACCATTTACATCATTTCTGTGAAATCACCAGCCACCTCAACCGAGACGCTTTCTTTTCTAAGAACTCATTTTCTTGAGACAGACAGGGCAGGGGCAAAATAAAGAGGGTGATGAGAATAATGACAAAGCATAAACCTTCTGTAGTTTGCAGCTCCGAATCAGCCGGAAGGATAAGTTTTAGTGAGAAGCCCCCAGGCCTTGCGGGCAGCGCTGGGATGGAGCCGGGACTGGGGTGGCCCTGCCCTTGGGGGAAGAAGAGGCCATGGTTCCGCTGGGACCTTACAGCCCACGAGCCTAGAGAATCCCAATGCCGCTGGAGATGCCTTTTTGCGACACTTGTATGGCTTGAAAGCCGAGGATTGGGAAGAAATGACTTTTTTTTTTTTTTTGCCTTTAACCTTTTAATTTTCCGAGTCTAGGAGCCCCACTCTGGACATGGGAATATTCATTCTACTGCCCTACTCTTAAACAATAGTTCTAGAAATATTAGATGAAGAGGGAGCTTTGCCTTTTGCGTGTTTGAGGCTGGCGGGCCACTGGGACCTAAAGTCTGGGTGGCCACGTCAAAGCTACAAGAAAAGGGTGCGGGGTGCGTGTAGCCAGTGTCTGATTACCTGCGGGAGGGGCCTAAAGTGCCTGAAGGTTGGGGTCTAGGAACAGGAGACCTTATCTTCGCCATCGCAAGACACTTGGTTTAATTTTATTAGCTCGAAGGAAATAAACTGCCCTAGGGCACCTTGGAATCACTTATTTTCTCATCAGCTTCACGCGGAGACAAACAGAAAGAAATAAGTAGGCTGAGCCCTCATCCCTTGGAAATACGAAAGTGGGGTTCCTTAGAAATAACCCCATTGTGAGAAATGGCAGTCAGTGTCCCTTTCCTCACCCTTAAAGCTCACTTAATCTGGGTTTGCCTGGAGAATGCTGCACCTTCGGGTTTATTTTAATTGTAGGGAAAGATAGGAAAAAAAATTGGGGATTCGGTGCCAACCCTCTAGGCAACCCTTTACTGCTTACCCCACCTCTTTTTTTGCCCCCCCAGTACTCGAGAAAGTCCTGCAACAGCGTTGCCCTCCGACTTGTCTGGGCGGCTTTGCGTCCTCCTTTGCCGCTAGTAGATTGAGACAAGGAAGACCTGGGCAACGGGTCAGTTGTCAGTGAGAATCCGGGGACATCTGTTCTGCTCTCCTGACCCCCGTCCCCGATCCCCCCATCAGAGTTTTACTTTATGGGGCGCAGGGGGCGGAATGGAGAAGAAACCACAGAGAAGGTGCTGGTGCCCAACGCAAATCCTGTGTCTAACTGTTATGTGCGGGATTTAGTGAGAGTGCCCACGCTCCACCTGAGTTAACGTTCAGGCTGCAGTTTTCCAGTCTAGTGCGGCGCTTCTCTTCCTGTGGGGAGCTTGCCCTTGGCTCTGCACAGCTGCTGATTTTCCTCTCTAGAATTGTACAGGGCCACGGGCACCCTGATGACACCCCTGCAGAACTGTAGCGCACATTTACGCGGGACTCCTGTGCTCAGAAGTTAATGTAATCTTACTGTTTCTCTGACTTTTCCGAAATCAAGTGCCTTAAAAATAATGATGTAGTTTTTCCCACACAATTTTGAATAGTCAAAGATTTTAAGAGTGTCATAATTGAATGTATGTGGAATCCTGGATAATAAAGATACAATATCAAGAGTGTCATAATTGAATGTATGTGGAATCCTGGATAATAAAGATACAATATCCGAGAGTCACAGATGGGAAGGCGAGGCCCCAGTCTTTTGTGTGTCCATTTGGACTTTTGGAAGAGATCCTGGTTTCCCTTTCCCATGCCAAAAGCCCAGTGTTGATGGTGAGAAGTGGTTATTTTTATACCTCTAATTTTAAATTTTTACTTAAAAATAATTTTTAAATATTTTGCTTATAGCAGCATAATCTAGAAGACTTTAAGAGGTATTTTATAGTCTTTGAAATAACTATTAAAATTTCACATTCGCAAGTATTTATAAATTAGTGTAATATTCCAGTTTTCAGATGATATTCTCCATGTACAGGTGCATACTTCTTTATGTATTTGGTGGTCCAGATCTTCAGATTATGGAATGAATTCATTATCCTATTTTAAAGTACTTCCTATTCTAATAAACTCCCAAGACAGCATACATTCCTCCCTTTGTAACAAAGGCCAGAGAGGCCTCTTTATTGCACACTTCCTCCTGAGAAGAAACATGACTGGAGAAATGTTCTGTGTATGTCCTGGCACTGTGAAATTAATGGGCCAAATTTTTTTACAATGAAAATATTGATCTAATTTTAAGAGATTAGGATATTTTTGTAGTTATTTTGTTATTATTCACCAGTTTTTTGAATGACATGTTAAAAGGATGCAAAATTGCTTATGTTGTTAAATGCAGGAAATTTTATAAGTTTAAATGTAGGAAATGTGTTATTTTAAAGTGGTGTTTAATCAGTTATAGTTTTTATAACTCTGATTATATAACTCTGTTTTGACATCTAGTTTGTAGTGGATCCAAGACTTTTGGATGAAAGTATATTACACATTATAACCCTTGTAATATAGACTAAGGTCTTAAATTTACTTTTTTTCCCCTCTCCTGCTTCTATAGCGCAAGCCTAAATGTGCACGACTAACCACACTATAGCATTGCTTGCTTAAAGCTGTGTATCAATGGGTTCTTGTCTGAAGGATTAATGCTTAACAATGTCACCAACTTGTCGCTATGAACACAGTATTAGCAGTAATTGAGTGACTGAAAGAGTAAGTAATTCATCTTTCTCTACTGGAACACCATGATTTTTCCCACCAACTGGTTATCTTTGACCATTTCAGAATCCAAGATCAAAAGTATCTTTCTAAAATACACATAGAAATCTTAAAATTGACATAAAAGATCGTAAGTTTGTTTAATGTTCTCTAGGGTTAGGCAAACATTATCCACATTGAATTCTACATGTCATAAATGTGTATTCATTACATATATTGTATGTATTATTTTGCCAACTCATCATTCCTGGGCTAGTGGCATGGCTCAGCAGTAAGAGTGCTTGCCTAGTAAGTGCAAGGCCCTGAGTTCAAACCCCAGGGTCATCTACTCCCCCCAAAAGTAAACAAAGTCATAATTCCTTTCTATATGCTATAAAGTCAAATAGAGGCAGCAGCCTTTAATAAATACTTCAAATTCTCTGAGTTGATCCACCTGATTAGCAGGTAATACTTTTTAAAAATTGCATTGTAAAAATATACTTATATGACATCTTATCCTTCAAAGCAGCAATTCTTAGCTGGGGACAATTTTGTTTCCCCCTTACTTCCTGGGGACATTTGGTAATATCTGAAGACATTTATGTGCAGGCCAGAGATGCTGCAAAACATCTTAATATTGGAACAGAACAGTTCCTCACAACAAATGCCCTGGATTTAAGACCTGCATCAAAGGATCTCAAAATCAATAATAAGGCACATATAAAACCTGGTAAAATTCTGTTTACTTTTGAGCTGAAGCATTTGAGTCAGTGTACTTTTAATTTCATGTTGGGTCTAGGCCAGACTAATAAAATTGATTCCTAAGAACCTACTATTATTTTATTTTTTTCTTAAAATTTACTGTAAGTGGCACTGGTAGCAACATTTAAAAGCCTACAGATATCTGTGGGCAGAGTGGGGTTTTTGTTTCTATCATGATGAAATCTGTTTTTATTTTTATTCTTTTGAGTCATTGGTAGGATAGACAACAATGGTTGTCAGTCCATCTCCATTTTACAAATGAATAAAATATGAAAGACAAAAAATTTAAACCATCACCCATAGGACACAGCTAGTTATTGGCAGAGGTAGGTGTAAAACAGATTCAAATTTCTATGTATTGCATGTCTTATTTTCCTTACCAAGGAAGATGGTTTAATTTTAGCTAAGTCTGAGGACAGAGGATCTGAATCACATATAGACATTTGCTGATGCCTGACACATGTAAGGCTCAGTACTGTTTCATGCTGCTGTGACTTCATAGTTTGGAGCACTCTAGCTCAAAGATCTCAGAGAGATTTAAGCTATCTTGGGCCCTGTCAGGTAATGCAACCCTTGACTGCTCTCAAAAACCCCTGAATCAAAATGTGACTCTGGGACATCCATTGTCTTCTCTGGGGAATGGAAACTGTTAGAATCTGGGGCTATTGAAGACCTCTCCTGAGTCAGCACACTGTCTACTAACAGGAAAATGGAACTGAATGCAGCCTCTGGGGGAGAAGAGATTGAACTTGAGGTGTTGTAAGGCTGGGTTTAAGTGAAAAAACTCTAAACTCTTTTGTCAGGTCTTTCAAAAGAATAACAGTGATGCTCACAAGCATTTCTATAATTAACAAGCTGTCAACATTTCTATTACAACTACAGAAGTCTATTACAGACCTCAGAATTGTGATAAATGTTTCTTTAGGTCTGAAATGTTAGCCTTCATCTTCTTTTCAGCCTAAGGGCAATTTTTGAAACCAATTTTGTTTCAATCATTTTGGATCAGTTGTGTGGTAATTTTGGAAGTGCAGATGCTCTAGGCCCACCTATTGAAATAAAGATTTTTAAATGGAAACACAGAGAGGAGGCTGCTTAAGCCCCAGTGGGGACCAGCTGCAAAGCTCTGGCAGGGAATTATATAGGCATATAGTGGGAATAGATTTAGAAAAAATTAAGGGACAGAGAAGTGTGTGTATATTTCTTTTAACAGCAGAATTTTTTTTCTTTCTTAGGCCCTTCAATATAAAAAATTTTAAATCCTCTTTTTTTCTGGTTCAGCATTTTATATTATTACTTTCTCTGTGTGCCTAGGTTTTGGTAAAATTGATATAAGAGAATTTTTCATAATAGCTATTAAAATTTGAGGCTGGACTTATTTTTTTTCTTCATTTAGTTATATTTTCTTCAACCACTCTTATCTCATTTCTGCTTGCCTACCTTTTTATCTTTATCAATCTTTTTGGGGGGTTTCTATTATTTTATTTCCTGATGATTGTATTTCTCTGTATTCTAATAATTTATATTTATGTTCTCTTTTCTACTTGTTTTGACCCTATGACTCCTTCCTTTTACTTCCCACTCACCATTGCCAAGTACCTTCTCAGTAGAGTAAGCCTTCTTAAAATTGTGAGGTGACAAAGACAAATGCTTACTCCTGAAAGAAGATGGAGAAGTGGAAGGGAGTGGTTCTCATACATGAGAGTATAGTCATTATAATAATTTAGGTCAGTGATGTTTCTCAAATGAAACCTTATAGAAGCAGATAAAGTGGTAGGTATAGAGAGAACTTTAGATATTAAAGTTTAAATGGTTGTACTAACTGCATGACTTTGGGCCCCACTTTCCTTATTTGATAAATAGCATAATACTTACAAGATAGTTACAGGGACTTAATGAGATTATAAATGACTATTCCTTGTTTAGTGCCTGACACATAGTAAATTTTCAACATGGATTTGTTCCTTTCTTGTGGGCAACCAGCTCCTGAATCTATCAATTAGGCCTTGTATATTGACTATGTGGTAACTCACTTTCCATCTTGTCCTTGGTCTCTTCATCCTTTGGTGTTCTGCTTGGGTCCCATGAAAGTTTCCAAACAATAGTTTTCCAAATAGGCCTTCTTAGTCCATGGAACACTGTGGTTACAATAAATTAATCTAAAGCAGTCAATAGATAGCTTTTGTGAAATTTCTCAAATGATCATTTTATTGTTCCCTGTGGCTGCTGTAACAAACTGGGTGGTACAAAACAATAGAAATGCATTCTGTCACACATCTGGAGGCCAAAAATCCCAACTGAAGTAGGGCAATGCATTTCCAGAGTCTCTGAGGAAGAGTGTTTCTTCCTCTTTCAGTTTCTGGTGGCTTCTGGTATATCTTGGTTTGTGGCTGCATCTCTCCCATCTCTGCCTCCTTCACATCACCTTCTCTTTCTGCCTATATTTTATAAGGATCCAGGCACTAGCGACTTTCTGGATAATCTAGGATATGCTCTTCCTCACATGATCCTTAACTTAATCACACCTTTTGCCATATAAAACAATATTCACAGATTATAGGGTTTGGGAGTGAATCTACCTTTGGAGACCTTATTTCTCCCACTATATCATACCCTGTGTTATGACAAATATGCTATCTGAATGTTTCTTGTACATTATAACTTGAAAGAATATAAATACAAGTAAATTTAAGAAGAGAACATAAGTCAATATAGAAAATATTCCTCTAAAATTTAAAAAATAAGCATACATTTAAAAATAAAAATTAATTTTATTTTAAATATAAATTTAAATAAAAATAAATTGTAGACTTTTTAAAAATTATAGACTTTAACTTCATATTATTCTGTCAAGACTGATAAGAGCCCAATAAAAGAAGAATTTGCATTAATTTTTTCATTTTATCTAAAATACTGAGTTTTGCTTTTAAAGCTTCCCTTGGGACAATAGTTGAATTGAAAAAAACTAAAGTAGTAGATTTTTCATGAGATAAGATAAATGGGAGAAGATTACATTCCTCTCTGTATGTTTTATGCTAGTAGAGAGTGAAAGTATATTATGGTATTATGGTGAAGTACAATTCACAAATATATGAAAAGACTTGCAGCTTCGTTGTATTTGACATTATTTCAGGGAGTTGAAATAAAACTCTGTCCTCTTTTTGATGACAATATGTAAAAGTGATTTCTATTGTTACATGAAAAAGGGATCAGAAGGCAATAAAGTTTTACATAAGCAATTTAGTTCTTTTGTTTAATATACTTTATTTAATATATGGCAATGAGCTGCTTATTTGGATTTAGTAAAAATATATATCAGCTAACATTCTATTTTATTTTATCTAGTCTTTCTTTTCCATTCTAAGCAGAGGGGAATAAATTATTATTATAGTAATAATTCTTCTATTTAATCTCACCATGTAGAAAACACAAGATGTCAAAACATGCATATATTAAAACTATTTTCTTGATTCAAAAGGAGTATCCTGTTAGTATATTTCAGACAGTTAACTACTTTTATTTTTTGTCATGTGTATAGTGTGTTCTCATTGTTTCCTGTTATCTTAATAATAGATGTAACACAGCTATTATTTATAACCAAGATGCTTAATAGTTCTGCCATCAAGATATACTATTTTTAATTCCACAACACTCTTACTTTGCCCATTCTTCTCCTCACCAAAATATAATAGAAGTTTCACTTCCCCACTTTCTTTCTCTCCTCTTACTCCAACCTTAAGGTATTCTGAAATATGTAGTGCCTAGAGTTTCCCTTTTATTTTGTCCTTTGTATTTCAAGAATAATTTGAAAAATAATTATGTTCCATATTACTAGATAGCTTATTCTTGCTATATTTTATAAAACAAATAAAAGAAATTTATTTGGCTGCTTTGTGAATATTTTCTTCCAGATGAACTTCAAGATCAGTTTATCAAATTTCTTTTCTGCTACCCCAAAGTCTAGTGGGAATTTTCATGAAATTGCATTACATAAATAGATTAATTTGGGATAAATGATATCTTTACAGTATTGAATGTTCCAGTTCAGGTACATGGAATGTCTCTTGTTTATTTAAACATTCTTTTATGCCTTTGAGTGAAGTTTTCTTGTTTCCTCATGTAAGAAAAAGTAGGCACAAGAATTGAAAAAAGCATTATAACTTGAGGTTATTATTGTAAAGGTCTTAATTTCTATAGAACTTTATAGATTTTTTTCATAGTACTGGGGGTTTGAACTCATTTAATAGTACTTACATTTGCTAAGTAGGTACTGTAGCTCTTGAGCCATTCCCTCAGTCCTTTTTGTGCTTTAGTTATTCTCTTGTTTTATGCCTGGGCCAGCCTGGGATGCTATCCTCCTTTTTGTGCTTCCTGTTTAGCTGGGATGACAGGCATATACTACCACACCTAAGTTTTATTGGTTGAGATGGGGTTTTGTTAACTTTTTGCCTAGGCTGGGCTCAAACCATGAACCTCCAGATCTCCACCTTCTGAGTAGCTAGTATTACAGGCTTGAGTCATCATACACTCAGCAGAAGTCTATAGATTTTAAAGCCATCATTGTATTACAACATAGTAAAGTAACAAACATTTAGTATTATTTAAAGTGAATAAGGAAGTTTTTCCATTGAGTTTCCCTGAGTTGGTAGATACAAGTAATTAAAGAGAAAGAGAAGCAGAAAATGAGGTTAGAGCTCAGAGACCTGTCTGGAGCATGGCTGTGATAACTGGTCTTTTCTGTTTCTTTCAAATCCTGTGAATGCACCCCCATATAATGCCTGAGAAATAATCATTAATGAAATTGAGTAATTAGCCTGGAAAGGTATAGGTCTCTCAGAGTGGAGCGTTTGTGTTTATTCTAGGCCAAGAAATTATGTTAGCTCATTTGACAGTAAAGGAACCAAAGGGTTTTGATGATATAATGAAGAATATATAGGATTCTTCTGCAAATAGACAAAAATAAATGCCATTAGAAACTCCAGGGAAAATAAAATCTATACAAGAGATCATGGATATAAAGTGAAAAAACTAGAACATGGTATGATTACAATCAATTGATGGGGATTAAACAAAGAAAATTTGATTGCTTGGAAATTTGATGCAAGTAAATTTTGAAGGGGCATGTGTAGTAACAAGAAATTTTATTGTCTCTACTGTCTTGCATTTAATAGGGCTCTGTTGGTACAGGGTTAGCTTATCTTGAACAAAAAGGAAATGTATTGATTTATAGAACTGGAAGCAGCTGATTCTTTTGTCTTCTGTTTTCATCTGTATTGCCTTCATCAGAGGGCCAGCTTTTTCCATCTGATATAAAAGATAATTATCATTTCAAGTTTTTGGAGTTCACCAGCTCAGAGACATTTTTCTTCTACCATTCTATATTAAGAATTTAAGGAAACACTGGCCCTAGGAATGGAGTGCTTTGATTGACCAAGCCAATTCACATGTCTATCCCTATGGTCAGAGCTCTGTGGGAGCTAGATATGGCTTGGTTCCCATTAAGAAAGAGGAGTTCTATTATCTGAGGATGACTTTTGACTGTCATGAACTTTTATTTCCCTATAAATGATTTAATCTTCCTTTTGAGTTTCTATCCTGCTGTATACCAGGATTAGTAAGGGTAGGCGGGAAGACAACTTTAAATGGCTCAATCAGAGATGTCATAGTTATTCTAGCATTAAAACTTCTTTTAGGTAACTTAAAGTCTTTTTCAATTAAATGTTAAATCTTTTCATTCCCCGTATCTTCCTCTGACTCTAAGATGGCATCTTTATATGTGGATATGGACAAATATGACTTCATGGTGGAGTGGATGGGGCATTAGATATATTTGTGTTCTTTGGATCTTTTTTGGTCTCTGATGTGGAATGCTGTGAATGTGTATGGGCTGGTGTATGACTAACCTTTTGGAATGTTGTGCAGGCATTCATTGCTAGCATCTGGGCTTCTAGATATTTACCCTCAGGAGTGAAGCACCATACACTTTGTCTCTGCATTATAATTTGAATCATCTGGTGTGAATTTTGTTTCCCTGCTGGGGCCCTGAGCTGCTGGCTGAATTTAAACTGAAGGTTATTGAGATCATTTATTTACTATCCCCCTAAAATCATCCCAATTACATATGCATAACTCTTACGCTATTCATCATCATCATTATCTAACTCCACTGTTAAATAGTGACATTTTGAGAGCAAGGACTTTCTTCATCTTTATAATCCTGGTTTTCAACATACTATGTAATTCTGTACTGTACACACTCCTCTAGAAAGTACCATAGACTTCAGAGAAAAGGGACAGCTAAAATTAGTTAGGGTTTCTAGGGAGGTTGGGACATGAACACTGAAGAACACATAGCTTTTGATTGGGTCAAGAAGAAGAAGCTTTCCACTTGAGAGGAACAAATTGAACACAAAGCCATGAAAGTTTAAATAAACATAAGATTATTGAGAAAGCTAAGAAATAACTTTTGTTGGAAAATAAAGTCAAAGTTAAATTGTGGAAAGTCTTAAAATAATGAAGAGACATTCTCATTTGAAGCAGAAGAGGATAAAATATTTATTTTTAATTAGGTAAGTGACATGATAGAATATATGTAAGAAAAATCAACACCTTATTGGATGGAATAGAAAGAATGTCAGAGAGATGAAAGGGAAAGAGTTGATCTCTAATCTGTTGCAGTAATTCAGATGTCAAATAATGCATCCATTTTGGGGGCACTTCTCATTCATTCATTTATTTATAAATGAGAGTAAGTTGAGTTTCTATCTTGGATCAAGTACTCTGCTGGGTGCTGGGGATACAACAATAAGCAAGAAAGTAAACTTAAAAAGTAAAATTAAAGAATTATGTGACACAAAGGATAGGGTACAGGGGAATAAGTTGAAATTTAAAGTGTAACTTAATAAGATTTTAGAAGAACGTAGACATATTTGAGAAGCAGGCTCATACCAAGAACAGAACCAAAGGTACAAGAACAGGATAACAATGGGTTAAATTAACATTAAGTGGTATGTACAGAATCTATCAGAATAAAAAAGTACAGCTTTTTGCATTTATCTAATATAATTTGCACAGATTCAGAAAGAAATCTACTAACATTAAGATTACTGTCAAGAAGGGAAGGCAGAGCTGGACACCCGTGGCTCATGCCTGTAATCCTAGCTATTCAGGAGGCAGAGATCAGGAGGATTGTGGTTTGAAGCCAGCCCTGGCAAATAATTCACGAGACCTTATGTCGAAAAAAACCCATGGTGGAGTAGCTTAAGGTGTAGACCCTGAGTTCAAGCCCCAGTACTGTCAAACAAAAAAAAAAAAGAAAGGAAGGCAGAGTTGTGAAACAATTAACCATGTTTTATTGACATAGTAAGTGTAGGAGATAAGGAAGGTGTAAGCCTTATTTGGTTGTACTGATCCAGACACAGGGAATCAAATAAGGAAACACAGAAGTGGTTTTGTTTTAATACTAAAATGTAAGTTCGAGGGGGAGAGAGAGGGGGTGGAGTGGGTGGTAAGGGAGGGGGTGGGGGCAGGAGGGAGAAATGAACCAAGCCTTGTATGCACATATGAATAATAAAAGAAAAATGAAAAAAAATGTAAATTCAACTATTCATATTTGATTGGCACACTTTAGACCTGTTATTTTCCCAGTGACCTGCCATTCATGTAAACAAATTGGTCTTAGCAGATTCACATTGCTTCATTTTCTCTTCTATGACTCTTTTTCCTATCAGAATTATTTCTAAGCAGAATGAAGTGTCATCTCTATTCCCTTGGAAGTGCCTGTGAATTGAATTAGGATTGTAGTCATAACAACAAACTATTGTAACTTATTTGTTGTGGTTACCAGTGTGTGCGTGTGTAGGGGGGATTGGGCCTGTTCTCAAGGATCCTACAGTATAGTGGGTTACATAGATATGTATACAATAATTACACAAATGATGGAGAATCACAAATGTGTTAATGGCTCTGAACGATAAGTGCATGAATTATGAGACTTTATAACAGACATTGCTGAGGCTGTGATACTTGAGAGTTGAAGAATGAGTTGCAGATCTTTAAATGAAGGACAGCATTCTAGGCTGAGGAGATAGCAAGTACAATGTCTCTGTGATGGAAAGGAACATGATAAGAACTGAAAGAAAGTTTGTAATAAGGTGGGATTGCAGAGAGGAGGATGGCATTAGTATAATATGAAGATGTAGAGACAGATAGGGATAGGACCATAAAGGACCTTATAAGCCATGACAAGAATTTTGTTCTTTATTACTAAAACAGGAAACATTTGATATGTTTTAAGGTATGTGTGTGTGTGTGCATGTATGTGTAGAGGGAGAAGGAGGGAGGAAGGAAGATATACAAAATATTAAATTTGCATTTAAGAATTGCTCTGTCAGAAGGGAACCAGGAACTAGAGAAAAGGTTAGTTCGAGAAGAATTAATTTAGAAGGTAACACACATGCACAGGAAAGCAATGCAAGTCAACTCCCTGTATAGCTATCCTTATCTCAACTAGCAAAAATCCTTGGTCCTTCCTATTACTGCTTATACTCTCTCTTTAACAAAATTAGAGATAAGGGCAAAATAGTTTCTGCCTGGTAGCGAGGGGGTGGGGGGTGGGGGGAGAAAGGAAGGGGGTGGAGGGTATGGGAAGGAGCTGGGGGAAGGGGAGGGAGAAATGAACCAACATTGTATGCACATATAAATAAAAGAAAAAAAAAAGAATTGCTCTGTCAGGATGGATAGAGAATAAGCAAGAGTGTAGAGTAAATATACACCAAAACTAGTTTGGGAGCTATTATAGTAATCTAAATAAGAGAATGAATGATACTACCTTGGACTAATGATAGCAATTAAAATTGAGAGAAATGGATGGATTTGAAAGATACCTAAGAGATAAAATTGGCAAGATTTGTGATGGATTAGATATGGGTAATGATAGGAGAGAAAGATTGTTAAAAGTGACACCTAGGTTTTGGATAAGTATAAATTGATGCTAGTCCTGTACATGAAAAGAGAGAAAATAATGAAGGAGGCTCAGGATTAGTGGGAGAAAAGCATGAGTTGTTTTAGCTTGTGCTATGGTTTGAATAGTTTGTGTCTATCTAAAATTCATGTTGAAAGTTAATCCCCATTGCATTTATATCAAGAGATGAGGCCTTTAGGAGGTAATTAGGCCATTAGGGCATTGTCCTCATAGCTGGGATTAGTGTCCTTACAAAAGAGCTTGAGGAAAAAATTCATCCTGCTGGCTCTCCCACCATGTGAGCACATGCGAGCACATGTGCCTCCTCTGGAAGACACAGCCACAGGCACCATCTTAGGAGCAGAGAGTAAGCTCTTACCCAGATATCTGCTGGTATCTTGATCTTGACTTTCTAGCCTCCAGAACTATTAGACATGGATTTCTATTACTTATAAATTACTTAATTTGTGGTATTTTGTTATAACAAAATATAAGAGCTAAGACAGCTTGTCATCTTGGTAAACAGATGTATGGGTGTGGAACTCAGAGGGCAGATAACATGGAAAGTTGCTTTTTTTTTTTTTTTTCCAGTACTGGGGCTTGAACTTGGGGCTTTGTACTTGCTATGTAGTTGCTATATAGCTTGAGCCACACTTCCAGCCAGAAAGTTGCTATTCTTTTAAACTGTTCATTTAATTCTTTCCTTTATCTCTCTCTCTCCCCTCTCCTCTCCTTCCCTCCTCTCTTCTATTCTCCTTCTCTCTCCTTCTTTCAGCACTAGGATTTGAACTCAGTCAGGGCTTGGCCCTTGCTAGGTCCCAGAGAGTTGCAGGGACCTATCTTTTTTAGTTATTTCCACAGTTCATCTGGACTCGTACACTGATTGTAGATTTACAACAAATACTATACCTTCTAGTCAGCACTGGAAGTGCTGTGTGGCAGCACAATATTGTATTGTGTTGTCAATAGTGCCACCAAACCAACCTTAGACTCACAGAAAACCTGAACTTAGGGCACTATCTAGTACTGAAATAGTAGTGACTAAAGGCTCAGACAAAATAGGCAGCTTCCTTAGAATTTCTAGAAGGACAGGCATAAACAAAGCTAGGTTTTGGTATTGAAACAAATAATTAAACTTCTAATCCTTCCTGTGCATTAAGAAGTTTTTGGGAATCATTGTTTCATTTAAAGGACAAAATATGACACCAGAAATTGAACATAAAGCAAATTATATGTATTAATTCTTGAACAAATAATTTTAAATTGCTGATTTTAGAGAAACTCAAAGAAATTTAAGAAAACACACAGAAATAATTCAGAACTTTATCAGAGAAATCTAATAGACTTAATTAATTTTAGAACATCAAACAGAGATCCTGGGGTGAAAGGCACACTAAATGAACTGAAAAATGCCATCAGTAGCAGAATAGATAAGCAGAAAAAGAGAATCAGTGAGTTTGGAAACAGGCTATTTGAAAATACCTAGTTGGAATATAGATGAAAAAGGGGCTATCACAACAAATACCAATGAAATCCAGAGTAGGATGAGGGAGTACAGTTAAGACATGTATTTGAATAAAATGGGAAATCTAGAAGAAATTGATACAATTTCTTCAAGCATTTGACTAACAAAATTGAACCAAGAGGATATAAACCACTAAAACAGATCTATTACAAGCAATAAAACTGAAGCAGTAATAGAATTTTCCAACAAAGAAAAGCCTAGGACTGGATGGAGTCACTGCTAAATTCTACCAGAACTTTAAAAAGCTAACACCAATGCTCCTCAAACTATTTAGAAATTTTACTAAACCTACTGTATGAAGCCAATGTTACCTTGATACCAAAACTGGACAAGGATATAATTTAAAAAGAAAACTGTAGACCAATTTCTTTGGTGAGCATAGATGTAAAGATTCTCAACAAAATACTTGCAGACTGAATTCAACAACATATTAAAAAGATTGTACACTATGGTCAAGTCAGTTTCATTCCAGGGATGTAAGGATGGTCCAACATATGTAAATCAATAAATGTAATACAATATGTAAACAGAATCAAGGACAAAAATCACAAAATTATCTCAATAAATACAAAAAAGGGCTTGGACAAAATTCAACATTCTTTTATAATAAAAACTCTGGAGAAACTAGCAATAGGTTATATATGACTATATATAGGTTATATATGGGGAAAACTGAAATAATTTCCTCTGAAGTCAGGAATGAGGCAAGGGTGTCCACTGTTCCCACTCTTATTCAATAGTACTAGAATTTCTAGCCAGAGAAATAAGGCAAGAGAAATAAAAGGGATTCAAATAGGGAAGGCGAAAGTCAAATTATCCCTATTTGCAGGTGATATGATCCTATACTTAAAAGACCCTACAGGTTTCATGAAAAACCTTTTAGATCTGATAAACACTTTTGGCAATGTAGCAAGAAATAAAATTGACATACAGAAATAAGTAGCACTTTTTTTTCCTTTTTCTTTTATTATTCATAGGTGCATACAAGGCTTGGTTCATTTCTCCCCCCTGCCCCCACACCCTCCCTTGCCACCCACTCTGCCCCCTCCCTCTCCCCCCCAATACCCAGCAGAAACTATTTTGCCCTTATTTCTAATTTTGTTGTAGAGAGAGTATAAGCAATAATAGGAAGGAACAAGGGGTTTTGCTGGTTGAGATAAGGATAGCTATACAGGGCATTGACTCACATTGATTTCCTGTGCGTGGGTGTTACCTTCTAGGTTAATTCTTTTTGATCTAACCTTTTCTCTAGTACCTGTTCCCCTTTTCCTATTGGCTTCAGTTGCTTTTAAGGTATCTGCTTTAGTTTCTCTGCGTTAAGGGCAACAAATGCTAGCTAATTTTTTAGGTGTCTTACCTATCCTCACCCCTCCCTTGTGTGCTCTCGCTTTTATCATGTGCTCATAGTCCAATCCCCTTGTTGTGTTTGCCCTTGATCTAATGTCCACATATGAGGGAGAACATAGGATTTTTGGTCTTTTGGGCCAGGCTAACCTCACTCAGAATGATGTTCTCCAATTCCATCCATTTACCAGCGAATGATAACATTTCGTTCTTCTTCATGGCTGCATAAAATTCCATTGTGTATAGATACCACATTTTCTTAATCCATTCGTCAGTGGTGGGGCATCTTGGCTGTTTCCATAACTTGGCTATTGTGAATAGTGCTGCAACAAACATGGGTGTGCAGGTGCCTCTGGAGTAACCTGTGTTACAGTCTTTTGGGTATATCCCCAAGAGTGGTATTGCTGGATCAAATGGTACATCGATGTCTAGCTTTTTAAGTAGCCTCCACATTTTTTTCCAGAGTGGTTGTACTAGTCTACATTCCCACCAACAGTGTAAGAGGGTTCCTTTTCCCCCGCATCCTCGCCAACACCTGTTGTTGGTGGTGTTGCTGATGATGGCTATTCTAACAGGGGTGATGTGGAATCTTAGCGTAGTTTTAATTTGCATTTCCTTTATTGCTAGAGATGGTGAGCATTTTTTCATGTGTTTTCTGGCCATTTGAATTTCTTCTTTTGAGAAAGTTCTGTTTAGTTCATTTGCCCATTTCTTTATTGGTTCATTAGTTTTGGGAGAATGTAGTTTTTTAAGTTCCCTATATATTCTGGTTATCAGTCCTTTGTCTGATGTATAGTTGGCAAATGTTTTCTCCCACTCTGTGGGTGTTCTCTTCAGTTTAGAGTCCATTTCTTTTGATGAACAGAAGCTTTTTAGCTTTATGAGGTCCCATTTATGTATGCTATCTCTTAGTTGCTGTAAGTAGCACTTTTTATATACCAAAAATGAATAGGCTGAGAAAGAAATCAGAAAAAATTATTCCATTCACAATAGCCTCAAAAAAATAAGGTACCTAGGAATAAACTTAACTAAGGAAGTGAAATACCTCTATAGTGCAAACTATAAAATCTTGAAGAAAGAAATAGAAGCTGGAGGGCATAGCTCAAGTGGTAGAGTACCTGTCTGGCATGTGTGAGGTCCTAAGCTCAAACTCCAGTACTGAAAAATAAAAAAAGAAAAGAAAAAAAAATTAAAGAAGAAACCAGAAGATGGAAATACCTCCCATGTTATGGACTGGCAGAATTAATATTGTGGAAATGGCCATACTAATGCAAGAAATCTACAGATTCAATGCAGTCTCCAACAAAATCCCTGTGTCCTTTCACACGGAAATGGAAAAACCAATCTTAAAATTTGTATGGAAATATAAAAGACCCTGAATAGCAAAAGTGATTCTGAACAAAAAGACCAGAACTGGAGGTATCACACTAGTGAACTTCAAGTTATATTACAGAGCCATAGTAACAAAAATAGCACGGTACTGGCACAAAAACAGCCATGAAGACCAATGGAATAGAATAGAATACCTGGAAATAAACCCATGTAGCTACAGCCATCTGAATTTTGACAAAGTATCAAAAATATATACTGGAGAAATGGTGCTGGGAAAACTGGTTATCTACATGCAGGGAATTTAAACTAGACCCTTATCTCTCACTCTGTACAAAAACCAATTCAATTCAAAATGGATCAAGGATTTTATTGTAAGATTACAGGAAAACATAGGGGAAACACTGGAAGTTATAGGGGTAGGTGATTATTTTCTGAATAGGACTCCAATTGCCCAGGAAATAAGAGTAAGAATAGGTAAATGTGATTGCCTCAAATTAAAAAGCTTCTGTACACCAAAGAAAACAATTACCAGAACCAAGAGAAATCCCACAGAATAAGAGAAAAATCTTTGCCAGCTATTCAACAGATAAAGTATTAATATCCAGAATATACAAAAAGCTTAAAAAGTTAAACAGCAAAAGAACAAATATTCCAATTAATAAATGGGCAAATGATTTGGACAGTTCCCAGAAGTACAAATGCAAATAAATACATGAAGAAATGTTCAACAGCCTTAGCCATAAACAGAAATGCAAGTCAAAAGTATACTGAGATTCCATCTCACCCCAGTCAGAATGGCAATCATGAAGAAAACAAAGAACAACAAATGCTGATAAGGATGTGGGTGGGGGAGAGAAGAAAGGGAGAAGAACCCTCCTACACTGTTGGTGGGAATGTAAACTAGTGCAACCACTGTGGAAATCAGTATAGTGTTTCATCAACAAACTGAAAATAGATCTACCTTATGATCCTGCTAAACCACTCTTGTACATATTTCTTTAGGAGTATAAATCAATATACAAGAGAGATAACCTGCACACCCATGTTTATAGTAAGTAGCACAATAGTCAAGCTATGGCTTGGCCTATGTGCCCAACAACCAATGAATGAATAAATAAAACGTGGCAAATACATACTATGGAGTATTATTAAGCCATAAAGAAGAATAAAGTTATGTCATTTGCAAGAAGATGGAACTGGAAACCATCATGTTGAGTGAGCTAAGCCAAGCTCAAAAAGTCAAATATCACATGTTTTTGCTCATATGTAGAATCTAGACCTAAAATGATGGTGATGATAATCATATTGGTAATGGGACTTGAAGGTGAAAGAAAGTGTGACTGTCTAGGGTGGGGGCAGTTGGAGGGAGTGGGGGAAAGGAGAATGTACTGAGGGGTAAAGAAGATCAAAGATAGTTAATGAAATCTACCAAACACTGTTTGTAAAAGGGGGGAGAGAAGGAAAGTTAAAGGAATGTAACAGAGGGAGTGAACTTGTTCAAAGTATGCTGTACATATGTACACATTATCACAATGGAATCACCTTGTACTATTAATGTATGCTAATAAAATATAGTAAAAAAAAACAAAATAAAATGACAAAATACAACAAAGAGGAATTAAAGCATATGGGAACGTTGGGCCAGCACCAAAGGAACAAATATTTGGGTTATTGAGGTTTAAGAGCTACTTGAGAATGTCAAAGTGGTAGAAAACTTACTCAAAGAGAAACAGAAAACCCCCAAATTTATAGGAGAACCCAAATATTCAAGTATAGGAATGCCAATTAGATTCAACTTAAGTCTATTCCAAGATATAATTATTATCAAGATCTCAAAGTTTGAAGACAAGGAAAGCATTCTCAAAGCAGCAACAGAAAAGAATTAAATAACACACAGGAATGTTCCGGTTTGCCTGATAGGAGACTTCTCAGCAGACACCTGACAGGCCAGGTAGGTACAGTGTGGGATGAGATAATCACAGTGTTGAATAGGGTTGGAAAAAAAGCAACAACAACAAAAAACAACTGTCATTCAAAAATACTGTGCTCAGCAAAACTATCCTTCAGAAATGAAGGTGAGATAAAGACATTCCCAACAAATGAAAGCTGAGAGAATTTGTCACTACCAAACCTGTAATGCAAGAAATGTTAAAAAGAGTTCTTCAAAGTGAAAGAGATGCTAAGAAGAAGAGAAGAAGAAAAAAAAAATCAGAAGATGTAAAACTTGGTAAGAATAAATATGTCTCACTCTTGGGGATATACCCAAAAGACTGTGACACAGGTTACTCCAGAGGCACCTGCACACCCATGTTTATTGCGGCACTATTCACAATAGCCAAGTTATGGAAACAGCCAAGATGCCCCACCACTGACGAATGGATTAAGAAAATGTGGTATCTATACACAATGGAATTTTATGCAGCCATGAAGAAGAACGAAATGTTATCATTCACTGGTAAATGGATGGAATTGGAGAACATCATTCTGAGTGAGGTTAGCCTGGCCCAAAAGACCAAAAATCCTATGTTCTCCCTCATATGTGGACATTAGATCAAGGGCAAACACAACAAGGGGATTGGACTATGAGCACATGATAAAAGCGAGAGCACACAAGGGAGGGGTGAGGATAGGTAAGACACCTAAAAAACTAGCTAGCATTTGTTGCCCTTAACGCAGAGAAACTAAAGCAGATACCTTAAAGCAACTGAGGCCAATAGGAAAAGGGGAACAGGTACTAGAGAAAAGGTTAGATCAAAAAGAATTAACCTAGAAGGTAACACCCACACACAGGAAATCAATGTGAGTCAATGCCCTGTATAGCTATCCTTATCTCAACCAGCAAAAACCCTTGTCCCTTCCTGTTATTGCTTATACTCTCTCTACAACAAAATTAGAAATAAGGGCAAGATAGTTTCTGCTGGGTATTGAGGGGGTGGGGGGGAGAGGGAGGGGGCAGAGTGGGTGGTAAGGGAGGGGGTGGGGGCAGGGGGGAGAAATGAACCAAGCCTTGTATGCACATATGAATAATAAAAGAAAAAAAAGAATAAATATGTGGACAAATTCATAATGCTCCAATTTCATAAAACATGGTGCAAGATCTAGTATCATAAAACCATTAATATATTTTGTACAAAGTATAAAAACCAAAACAACTGAAAACCATACATCATTAATATGTTAAGACATAAGCACTATAGAAAGATGTAAAATGGGGTATCAAAAAGTCACAATGTAGGAAAGAATGGAGTGCAAACGTAGAGGTTCCTCCCCACCCCGCAATCTTAATATGTAATCCAGTCTGGCCTCAAACTTGCTATTCTCCTGCCTCATCCTCTCAAGTATTGGGATTACAGGTGTGTGCCATCATGCCTGCTCTCTTTCTTTCTTTGTTTCTTCCTGATTTTTATGATCAATGTTTAATTGCTACCATTTAAAAATAGCAAAAGATATTTTAAAAGACTTAGTGTAACCTTAAAGCAGAAACCTATCATAGACATACCAGAAGCAATAAGCATGGAGTCAAAACACATTACTAAAAAGTAGGCTGGTTGTGAGAGAAATATGCTGACTAATAGGACCTTTTGTGTGTAGAGAACTCTCCTTTCCTCCTCCCTCTCTCCTACCTTCTCCTCTTCCCTCCCTCCCTTCCTTCTTTTTTTCCTTCCTTTGGTACTGGGGATTAAACCCAGTTAGGCAAGTGCTTTGCCACTGAGCTCCACCACTGGACAAAGGATTCAGTTTTTTATGATGTGTGTGATATGTTCACGAGGATACCAGTGATATCAAGAAAATTTGCTAAGCTGTTATATTATGGGTCCTTGCTCAAGGTGTTCAACTTTTTCTCTTAATCTGGTTTGTCATCACTTGATCATATGTTTCTTCATTACTATGCACAGTAATTCAGTCTAGGGATAGGTTTTGTGTGTTCATATAGAATGTCCTCAGAAGGTTGGTCAGATTCTATCATAGTGTTTTTTTTTTCTTTTTTTGTTATATTCATATGTGCATACAATGTTTGGATCATTTCTCTTCCCTTTCCCCTATCCCCTCCCTTACTCCACCCCTCCTCTCTCCCTTACCCCCCCAACCCCTTACTACCAGACAGAAACTATTTTGCCCTTATCTCCAGTTTTGTTGAAGAGAGTTTAAGCAATAATAGGAAGGAAGAAGGGTTTTGCTAGTTGAGATAAGGATAGCTATACAGGGAGTTGACTCCATTGATTCCTGTACGTGTGTGTTACCTTCTAGGTTAATTCTTCTGGAACTAACCTTTTCTCTAGTTCCTGGTCCCCTTTTCCTGTTGGCCTCAGTTGCTTTTAAGGTATCTGCTTTAGTTTCTCTGTGTTAAGGGCAACAAATGCTAGCTGATTTTTTAGGTGTCTTACCTATCCTCACCCCTCCCTTGTGTGCTCTCACTTTTATCATGTGCTCATAGTCTAATCCCATTGTTGTGTTTGCCCTTGATCTAATGTCCACATATGAGGGAGAACATATGATTTTTGGTCTTTTGGGCCAGGCTAACCTCACTCAGAATGATGTTCCCCAGTTTCATCCATTTACCTGTGAATGATAACATTTCATTCTTCTTCATGGCTGTATAAAATTCCACTGTGTATAAATACTACATTTTCTTGATCCATTTGTCAGTAGTGGGGCATCTTGGCTGTTTCCATAACTTGGCTATTGTGAATAGTGCTGCAATAAACATGGGTGTGCAGGTGCCTCTGGAGTAACCTCTGTAACAGTCTTTTGGGTATATCCCCAAGAGTGGTATTGCTGGGTCAAATGGTAGATCAATGTTTAGCTTTTTAAGTAGCCTCCAAATTTTTTTCCAGAGTGGTTGTACTAGTTTACATTCCCACCAGCAGTGTAAGAGGGTTTCTATCATACTATTATCAAATGTCAAAGCAAGCTCTGCTTTGCAATTACAGTCATCTAAAAGAGAAGAACATGTAGATTTATGACAAATGCAAGATAAAGTTCCATTTTGGATTGGAAATAAATGTTTCAAAATAGTTCTGTTTGCTATTACTCCTGCTGCCATGGTGTATCAGGAGGCTGATCAAGTATTTAAAAATGTGTCAAAAAGAAACTTTTAAAATCTGCTTCTAGGGTCACCAATTTTCATTTTGAGAGTCTTCCATCTTGTCACCTCGATCAACTCTTTTGATCTATCAAATTTACCTAACACATGTGTGTAATGTCTACCTTGGGAGGCACAGGCAAGAGGATCTTAAGTTTGATGGGCTACATAGAAAGATCCTGTCTAAAAAAAAACAAACAAATAAACCAAACCCTATAGTCAAATAAGCAATTCTACTTCTGAGTGATATAAGCAAAGGATATGGAATCAGTCTATCAAAGAGATATCTGTACTTGCACATTCATTGCAGTTTTTATAATAGCCAATGTATGGAATTGATCTAACTATCCATTGACAGATTAATAGGTAAAGAAAATATAATACTTATACACACAATGGAATATTATTTAGCTTCTAAAAAGAAGAAAATCCTATCATTTGTGATAATATGGATGAGCTGGTAGGACATAATGCTTATGGAAATAAGCTAGGCACAGAAAGACAAATACTGCATAATCTCACCTGTCCATGAAATCTAAAAAAAAAAAAAAAAAAAGGATTTATAAAAGCAGAGAGTAGTATTGTGGCTGTTAGGGACTAGGGTTGATGGAATGTGGGAATGGGAGATTTTGGCTAAAGGGTACAAAGTTTCTAGTTAGGCAGGATGAATATGTTCTGAAGACATTTTGCTAAGAGAAAGATCTTAATTGTTCTTAGCACACATACACAAATGGTAACTATATGGTGGTGGATGTGTTACACAAATTAATTTGGCATGGTAATCATTTCATAATTGCTATGGCTTGAATATGGTTTGAGTTTGTCCCTGAGGGCTTCATGTGTTAACATTTAATTCCCATTGTGAGGTATTAAAAGGTAGAAACTTAATCTGACTATGGTGTTAGCAGTGGGGCCTTTGGGAGGTGATTAGGATTAGATAAAGTGATTAGGATGGAGCCCTCCTGATTGAACCCCTGGTGGCTATGTAAGAAGAGGGTGAGAAACTAGAAGAGCCACACATGTACATGTGCCTTCCTTCTCTTGCCTTGTGCTGCCTTGAGATTTGCCACCAGATGGGGTCCCTCAACCTTGGACATCCAGATCTGTGAGCCAAAACACAACTCTTTTCTTTATAATTTACCTACTCTGTGGCAGCAGAAATTGGACTAATACAGCAATGTATACATAAACATATACTCTGGAAATGAATATGTAATTTTTAGTTGCCAATTATAACTCAGCAAAGCTAGAAAAATGAAAGACACAGACAAAAGAATAAATCTAGTTCTTACATCATCAAAATTAAATCAGTGCTGATGACTTGCTATTGCTAACACCTAGAGAACAACACTGTAACATATTACAACAAAATTGGTTATGCGTATCTGACTGCAGTACTTAAGCAAGAAAAATTTCTGCAAGTTTGTTTTTCATTTAAATAATCTGTGAAACCATTTATGATGTGGTGACTTGAGGTAATTACTGAGGTCATTTAGGGTTAAAAACATTTTCAACAGAACATACAAAAGGAATTTCTCCGAAGATGGCTATTAGAGGGAGAAGCAGAAAGTGTGTCTCCTAAAGTGAAATCTTGGAGAGACACTGGAGACACCTTGCAGGCAAGGCCACCAAGAAGAGGCAAAACTTTGACCCCTCCACACCTCCAGCCTGTGCAGAGAATCTCTACTTCACATTAAATGGAGAAACCAGGAGGACCCCTGGGCCGCTGCCAGTCGCCCATGCCCAGACGGCTTGGGAAGACGCGGACAAGGTGACCTAAGCGGTACGCGGTACTTCCACAGACAACCCTGGGCCAGATCAGCATAGACCCCTGGACAGACCGACCCCCCACCCGGGGTAAAAAGAGAAACTGAGTAATAAGCAATAAGAACAATAAAGACACATAGCAAAGAGGGTGGGGCACACTGAGCCCCAAAGAGGGGGGACAGGATTCCCTCCCAGAACTGTAAATAAACAAGCCTGGCCGGTGAGGGCGGGAGCAGGGAGTGTGCACCCAGCAACCAGGAGCGGGAAAGCTTGTGAGAGTGGCGGAGGGAGGAAAATCCCACAGGAGAGGGGCGAAGTCCCACTTCCTACATGAGCTGTAAACAAATATGCAGGTCAGAGAAAGCGGGTGCAGTGTCACCTACCCCAGTGTGCTTGGAAAGGGGAAAGCTTGTAGCAGAGGCTAGCGCACAGGAGAACTCTGAGGAAACAAAGCCTGCAGGGCCAGGTGAGTGTTAAGCTCACCCCAGAGATCTGCATACATAACGCCGCCAGCAACAGCAGGCTGACAGCAGTGGGCAGGCAAGCCACAGCCGCAGATAGCCATTCACAGACCTGTCTCCATACTCTTTTTTTTCTCTCTCCCTATCTTTGATGAGAAAACAACTGAACTACACCTGCATGCTGAAAAACGTACTGAAACGGTATTTCATTTGAACTTTGGACACTTTGTGGGCTTTTTTTTTTTTTCTTATGTTACCCCTTCAATGAGACAACTACAGAACAACATCTGAGGCACCATCTCCAGGATTGGAGCCTGAGGGATGAACACCAAAATTATTAAGACTGAAACTTCATTGCATTTGAACTTAGAGGGTTTTGTTTGTTTGTTTTTTAAATTTTATTTATTTTTTATTTTATATTTTATTTTATTTATATATATATATACATTTTTTCTTTCATTTACTTATTTTTTATTTTTATTCTTATCTTTATTTTTATTTTTTATTTTCAATCCTCTCACTGTCTCTCTAATGCCTTTTTAGCTTACTTTTGATTAGTACACTGTCTCTCCCTGTTTATATCTTTGAAACTTTTTTGTTTGTTTTGCTTTTTGTTTTTTTCTACTTGATTATTTGTTTTCCCCTTTTCCTTTAACTTCTTTGCTTTCCATCCCCTCTTACTGTTACATTCTAAATATCACTAGTGCTATTATTACAGCCAGAAAATACTTAATTGCACACAGTACAGGGAAAATAACAACACCAAGGGCAATGATGGGATGACAGTAAAAACAGGGAAACCAGTTTCCCCACAGCAAAAAATTAGTACAGGAACCAGAGGGAAATGAAGAAAACAGATACTCAGATCCAGACTCCAACAAAATGAAGATAAACTATGCCAAAGAACCCAATGAGGCCCACAAGAATAATTTAAAAGAAGACATACTACAGGTACTCAATGAGAATTTTATAGAGATGATACTGGATATGGTCAACCAAAATGTACAGGAGTCACTCAAGAAATTTCAAGACAACAAAAATAGAGAATTTGAAAAAGCAAAAGAAGAAATAAAGGAAACCATACAAGCACTGTATAAACACCAAAGTGAAACAGAGAACATGATTAATAAAGAGATAAATGAACTCAGGACAAAAATAGACAACATTAAAGAGGAAACCACCCAGGATATGGAAAACCTCAGAAAAAAGAATGAAACAGAATTGCAAAACAAAACGGAAGGCCAATCCAGCAAAATAGAACAAACAGAAGACAGAATCTCAGAACTCGAAGATGAAATGGTAATTAAAGGAAAAACTGAAGAACTATTAATTAAACAACTCAAGACCTGTGAAAAGAAAATGCAAGAACTCACCGACTCCATCAAAAGACCAAACTTGAGAATCATGGGCATCGAAGTAGGAGAAGAGGTGCAAGCAAAGGGAATGAGTAGTATATTCAACAAAATAATAACAGAGAATTTCCCAAATCTAGAGAAAGATAGTCCCATACAGATGCAAGAGGCCTCCAGAACACCAAACAGACCAGATCAAAATAGAACTACCCCTCGACATATCATCATTAAAACAACAAGTTCAGAAACTAGGGAAAGAATACTGAAGGCTATAAGAGAGAAAAAACAAATAACATACAAAGGTAAACCCATCAAAATCACAGCAGACTTCTTAACAGAAACATTAAAAGCAAGAAGAGCATGGGGTGAGATCTTTCGGGCACTGAATGAAAATAACTTCAACCCCAGGATACTCTACCCAGCAAAACTATCATTCAAAATAGATGGAGCAATAAAAGTCTTCCATGATAAGCAGAAACTAAAACAATATGTGACCACAAAGCCACCACTACAAAAGATTCTGCAAGGGATTCTGCACACAGAAAGTGATACCCAACTTAACCATGAAAGGACAGGCAGCACCAAACCACAGGAAAAGAGAAAGCAAGAAAGTAGAGAGTAACCTCAACTTAGGTACACACAATCAAACCTTCAAACAACTAAGACAACTAAATGACAGGAATCACCACATACCTATCAGTACTAACGCTTAATGTTAATGGACTTAATTCACCCATCAAAAGGCACCGCTTGATGAAATGGATTAAAAAGGAAGATCCAACAATTTGTTGCTTACAGGAGAACCATCTCATCAACAGAAATAAACATAGGATTAGGAATGAAAGGCTGGAGAAGATTTACCAAGCCAATGGCCCCCGAAAACAAGCAGGAGTAGCAATACTTATCTCTGACAAAGTAGACTTCAAACCTACATTGATCAAACGAGATAAAGAAGGACATTCCATACTAATAAAAGGGTAATAGTCCAAAAGGAAATAATAATTATCAGCCTATATGCACCCAATTTCATCAAACATACCCTGAAGGACCTAAAAGCATATATTAACTCCAATAGAGTGGTTGTGGGAGACTTTAACACCCCATTGTCATCAATAGATAGGTCATCCAAACAAAAAATCAATAAAGAAATTCACGATCTAAAATATACAAAAGATCAAATGGACCTACTTGATGTCTACAGAACATTTCATCCAACTTCTACACAATATACATTCTTCTCAGCAGCCCATGGAACCTTCTCCAAAATAGATCATATCCTAGGGCACAAAGCAAGCCTCTTCAAATATAAGAAAATAGAAACTATACCGTGCATACTATCTGATCGCAATGAAGTAAAAGTAGAACTCAACAACAAAAGTAAAGACAAAAAAACATGCAAACAGCTGAAAACTGAATAACTCATTACTTAATGAACAATGGGTCATTGATGAAGTAAAAGAGGAAATTAAATAGTTCCTGGAAGTCAATGAAAATGAAAACACAACTACCAGAACCTATGGGACACAGCAAAGGCAGTCCTGAGAGGAAAGTTTATAGCCATGAGTGCATATATTAAAAAGACTGAAAGATCCCAAATCAATGATACATCTCAAACTCCTAGAAAAACAAGGACAAGCAAATCCTAAAACAAATAGGAGAGAAATAATAAAAATAAGAGCTGAAATCAACGAAATAGAAACCAAAAAAACCATACAAGGAATTAATGAAACAAAAACTTGGTTCCTTGAAAAAATAAACAAGATCAACAGACCCCTGGCAAACATGACTAAAATGAGGAGAAAAAAAACCCAAATTAGTAGAATCAGGAATGCAAAAGGGGAGATAACAACAAACACCATGGAAGTCCAGGAAATCACCAGAGACTACTTCGAGAACCTATATTCAAATAAATTTGAAAATCTTAAAGAAATGGACAGATTTCTAGATACATATGATCACCCAAAACTGAATCAAGAGGAAATTAATCACCTGAATAGATCTATAATACAAAATGAAATTGAAGCAGCAATCAAGAGTCTCCCCAAAAAGAAAAGTCCAGGACCTGATGGATTTTCTGCTGAATTCTATCAGACCTGTAAAGAAGAACTGATACCAACCCTCCTTAAACTGTTCTACGAAATAGAAAGGGAAGGAAAACTGCCTAACACCTTTTATGAAGCCAGTATTACACTTATCCCAAAACCAGGCAAAGACACCTCCAAAAAGGAGAACTATAGGCCAATCTCTTTACTGAACATTGATGCAAAAATCCTCAACAAAATAATGGCAAACCGAATTCAACAACACATCAAAAAGATTATTCGCCACAACCAAGTAGGCTTCATTCCAGGAATGCAGGAGTGGTTCAACATACGAAAATCAATAAACGTAATAAACCACATTAACAGAAGCAAAGACAAAAACCACTTGATCATCTCAATAGATGCAGAAATAGCCTTTGATAAGATCCAACACAATTTCATGATAAAAGCTCTAAGAAAACTAGGAATAGAAGGAAAGTACCTCAACATTATAGAAGCTATATATGACAAACCTACAGCCTGCATTATACTTAATGGAGAAAAACTGAAACCATTCCCTCTAAAATCAGGAACCAGACAAGGATGCCCACTATCTCCACTCCTATTCAACATAGTATTGGAATTCCTAGCCAGAGCAATTAGGTAAGAAGAAGGAATAAAAGGAATACAAATAGGTAAAGAAACTGTCAAAATATTCCTATTTGCAGACGACATGATCCTATACCTTAAAGACCCAAAAAACTCTACTCAGAAGCTCCTAGACACCATCAATGGCTACAGCAAGGTAGCAGGATATAAAATCAACATAGAAAAATCATTAGCATTTCTATACACTAATAATGAACAAACTCAAAAAGAATGTATGAAAACAATTCCATTTACAATAGTCTCAAAAAAAAATCAAATACCTAGGTGTAAACCTCACAAAAGATGTGAATGACCTCTACAAGGAAAACTATAAACTTCTGAAGAAAGAGATTAAAGAAGACTATAGAAAGTGGAGAGATCTTCCATGTTCATGGATTGGTAGAATCAACATAGTAAAAATGTCTATACTCCCAAAAGTAATCTACATGTTTAATGCAATTCCCACCAAAATTCCAATGACATTCATTAAAGAAATTGAAAAATCTACAGTTAAATTTATATGGAAACACAAGAGGCCACGAATAGCCAAGGCAATACTCAGTCAAAAGAACAATGCAGGAGGTATCACGATACCTGACTTCAAACTATATTACAAAGCAATAACAATAAAAACAGCATGGTACTGGCACAAAAACAGACATGAAGACCAGTGGAACAGAATAGAGGACCAAGATATGAAGCCACACAACTATAACCAACTTGTCTTTGAGAAAGGTGTTAAAAATATACGATGGAGAAAAAGCAGCCTCCTCAACAAAAACTGCTGGGAAAACTGGTTAGCAGTCTGCACAAAACTGAAACTAGATCCATGTATATCACCCTATACCAACATTAACTCAAAATGGAGCAAGGATCTTAATATCAGAATACAAACCCTAAAGTTGATACAGGAAAGAGTAGGAAATAATCTGGAGTTAGTAGGTATAGGTAAGAACTTTCTCAATGGAACCCCAGCAGCACAGGAACTAAGAGGTAGCATAGATAAATGGGACTTCATAAAACTAAAAATCTTCTGTTCATCAAAAGAAATGGTCTCCAAACTAAGAGAACACCCACAGCGTGGGAGAAAATATTTGCCAGCTACACGTCAGACAAAGGACTGATAACCAGAATATATAGGGAACTTAAAAAACTACATTCTCCCAAAACTAATGAACCAATAAAGAAATGGGCAAGTGAACTAAACAGAACTTTCTCAAAAGAAGAAATTCAAATGGCCTAAAAACACATGAAAAATGCTCACCATCTCTAGCAATAAAGGAAATGCAAATTAAAACCACACTAAGATTCCACCTCACCCGTTAGAATAGCCATCATTAGGAACACCACCAACAACAGGTGTTGGTGAGGATGTGGGGTGGGGGGGAAGGAACCCTCTTACACTGTTGGTGGGAACGTAAACTAGTACAACCACTCTGGAAAAAAATGTGGAGGCTACTTAAAAAGCTAGACATTGATCTGCCATTTGATTCAGCAAAACATCTCTTGGGGATATACCCAAAAGACTGTGACACAGGTTACTCCAGAGGCACCTGCACACCCATGTTTATTGCATCCCTATTCACAATAGCCAAGTTATGGAAACAGCCAGGATGTCCCACCACTGACGAATGGATCAAGCAAATGTGGTACCTATACACAATGGAATTTTATGCAGCCATGAAGAAGAACGAAATGTTATCATTCGCTGATAAATGGATGGAATTGGAGAACATCATTCTGAGTGAGGTTAGCCTGGCCCAAAAGACCAAAAATCATATGTTCTCCCTCATATGTGGACATTAGGTCAAGGGCAAACACAACAAGGGGATTGAACTTCGATCACAAGATAAAACTGAGTGCACACAAGGGAGATATGAGGATAGGTAGGACACCTAAAAAATTAGCTAGCATTTGTTGCCCTCAACGCAGAGAAACTAAAGCAGATACCTTAAAAGCAACTGAGGCCAATAGGAGAAGGGGACCAGGAACTAGAGAAAAGGTTAGTTCCAGAAGAATTAACCTAGAAGGTAACACACACGTACAGGAAATCAATGCGAGTCAACTCCCTGTATAGCAAAAACCCTTGTTCCTTCCTATTATTGCTTATACTCTCTCTTCAACAAAATTAGAGATAAGGGCAAAATAGTTTCTGCTGGGTATCCACGGGGTGGGGGGAAGATGGAGGGGGCTGGGTGGGTGGTAAGGGAGGGGGTGGGGGCAGGGGGTAGAAATGACCCAAGCATTGCATGGACATATGAATAATTAAAAAATAAAAATCAAAAAAAATATATACAAAAGATCAGGGCTAGGGATGCAATTCAGTGTTTTAGTGTTTCCTGGCATGCAAGAGGCCCTGGATTCCATCCTCAGAACCACCAAAAAAGAAAAACCCGGAAAGATCCAGGAAGGGTATATAGAAGGTGTGATTACTTAGGATGCAGGATGAATCTGGTCCAATTCCCAGCACCAACAAAGAGAGAAAAACACAACACCCAAACCCCGAAAAGATTGAAGTTAGGTGCTTAAATTGTTTTTCTCCACTGTTATCTATGGACAGCACTTTTAGGTAATATATTTTATTTGAAATAACAAATGAGGCCGTCTCAAATGTCTAATAAAATGTATTTGAATAATGGTTATTGTTCAATACGTTTTAGAAAATGCTGAATTTAAAAGTGAATTTTGATTATTGATGCAAGAGTTTCTTGTTCTCACGTTAAAGTTGGTATCAATTTTATTGCTGATCTCCCAAATACTTTTTAACTCAAGGGGACTAGGATTTCTTTAAAACACCTGTCGTCAGGGCAGCGGAACGTCCCCACAGGTCTCCCAGCCCTCCTCCAACACCGTCTGTGTTTGCAGGCGCCCACCTGGACGGATGCTCGCTCCCCAGGAAAGAGCGCTGGTCTCGCGAGATCTCTCCCCTGAGCACGCTCTGACGCCCGTGCGTGCGTGCTCCGCAGGGTCTACTAGGGCTGGCGCCAAGGGGGTGAGGGCGGGAAGGAGCTCGGCTTGTAGGAAACCTGGTCTGTGGTGGCGACTTTGGCGTCAGTCTGGGAGTCTGAGTGGAGTTTGGGACCCGGGGAGGCGGGGTTGAGGGAGAGGGCGTTGAAGCTGGGTGGGATGGGAGGGGAGGGGGGGCGGGTGTGTGAAAGGGAGCCCAGGTGGCGGTGAGCGGCTCTGAGGAGAGCGGAGTCTGGCGCCTCGAGCTTGTGCGGCGACGCCGGTCCCGGTGTCCGCGTGGCCCGCGCGTGGCGTGGCGGCATGAGGGAGCGATTGTGTTGTTCTGTTCCGCGGGTGGGCACTCCTGTGAAAAAGCCTCCTACTCTTGAATTTCTGGTGGAGAATCCGTAAATACAAAGGGGCACCGCTTCTCTTGGTGTTCCCTGGCTGGGAAAGGGCTTCAGGACTCTTGCTAGGCGTGGGGAGACACGCCAAGAAGGGGTGGCTCAGAGACCTGCTTGCTTTTTAATTATTTGAGTTAGCATACATTAGCAATACCAGGGGGCTTATTGTGATAGTGCATGTATGCGAATGGAGTGCCTTGCTTCACCCCTGCATTACGTCCCCATCCCCTTCTCAGTCAGTGCCAGGCTTGTGTCTTAAAGGGCTGTCGTTTTGAGAAACCTGGCTGTCCGTGGGCGCCGCAGCCCCAGCACCCAGAGCCGCGGGCGGCGCCCTCGTCTCCGCCCACCTGCGCCTGCGCGTGCTGTCCTGGGCTGGACTTCGGAAAATCTTACTGTCGTTTTTGTAATTTTTTTTTAAAACGTAGTATCCAAGATGAATGACGGCCTATTTCTCAGTTTGGACAAGCTTTTGTTAGAATTTGGTAGGTATGAAATGAAAATAAATAAATAGGTCACCATTTATCACTTGAGATTTTAACAAGGAAATAAAGTCATAAAAGAATTGTTATTTTAGTTTTCCAGTATGAGCAAGACAGAAGAACTAAAGAAGATATGATTCAAAGAATTAATAGTGAGTAGTTTCACATGATAAAGCTATTTTAGTCTTAATTTTTGTGGCATACAATATGTAATTTCCCTACGTAGGTCAACATAGAGTTTTGCTTATAGCTTATAGTAATTTTTATGGCAGGTTTTTTTTTTTTTGCAATACTAGGGTTTGAACTCAGGGCTTCACACTTGCAAACAGGAGCTCTACTGCTTGAGCCACAACTCCAGTCCATTTTGCTCTGGTTATTTTGGAGATGGGGATCTCATCAACTAATTGCCTGTGCTGGCCTGGAACCGCTATCCTCCCAGTCTCAGCTTCCCAAGTCGCTAGGGTTACAGGCCTGAGCCACCAGTGCTCTACTGTGGCAGTTCTTTCTATTAACTAATGGCGATCTATTTACCTGAGGCAAAATAGTTGTGACTTAACTACAGTTTTCCAACAATAACGACTCCTTAGGTACAGTTCAAATGATATTTTTATTAAGGTTATTTCAAATATTGGAAGTTTTTCTCTGTAGAAATCACCAAAAATCAGGGGCCAAGATTGACAGATGGCACGTTCTTAGGAATAATCTGAAAAATCATACCATGAATGAAATGGCAAGGCAAATTAAACGAATTATAGTACTTTAAGTTCTTAAAATATTTTAGTCCTAAAAACAGAACTGTAAACTTCTTAATAGTTCTGGAAATATAGAAATGATCTTTTCTGCAACCATGAAAAGAATATATAGTATTAAATTATTTTAATCTTTTCACAAAATTCTTTTTATCTCATTCAGTCACTAGTAATAGATAATCGAGTTGAAGGTATATTTCATATTTAATTGGAATTGGAAAACAAATTTCACATTTGTCAAAAATAAAAGCCTTACGTTAGTATTATTAGTGAGTAAATGCTTATGAATTCATAGCATCATAACACGAATTGACTCTAAATGTCTCCTAATCTAGCCCTCTTCCAGTTAAGATGAGAGGCAAGGGACATTTATTTCCCTTCAATCTCAAACAATCTTTCTTAGCTTCTGGGCCTAGGATTAGGCCTGGCTATGGTTCTCTGCTTTTTAGAATAGGTGCCTCTCCATCTCAGGCCTTACTTCCTCTCCATTTTCTGACTCTCCTCCCTTTAGGTAAGTTTCCATATACTTTTTTTTGTTTGTTTATTTTGAATTTATCATTTCTACCTTAAAATAATCTTTTCCTTTTTTCAGAATGCTTTGAAGATATTGAAGAAAACAAAGCAGCTATTTGTAAGATACATGAAACCATAAATACAACAGAGGAGGAAATTACTCATTATTGTAAACATAGTAAGGAAATCAAAGACAACTGTAATGAGTGAGTATTTGTCATTTGACTCTTTTACTCAAGGCTTCTGAGTTTATAGCTGAAGACACTATTGCTTTAAGATAGTGGGGGTTTTTTTGGTCTTGTGCATGCTTCTCTTCCACTGAGCTATATCTCAGTTTCAAGAGAGTAACCATATTAGCAAAATAATGAATCAAGTCTGAAACTGGTAATATGCTACTGTAGAAAGGCTCACAGGAGGTTCAAAAGAAAAATACAAGTAAGGGCCATAAGAACTCACCAATTCAAATCTAGTTAGTCTAAACACAGAACTTTGAATATAATCTAAGGTCAGTATGTAAAATTTCTAGTAGATAAAGTTGAAATAATTTCCATCTTTGACTTTTCAAGATCTTAGTTTTGTGTAAAGGGAATCCAACCTAAATTTTTTTTTAAGATAAAAGACTTCTGAGGAATGTCTGTTCAGGTCTTTCATCCATTTTTTTAATCTTGTCATTTATTTTCTTGCTGTTGTTTGAATTCTGTTTCAACCTCTTTTATGATAGGACAAGTCATTGAATATAATTCTAATGTTTAACATTAGGAGATTGGTTAAGTGAATTTTGATATATCCAAATTACTAAACACAAAGTAGCCAATGAAATTATGACAGGTGTGTATATCTGACATAAAAAGAAGTTAGCAGAATATTATAAATTGAACAAAGCAGATTATAAAACAGTCACAGTAAAAACCCAATTCATCATTATATATCTATGTCTTATTAAGAGAATCTAGAAGTATGTGCATCAAAATTCTTATAGCAAATGTCTTCCCATAAGAACATGTAGCTCTTATGGAATTTTTGGATGCTCAGAATATAGGTATATAAAAATCTTTGAATTTATAATTCCATTTTGGAAGTTATTTTCTAAAAAAGCAGAAATTCAGAAAAATATTTTGAGTTCAACTTCAGTGAATGATAAGGGAATATAAGTTATATGTGATTGTGATCTTAATTATGTTAAAATATATAATCATGGCAAGATACAGAGATAATTTATTAAATAACACTAGTTATTTGATACTGAGATTATAGATGGTAGTTATTTTCTTCTTTATACTTTTCTGTGCTTCTAAAGTAGGTAGGTATACTTTTTAAATCTAAAAAAAATTAGAAAAAAAAATTCAAGTAATACTTAGACTAGAAGTTGCCATGGTATATGATAATTTTAGATTTTTCATATTGGTAGAATGTTTTCAAGTAATGAAATAAAAATGCATGTTATGGATATTCATTTTATTCTTAGAATCTGATTTTATAATTCAGTTTGACCTACTTTCTTTCTTTTAGCTCAGGAGGCTATAACAATGTAAGTATAAAGAACAGACAAAAGTCTCTTTAGCCCTTATCTGAAGCTCTTTAATGCTTATTCCAAAAGAATTTCTTGGTCAAGATCTTAGAAATATGATGAGAGAGAAGGACTGATATTGTAATGTTAGTAATAGAAGAGTATTAATATAATGTACAATAGAAATGCCATAGCAGGACACAATCCAGCCATAGCACATTTGTTCCTTCCCTGTCATGTGAACAAGTTTTATGTAAAAATTATGAAGATTAACAGCACATGAATGCTGGTGGGAGCAGGAGATGAGAATATTTTTCTTGTCTTAAACTTGTTTTCTCTCAGAGGAAGCAGATTAATTTTTCTTTAAATGATTGCATTCATCTTGAAATTATCTTTGTTAATTTGTTTCTAATTCTGAGGTGCTAATTACAACTGTATTTTTTTTTCTGTAGCTGGAAGCCAACATGTGATGTTTTTCATAAACATGAAGATTATATGCAGGATCAGTTTACTGTTTATCAAGAAACTATTGAAAATGACAAGTACAGTACATATATTAATTTAAGTGTATCAGTTTTATAAATTAGTATTACTAGGAAATGCTTTGTAAGAATGGTAATTGAGTAATGAAGAAAGTATATTCTAAGAGTTTTTTAAAAAGATAAATGTAATATTTTGGACTTTGTATGCCATGAGAGGTCTACTGGTTTATTGTAAAACTCTATCTAACCCTGGATATGTTTAGATATTGCCTCAGATATAAACTATTTCTCAGTAGCAATTATTGTAGTATAATCCTTCAATGAATGATCTTTATGACTGAATGGTAATAGCCAAACATGAGAGGAATAATTTTCTATAGAATTAGTGTATGGAAAATTCGACTTTTTTTTTTTTTTTTTTGTGATGTTGAGGATTGAATCCAAGGGGTATTGATTTCTTAAGGGTATTTTATAACAAACTTTCAGTTTTTCAGACTGCTGATTTAGTAGGGTGGTTATATTCTCATGGAGAAACACCAATGGTTGTGTGCATTTATTGTATGTATAATCACATCATCTTGGGTACTAAATGTAACCAGTCAACATAGTAAAACAAGGGGAGTAAGGCAAGGTCCAGCTACTCAGGAGGCTGAGATTGGGAGACCAGCACTATAAAAAGTTAGTGAGACCCCCATCTCACTAAAAAAGATGGGTGTGGGGGCACTCACTTGTCATCCTATTTCTGTGGGAGGCATAAGTAGAGGATTGAGGTCCTGGCCAGTCCAGCGAAAAACCGTAAGATGCTACTTAAAAATTAAAAGCAAAAAGGACTGGGGACATGACTCAAGTAGTAGAGCTCCTGCCCAACAAGGCCCTGAGTTCAAACCCCAGTACTGCCAAACAAACAAAAGCAAAGCAAAACAAAACAACAGCACCAAAAAAAAAAAAAAAAGAAAAAAGGAGGGGGAGATTTTGAACATGATATATAGTATTAAAATTTCATATAATTAAAAAACTGAAATGATTTTAACATAATTATATCAGAACAGTTATCTAATTTATATTTTAACTTAAAAACATGCAAATACCTCTAATGGTTTATTTTCAAAGATGAGTCTTAAGAGAAGGTAGGAGCTAAAGATTATAGATTTGGACTTAATGGCATTAGAAATCATGGAAATAGATAAAATTTCCCAGGGAAATGTATGCAGCAAAAAGAGGAAGAAAATAGAATATGCCAGCATCAAATGAGTAGGCCAAAGGTGGAAAAGATGAAGACTGTTAATTGTTTCTGTATGAGTGTTGTCATTTATTGACCCTGCTTCATTCCCAAAAGAATTTGAGATAATTTGTATAAATAATATCATAGTGTTTGAAAAACCAAATTTAAAAAACAAAGCTCTAAGGAGTAAGGATAACATAGGAAGCCTTTGGTTAAATTAGAAATTCACTGTATGTAGTTCTGCACATTTATTAGACGTGCAGTTTAGTCTTTGAAATTGCCAGTAGTCCAGACATGGGAAATGTGATCAGTTTGAGATTCAGAATATTCTTTTTTAAAAAAAGCCATTTAATTGACTAGGATAAGTGGAAGCTTTCCCCCAAGGTTAGAGAGAAATTTCTCCCCTGGATCCTTATAAAGGGGAAATTGAGGAATGTGGTAGTTAGTATCATCGGTGCCCTCTCCCCCCAAAACATAATCCCAATCTCTCTCCTTCCCTTTCCCTTTCTCATTCTCCTTCCCTCTCCCTTTGTCTTTCTCTTTCTTTCTCTTCCTCCCTTCCTCCCTCCCTCTCTCCCTCCCTCTCTCTCTTTCCCTTTCTCTCTCCCCCCTCTCTCCCCCTCCCCCCTTCCCTCCCTCTATCCCTCTCCATCTTTTCCTCCCTCCATCCCTCCCTTTCTCCCTCTATCCCTCCCTCTCTCCTTCCTTCCCTCCTCCCTCCATATATATGCTTCTTACAACATCATTCAGTATAAGTCATGGCTATTTTAAAACATTAATTCTTAAAAATGATTCTGTGAGAGACTAAAGTAAAACAGTCCAAATATGTACCTCTCTGTTAGTGTTTGTTTTAGATGACCTCTCTGAGCTATCCAGAGGTATTAAAGTAGAAACAGCCATCTGTTTCTTTACTAAAACAGCCAGCCACATAGATAAACTGAATTGATGAATCACTATCAGGCATTTATAAAAAGAAAAGGATCCACTTGTTGATACCAGGAATAATGAAGGAAGTAGAGACACTGGCTGGCTGCTTATTTCTTTTCTTTCTTTCTTTTTTTCTTTTAAGTCCAGGCTGCTGAGGCAAAAAACAAACGAATAAATAAACAAAACAGGAGACCCTACCTAAAAAAGTAACTAAAGCAAAAAGGACTAGAGGCATGGATCAAATGGTAGGCTAGCAGTGAGAGGCCATGAGTTCAAATCCCAGTATCGCTGACTCCCCCAAAAAGAAATTTGACTACTTGTAATATTCAGATTTTTTGACCAGTACAAGATTGTTAGTTTTTGAACACTTGCTCTTTTTTTGTGTGTGTCTGCTAAGGCAAATAGTCATTATAGCATCTTTTAGAAAATTCCCCCATGTAGTATGGCTTGAACTAAGAAATAAAAAAAAATTGAAGAATGTAAGAGCTATGTGTTTTTAGAAAGTTTACTATGACTATTATTTCTTAAAAATAGGTATAAGAATTGTGTAAAAAGAGAATGATTTAAGAATATATACTCTTAACACACAGAATGTAACTTCATGTGATGATTTTTGGCAAAGAAAACTGAAGAAGATTAAAAAGGCATGGATATAGAGGTAGCTGAACTAGAACACATAGAAAGACCTAGAACTTAGGATCAAAGTTTGAGAAAGTATTAGTGACCAACAGAGCCAGGTTCTGTAATTGCATGTAGCATGAGCACTTAGAAAAGATCATTCAGTTGGATAAATTAGACAGATCATTTATGACCTTGAAAAGAATAATGTCATAAAAATGATGGAATTTGAAGTTAAATTGAAGGGGATTAGAGTGAATAATTCAGGTAATGAAGAAAAAGTATAGTTGTGAAGTATGATAGGGTTAAGGAAAGTTTGAAAGGCAGACAATATTAAGAGAAGCAGGGACAAGTAGACGTTTGACTTGGTAGACCTTAACAAGTGATATTTACTAAATTTTTAAATATACCCTACATTACTTTTTTAACAGAAAAATGTATCATGGTTATCTGTGTCAGTATAAAGATGTTTTGAAGCAATACCAACTAAAATACTCAGAAACACATATTTCACGTGAATATTATGAGAAGAAAAAAGAACACGAAGAAATTCAAAATAGAGTGTTGGCATTTGCTGAACAACTTAAAATGAATGAAACTATTCTCATGGAATTTCTAGGTATTAACATTTTTGTTATTTATTGTTTTAATTATGGTGTTTTGTTATCAAAAGAATAATAGGTCATTCTTAACTATGACTTTATTTTTCAGTGCCTGCTCCCTTTCCATCACTTACTAAATGGACATTGCACATGTATCCACAATAGTATTTCTGCTTATAGTTTTTATTATACCAGGGTAATTTCTATATTGTAATTGTTATTTTGTTTTCCTGTGAGAATCTTGAGGAGTTTTTGGTGTTTATGTCAGATTTTAAAGGTCACCTTAAAATTTTTCTGGGTTTAATTTTCATGTGTGATCAAAAGCAAGCAATTTTAGGGAGAATAAAATGGCGTATGTATCTGACTTTATTTAATTAATTTATTTTTGTGGTATTGGGGTTTGAACTCATGGTCTATACTTTGAGCCCTGTTTTTTGAAAACAGGGTCTCTCGAAGTATTTGCTCAGGCTGCCTTCAAATCATGATCCTCCTGATCTCTGCCTCCTGAGTAGCTAGGATTACAGGCATGAGCCACTAGCACCTGGCTTGTATCCACCTTTAAAGTGGCATGCCTTAGCAACCAAAACAATTGAAAAGTGATCTTGCTCTGTCTTAACAAAGAAAGTCCAATTAAATTGGTTAGTTAACTTGTCTTTAGGATAGAAGGTATAAGGAAGTGAGTCACAGTTATTCATTCATCTTTAGAAATTCACTGGAAACTTAACTTGTGTCTGGTAAGAGCTCTGAGGAATTACAGAGCTCTCTTGCAAGAAGCTCACAGTTTAGCAGAGGAGACAGACATGTAAATAAATAATTCAAATACAGTACCACTGTAATAGATATGTAAGTACTTCTTAATTGGTCTGAGTCTCATCTGTTTATCAGAGATGATGAACTTGAAACTTTAATCCTCTTTCAGCCTCCACAAGCCTTTATATGTTTTCCTGTCAGATTATAACTCCACCCTTTGTATTAAGTCTTCTTTATCCATGTATTCTATCTTGCTTCTTATTTGTTACATCCTAAACCATTCTCCTAACTCCTCTGCTAGTAGTCTCTCAATGTTTTGACTTCAGCCTATTCTGTTTTTAGTTGTTCATTTGCTGCCCATCTGTGCATTAACTTCTTAGTGAGAAGAGGGCAGAGGCTGAAAATAACAGCAAGGGTTTAGGGAGTTGGATGTAAGTTTGGATGAGATGCAGAACAGACAAGCAGTGGATGGAGGCAGGAAGAATTGAAGATTAGGATGTAAATATCTATATCTAAAACTTTCAATTGATAGCTTAAGTAAGATAGCCTTACAAATCATATTTACCTGAAGTGTTGTGCTGTAGCTTGTAAATCATATATCTTAAAGGCAGGATCAGAAAGGTCTGATAAATTTTCACTAGAGTTTTGTTTACTGTTTTATTCATTTTAAAATTCTAAATGGATTGTACAATATTTTAGGAAAATGTATTAGCTAATAATCATGCATGATGTCTAGTAGTAGCTATGAAATTCTCTGCTTGAAATTGAATATAAATTCAGTTCAAGCAGAAAATCCAGATGGAAGCTCTTCTTGAGTTCTGTAGACTACATCAATGAAACTCACAGCTTAAGAAAAGGGAAACTGGGTGGATTTTTAATGTTGGCTTTGGAAAAATAAGTTCCAAAAGTTCTCATGCTTGAAGCATAAGAAGTTAAATTTGGACCTAACTCATTATATTAGACAATGAACTTGAGTAAAAAAAGAAAAGCAAAATAGCACCTTATGAAAATATTTAAGTGAAAGAAAAAATTCTGATAAGTATTTTGGATGAAATGTTATTTTTAAATTGAATATATAGCACAGGTAAATAATAAATTACCTTTATTATTTATATTTAGCATGCCAAATATTTATTTGAGTCTTACCTGTGTTTCCAGATACTGTTATTAATATTGCTTATTGCTATATGGAACATACATACAAATAGCATTATGTAATATTGACTACTTATAAATGTAAATTTTACTTGCATGATATCGTTCCTTAACATAAAAAGAGTTAATTTGAGATGTAAAACACAAGATATTATTAAAAATGCCAACATTTTTACCAAAAGTTCATCTGAGTTGAAGAAAGAAGTAGATAAAGCGGAAATAGAAATTAATTCATTAAACAAGGTATATATTTTATTATATGTTTCTTATGTATGTGTTATTGTACAAGTATAATGGTTTGTTCATTAATAGCCTTAGAAAAGCTGTTTTTAAGTCAGTCTAAATATAGCTAAAGGACAGTTTATTTGCCTCAGTTTACTTTTGAAGCCAAAATGTATTTTGGGTACTGAATATATTTAACTGTGAATTAACTTTAAGCTTTAGGAAATGGTTTGGCTTTCTTTTGGGTCTAAGGAAAGAATATAAGGAAAAAACAAGATGTATATTAGTTATAGGAATTTATTAATTTATTTTGTAGTGTAGGAGATCAGACCTAGGGCCTTGTGCATGTTAGGCAGGTGCTTTCCCACTGAGTACAGCCCCAGATCTGCAACAAAAATATAAAGGCATTAAAAGAACAACAGTGTTTTCAAAAAAGTGAACAAGATAGTATTTAAGGAATTTAATCTTGAAAAATTTGTTGCTATAGTTTATACTCTTTAGAGTGTAGGTTAGAAATAGTTTACTTTTTAAGAGTTCCTTGAATACATTTTTAGAGTTATACATTGAGTTGTGGCTTTAATTCAGATAGGCCAAAGAATGCATCAAAGTCACTTTCAAATTTTGAGGAAAAAAGTGAATATAATACCTAATTATACATAATTTTTAAAAATTATATTAGAGATTCATAGGTATGAGGTACTGAATATCAGTTACATAACTTTATGTGTAGTACTGTGGATTGAACCCAGGGCCTTGGGCTTCCCAGGCAAGCACTATCGTTCTTGAGCCATGCCCCCTAGCCCTTTTGTTTTTGTATTTTGTTTCTGAAATAGGGTCTCACTAACTTTGCCTCAGCTGGCCTCAAGTTTGTGATCCTCCTGTCCTTACCTCCAAAGTATTTGGGTGTATAGGTGGGTACCACTACATCCAGCATAAAATAATTTTCGTAATAAGAAAAAAATGGATGTTATTTCCTTTAAAATATGTGATAAATGTGTTCCTGTGTAAAGTATCCATATCTGCTTTGCTTATGACTGTGCTTTTTGTTTAAAATATGGGAGTTCATTGAAATCTATATTTTATAATTCAGTAGTAAGGAAAAGTTAAAGAAGTGTGATTTCATGTTAATGTTCACTCTTAGAAACCTTCAATAGAAGTGAATATTACAAAAATTAAAAATATTCTATAGAAAAAAATCGTATTCACTTTGTTAAGGAAAACATATATCCCTGTTGCTTTCAGGTAATTACTTGTTTTGCTTTCCCATTTTCCTGTTTAGCACATTGCAAGACTTTGTGAAACTAAGAATCTTTCAGAATCTCTGGGAGAAAAGAATAAAAATACAGAAAAGAGAAAGGAATTAAAAGAAAGGTATAGGTAAATCCTAAAGTTGGATCTTATGTGAACACATATATTGCATCTAAAAGTTTGATTCTGTAGTTCTATCATAATATAATTTTTATGCAGACCATTTTTATTTCTTATGAAAAATATTAATTTAAATACTATGAATTAATACTCAAATCTGCTTGTTACTTAGTAATGCCAAAGATATAGTATAGAGAGAAATAGAATAGCAGCAGTACGTCTGCTGTTCTGTTAGTTGTATAATTTATTCAGTTTTCCATGACAGGTCAGCAATAGCAGTAAAATGAGAAACAGATGGGAACAGTAAGGTATTTACCTTTTTATCATCCCATCATCGGCTTGTCTAGTTCTTCCTTTACCACAGAGAGTAAAGATGAGCCCCAAAATTCTGCAAAATATGTGGCATCATATATTTTTTTGTCTTTGTCCTAATGGTGGAGGCATTAAGAAAAAATACTGATTTACCTGTTATTGTTCAACAGAAAAATAGTTGTATGTCCATTGTTGTTTCTAATCAACTTTCTATTTTTTCTTTCTACCTATACTCTTTTGTTGTTCTTAAATTCCATTCCTCAGACTCCATTCCCTTTATCCTGATTTTTCACCATATTCCCTTCCTGGGTTCATTTCCCTGATCTCACTTCCTTGGATCTGTTATTTTCCTTTTTTTATTAGCATATATTAGCATATATTTGTTGTGATGCTTCTGAATACTCTTACACTGTACAATAGTTAGAACATTCCCCTCCATCTCACCCTACCATCGCCACCTGCTTCCCATTCAACTTAGAACAATTATAAGAGGTTTCATCATTCTATTTCCTTTATGTATATGAACTCTATTTTCAACCCTATTCCTTCATCTCCTTCATTCATACTCTCCATCCACAAGTACCACCTCACATACTGTACCTGTTTTAGTCTTATCTTTCATTATTAATTCCAAAGTCAGTGTTCAAAAGGCTTTCTCAGTGTATCCCAACTATGAATATGCTTTTCAGCTCCCTCTGTTACTCTCCCTTGTTCCATCCTTCCCACCCCCCATTATTCAGCAGCTTTCAGTACATATAATTATGTCCTCTACCTGTGCAGATGTGAAGTATTTTGATATTGTTGGCTGTCATTCTTGTTTGCTTTCCCTCTTCCCCAAGTTCAGTAGTGTAGTTCCACTATCACAAACATATTTTACATGTACATGAGTATATGACAATGATTGTTTTTGTGGATACATTAATCTTTTGGATCTATCTTCTGCCTGTGAGGGAAAATATGTGGCTTTTGGCTTTATGAACCTGGCTTACTTCACTTAACATGATGCCCTCCAATTCCTTCCATTTACCTTCAAACCACGTAGTTTCACTCTTTCTTATGGCTGACTAAAATACCTATGTATGGCTGAATACATCATATATGTATGATGAATGGATTCATCATGTATATTGAATGAATGACAACTGATGCATTAAGAAACTTACATGTAATTATGTATTATTATATATAATATATTGTTATATATAATTGCTGAGCCATTGAATTCTATGTATAATATAACAGTTTCTTTTTTTTTTCTTTTATTATTCATATGTGCATACAAGGCTTGGGGTCATTTCTCCCCCCTGCCCCCACCCCCTCCCTTACCACCCACTCCGCCCCCTCCCTCTCCCCCCCACCCCCTCAATACCCAGCAGAAACTATTTTGCCCTTATTTCTAATTTTGTTGTAGAGAGTATAAGCAATAATAGGAAGGAACAAGGGTTTTTGCTGGTTGAGATAAGGATAGCTATACAGGGCATTGACTCACATTGATTTCCTGTGCATGTGTGTTACCTTCTATGTTAATTCTTTTTGATCTAACCTTTTCTCTAGTTCCTGTTCCCCTTTTCCTGTTGGCCTCAGTTGCTTTTAAGGTATCTGCTTTAGTTTCTCTGCGTTAAGGGCAACAAATGCTAGCTAATTTTTTAGGTGTCTTACCTATCCTCACCCCTAAACACAGTTTCTTAATCCATTCATCAATTGTAGGGCATCTAAGTTTTTTCCATAGTTTAGCTGTTGTGAACAGTGCTGCAGTAAGCATTGGTGTGCAAGTGTCTTTTTTGTATCCTGACTTACAGTCCTTCCAGTATATGCCCAGAAGTGCTATCACTGGATCATATGGCAAATCCATTTTTAGTTTTTTAAGGAATCTCCATACTGCTTTCCATAATGGTTGTACTGATTTTCAGTCCCACCATCAGTGTGTATAGTTTCCTGTTTCACCTCATCCTTGCCAACATTTGTTGCTATTTTTGTTCTTGAAGGTAGCCATTCTAACTGGGGTGAGATGAAATCTTAGTGTAGTTTTGATTTGTGTTTCTTTAATAGCCAGGGAAATTGAATACTTCTTCATGTATTTGTTGGCCATTTGTATCTCCTCCTTTGAAAATTCCCTATTCAATTCATGTGCCAATTTTTTCACTGGGTTGTTGATTCTTTGGGGATTGAGTTTTTTGAGCTCTCTAGATTGTGGATATTAGTTTCTTATCAGATGAATAACTGGCAAAGATTTTCTCACATTCTGTGGACAGTCTCTTGAGTCTATTGACTGTTTCTTTTGCTGTGCAAAAGTTTTTTAGCTTGATGCAATCCCATTTGTTCATTCTTTCTCTTAATTGGTGAGCCATTGACGTTCTAGTTAGGAAGTCGTTGTCTATGCCTATATGTTATAGTTTATTTCTTATTGTTTCCTGTAGTTGTTTCACACATCACATCATGGATGCACATCTTTAATTTTCTGATGAAATTTATTGAAGAAATAAGCAAATATACAGAATTTTACTTTTTAACATTATAAAAATTTGCATATTGAAAGGAACTGATAGAAATATTTAGTCTTTCTTTACTCAACATACACACTAGTCCTCCCTTATCCATGCTTTTGTTTTCTGTAGTTTCAGTTACCTGTAGTCAACTATTGTCCAAAAATATTAAATGGCAAATTTCAGAAGTAAACTATTAAATTTTACATGAGTAGTATAATGTAATCTCATACTGTTTCCTACCTGGGATGTGAATCATCACTTTGTCCAGTGTATCCATGCTGTATACACTACCTGTCAGTTAGTAGCCATCTCAGTTATCAGATTGACTATTATGATATCATAGTGCTCTATCCAAGTAATTTTTTAAGCAATAAAAATGGGCCAAAATACAAGAATTGCGAGGCTGGCAATTTGGATACATCAAAGAGAAGCTATAAAGTGCTTTATTTTAGTGAAAAGTGAAAGCTCTCAACTTAAGGAAAGAAAACTATCATATGCTTAGGTTGAAAAATGAATCTTACATCTGTGAAATTGTAAAGAAGGAAAAAGAAATTCATGCTTGTTTTGCTGTTACACCTCACAGTTTGTAATAAGTGCTTAGTTAGGATGAACAAGACATTAAATTTGTATGTTATGTATAGGAAAAATATTTAGGAATTGGTACCACCCATGGCTTTAAACATCCACTGGGGGTCTTGGAATGGGGGGCACTAAAAGGGGGACTGATAGTATCTATTCTATTTTAATTCTTGATTTAAGAAAAACCCATGAAATTGTTCTTCTATTAGAAAATTTTAAAGATCTGTTTATTACTGTAATATTTATTATTGTAATATTTCTGTATTCTTGCTAGCTGATTTCTAAGTTTTTTTTAATGTTTAAAGAACTTTGAAATCTAAAACATGTTTGTGGCTAAAGTTTTTGTTTAAAACACTTTTGATATGTTTCAAGCATCTTTAAAAGTAGTTGTTTTAAAAAATAAGAATATGGTATACTGAGAAGAGCACTGGACTTAATCAGGAAAAATATGTCTTAACTTGGACATTACTACCAAGTAATTTAATAATATTAGACAAGTCTTAAATTCTTTGGTACTCAGTATGATTATCTGCAAAAATGAGGGGTTTTAAGTGTATAGTATCTAAATATCCCTTCTAGCTTTGAAATGCGATCTTTATTTAATTAATACTGAGTATGATTCACTGTTCTCTTTAGAATTTTTGAAAAAGATGCACATGTACTGAACAAACCACCTCAAAGCAGTCAATTATTTCTTCATTATGAATCTCAGAAATTACTGAGACCAATAAAAATGCATTCTTCAGAACCAAGAGTTACAGGTACAGAACTGCTTATTATTAAGAAATTTCATTTTTTCTTTGTAAACACACAGAAGGAGAAATAAAAAGGAATTTTAGTTATCGTTTTGTGTAAGCAAGGAAGACAATTGTGGGAACCTATAGACTTAGGAAAGTACTGCTTTCTGAGAGCAAACAACATATGACTTCTACACCTTTTTTTTTCTTTTTGGGAGAGAAATCATTTACATGATGTATTAAAAACCTGTTTTCTAGTCTGGTGTTGAGCTGTCAGAGGACAATGAATAATTATGTAATTATATATATTATATATATAATTTATATATATAATATACATAATATATAACTTTATATATATTATATATATATTATATATATATATATATTATATATATATATATATAATATATATATATATAAAGTGGGATTTATTAGAGAGAAAGGAAAGTCTACAGATAGAGAAGTGCGGTGGAGCCCAGAAACCAGTAACTCTGAGTTATATAATTTTTAATTGAGAAATTGTATTATCAGTATTGTAGTTTAAGTGGGTAGCAGACTTGTGTTAATACTATTCGTAACTTGGTTACTGTGTTGTTTGAATCAGATTTCATTCAGTGGGTGTGCTGATTAGATTAATTATGTTGTATTAGATGACTACATTGTCTATTTCCCCCCATATCATTAATATCACCACTCTGTTGCCTTTGGTTATCCATTGTAAAGGTGTAGTTTTGTCACTTTGTCATTTCACATTGATGGTTATTGTAACAACAGTATATAGTGATGGGTTGAGAGGTTTAAATAATTTCATAATTCTGCATCTTAATTTAAATTAAGCATTCATGTAGAGTTGATTTTCTAAAGTTCAAGTTTAGTTTAAATGTTGTGAGATGAGCTCAGTGGTAGAATGTAAGCTTAGCTTGGGTGAGGCTCTAGGTTCAATCTTTATGACCAAAAGAAGGAAGGAAGGAAGAAAAGCTGGAGATCATGTTTGATTATGTTTTCAGAATTAATTTGAGGTAATACTGTTTAATAATCCAGATAAAAAAGAAGAAAGCTCTGTTAAGCAATCAAAGCTTGCCAATACTGACTTCAGAGCAAAAGAAAATGATACACAGGTAGGTATTTCATTTTTAGTAATATAGATATTTGCTCGCATTAAACGAGATAATGAATGTACTGCACTTAGGACACAGAGGTGTGTGTGTGTGTGTGTGTGTGTGTGTGTATGAAATCAGTCATTAGTATAACCTTAGGGTCTAAAAAATTAAGAATTTTGATATGACATTTTGAGTATATACTGTAACCTGCCCCATTACCCCTAAAAAAATAATAGAAAAGATATTTTAAAATACCAAGCCCTGTACTTAGTAAAGCAAAAACTTTGAGAAATCTCTGAAAGAGGAAAAGAGGATTGGCTTGAAGAGGAAAATTGTAGCCTGTTCTACAAGATAATAGAGGTTGACGGACAATGAGTAGGGTAATTGGTTGGGTTACCTCAATAGGTGTTAGGTTAGTTAAGCCCTGTGACTCCCATTTCCATGCTACCTTTACTCACACATCAGTAAAGGAATGACTTTCTCTGGGAGAGCTTAGATGAGACAGACTGGTACCCTGGGTAGTTCTTGTACCTGTGAACAATAAGGAATAAACCACCCAGAAAGCTAATTGCTGGTTTTCTACATGTTTATTTTTCCTGCCTTCTCTGGAAATAGTCCAGAGGGAAATCTTCAATGAAAAATATAATTATTCTTTCAATAATTCATGATTAATACATATAGATAGAGGGTAATGGTAATTAATGAAACAAGTCTAAATATATATTATAAAAATCTAAAACTTTGGCATTAAAATCCTTGCTATTCTTCATGCTGAGCTCCCACCTCCAGGTCACCTCATGGTCAGATGATAGCCTTTTTAAAATTTTATTTTATTTTTATTTTTGATTCCAAAATAGAGATTTATTTATTAAGGATTATTTAATTTCTACATAAAAATCGCCATTTGTTCCTCATTTTTTTTTTAAACATACATCAGTTCTTTTGGGGTTTCTTTGTTTGCCCCAGTACTTTAAAAAATAGCTCTTTTTAGCTCCAGAAAGAACAGTTAAGGCAGTGAGGCAGTTACTTGGGTCTCTTTAGCTGGAGAAATTCCCTGTCCAGACAGTTTCTCTTTCTTAGGTAGTTTCTTAGGTTGGACAGATTGTCCCTGAAGAAAATAATTATGCAGAAGAATTCAAATACGGTTATGAATGGCCAATTGTTTGTGCCTGGTCAATAGCTTGAAAAGGCTTGCTGGTGGGTTTTAGCTATCAAAACCTATCTGGCAAGACAGTCGGAGAGAGCAGGGTTTCTAATGATGTTGCCGTGAAGCTGGGCTGCTCAAACCACTGGAGAACACACACTAGTCTGCCTTTTGAAGAGTGCCACAGTCGAGACCCTGCATAACTTCCAGCCATAAACTGTCCATTGTAAGTTTGCAGTTACATCTGCTCTCTAGACAGGAAAGAAAAAGCAAAGGCTCGCGCCACTTTTTAACTTATTTCCTAGAAGCTCTTTAAGCCATTTATGATATAATCTCTTTATTTAGAATTTAGTCACATTTATCTTTATCTACAGAAGTTGAGAAATACTGGGTTTTGTTTGTTATTTTCTTCCTTCCTCCCTCCTTTCCTTTCCCTTTTCCTTTCCTTTCCTTTCCCCTTCCCTTTTCCTTTCCCCTTCCCTTTCCATTTTCCTTTCCTTTCCCCTTTCCCCTTTCCGCTTTCCCCTTCCCTCTTCCTCCTTCCTCCTTCTACCTTCCCCCTTCCCCCTTCACTTCCCTTCCCTTCCCTTCCCTTCCCTTCCCTTCCCTTCCAATCCCTTCCTTCCTTCCTTCCAGAATAGGAAAAAGTACATTTTGGATAGGATAAGCAACTGGTAGTTTTTGCCACAGAGGTAAATCAAGTACATGGAAAAATAAGGATCTAGGGGACCTGAATAATACAATTATAAAACTTTGTACCCCACCCAGTATTCAATTAAATTTTTGTTGGTAATAGTCACAAAAATCGGCCATTTATTAGAATCAAAAGGCTATCTCATAGCATAGATAAATGGGACCTCATAAAGCTAAAAAGCTTCTGTTCATCAAAAGAAATGGACTCTAAACTGAAGAGAACACCCACAGAGTGGGAGAAAATATTTGCCAACTATACATCAGACAAAGGACTGATAACCAGAATGTATAGGGAACTTAAAAAACTAAATTCTCCCAAAACTAATGAACCAATAAAGAAATGGGCAAGTGAACTAAACAGAACTTTCTCAAAAGAAGAAATTCAAATGGCCAAAAAACACATGAAAAAATGCTCACCATCTCTAGCAATAAAGGAAATGCAAATTAAAACCACACTAAGATTCCACCTCACCCCTGTTAGAATAGCCATCATCAGCAACACCACCAACAACAGGTGTTGGCGAGGATGCGGGGAAAAAGGAACCCTCTTACACTGTTGGTGGGAATGTAAACTAGTACAACCACTCTGGAAAACAATTTGGAGGCTACTTAAAAAGCTAGACATCGATCTACCATTTGATCCAGCAATACCACTCTTGGGGATATACCCAAAAGACTATGACAGAGGTTACTCCAAAGGCACCTGCACACCCATATTTATTGCGGCACTATTTACAATAGCCAAGTTATGGAAACAGCCAAGACGCCCCAGCACTGACGAATGGATTAGGAAAATGTGGTATCTATACACAATGGAATTTTATGCAGCCATGAAGAAGAACGAAATGTTATCATTCACTGGTAAATGGATGGAATTGGAGAACATCATTCTGAGTGAGGTTAGCCTAGCCCAAAAGACCAAAAATCGTATGTTCTCCCTCATATGTGGACATTAGCTCAAGGGCAAACACAACAATGGGATTGGACTATGAGCACATGATAAAAGCAAGAGCGCACAAGGGAGGGGTGAGGATAGGTAAGACACCTAAATAATTAGCTAGCATTTGTTGCCCTTAACGCAGAGAAACTAAAGCAGATACCTTAAAGCAACTGAGGCCAACAGGAAAAGGGGAACAGGTACTAGAGAAAAGGTTAGATCAAAAAGAATTAACCTAGAAAGTAACACCCACGCACAGGAAATCAATGTGAGTTAATGCCCTGTATAGCTATCCTTATCTCAACCAGCAAAAACCCTTGTTCCTTCCTATTATTGCTTATACTCTCTCTACAACAAAATTAGAAATAAGGGCAAAATAGTTTCTGCTGGGTATTGAGGGGGTGGGGGGGAGAGGGAGGGGGCGGAGTGGGTGGTAAGGGAGGGGGTGGGGGCAGGGGGGTGAAATGACCCAAGCCTTGTATGCATATATGAATAATAAAAGAAAAGAAAAAAAAAGAGGCTATCTCAACCAATTGGGGTTTTTTGGCAGTATTGGGATTTGAACTCAGGGCCTCCCACTTGCTAGGCAGGTGCTCTCCCACTTGAGCTACACCTCCAGCCCTTTTTGTTTGGTTTATTTTTTTGGATAGAGTCTCATGCTTTTGCCCAGGGCGGCCTTGGACATAAATCCTCCTATCTCTGCCTCCCATGTAGCTGGATTATAACCTTGCACCACCACACCCAGCTTGATTTTATAGGTAGTGTCTTGCTTACTTTTTTGTCTACGCTAGCCTTGAACCCTGATCCTCCCATCTGCCTCTTGCTTATTTTAACCAGTTCTAAAGAGTTGCTACTTTACCATATATAAAAAACAGAAGTCAAACAACAATCCTTCTCCCATGAGTTAGTTTGCTGAGGAAAAAGAAACCTGCAAATTTTCAAATTACTTTTGGGATTATAGAAAAAAATCAAAATAGAATTTACAAGATTGGAGGCATGACTCAAGTGGTAGAGTTCTTGCCTCATGAGCATGAAGCCCTGAGTTGAAACCCCAATACCACCAAAAATTTAAAAATGAGGAAATAGAATTTACAAATGATTTAATAGAATACTACAAACCCAAACATGTAGTGTGTAGCCACATTGGTCCTCACGGCAAAATAGATATTTGAAAATAAGCATATTAGAAAAATAAGAAATAATAAAGACAAGTTAGCTGAACTTTCTACTCAGAAGTTGTGAAAAGAACAAAATGAATGCAGAAAGGTAGAGATTAATGAAGAGAAAAGCAGAGATTAATGAAATCAAAAGTTAGACTGGGCAATAGAATCAAAAACTAAAAAAATTTAATATCAATAAAATAAAATTTTAGCAAGTATAAAGAAAATAAGAACCCCCTCCTCCCAAAGAGAAAGGATAAAAGGTGGGGGGGGATAAGTGTATATCACTACACATATGGAAGAAAAAATATTTTATATCCTGAGAGAATGCTATATAAGATTTTTCATACCAATAATTTGAAGATTTGAGTAAGATAGATAGACAATTTAAATTTCTAAATAGTTTGAAAAATAGGCAAGAGAAAAAAAATATAACCTAGGAAAAACTTAAAATAAAAACAAACATCTATTATCCTCTTTTCTCCCGTAACTCCAGTTCACCCTCAACACACACAGCCTTCAGAAGGCAACAGACTCAGTTTTTCAGGTGAAGTTCACTGAATCTTTAAGGATTAGGCCAGGAATTCTAAACCTTGACTTTACTGATTTTTTTTTACTGCATAATTCATTTTTGTGGGCTTGTCTTGTACCCTGCTGGAGGCCAGTAGAGCCTCGTCTCCAAATTAATAACAATCAAAAAGATCTCCAAGAATTGGGTGTGTTGGCACATGCCTGTAAACCCAGGTGCTCTGGAGGAGGCAGCAGGAGGATCTTGAGTTCAAGACCAGCCTGGTAAAAAGGTAGTGAGACCCTATCTGTAAAAAGAAGGGCTGGGGATATGGCTCAAGGGTAGAGTGCTTGCCTAGTATGCTTAAGGCTCTGGTTTCAGTCTCCAGTACTGAAAAACAAACAAACAAACAAAAAAACTTCATATATTGTCAGATGTCCCCTGAGAGACAAAGTTGTCCCTGGTTGAAGACCTCTGGATTAAATATTTCTTTATATAAACAATTCCAAGTTGTAGAAAGAATTGGAAACTATCCAGCAAATTATACATGGCTAACCTGTCAGACAGCAAGGATAAGGATAGTGAAAGAAAGAAAAATTACAGCTCAGTTTTAAGAATGGTCATACTTGTAAACATCCTAAATAATTAGGAAAGCAAATTTAGTTGTGTGACATTAGTAGAATGACTGACGTTGGTTTTCCCAAAGAATGCAATGATGGTTGAGCATTAGGAAAATCTCTCAATATGATTAACTGTAGTAACTGACAAGTAAAATATTTTAAATAATTTAAATAAGAGATTTTAGAAGGGATGATAAGGAGGATCTATTCTCCAGATAGGTCCAGATATAAAAACTTTTATTTTTTACTTAAAAAGTAGAATTGTACCTTTGAGATATAATTCACATACTATAAAATTTACCATTTAAAAGTATAAGTGCAGTGATTTTTTTTTAGATATTGACAAGATTGTACAACCATCACTTCTGTCTAATGCCAGATCATTTTCATCATCCCATACTTTTTTTTTTTAACATACTATCAATGTATGGTATAGGAAAAGACAAACTGATCAATGGGTTATATCAAAATAAAAACTTTTGTATGATAAAAGAAACTAGTGAAGTTAGAAGACAATGACAGAATGGGTAATGGATTAGTATCCAGAATATACTTCTTAAACAGTTGTTTTTTTTTTTTTTTTAGTGGGACTGGGGTTTGAACTCAGGGCTTTATGCTTGCAAAGCAGGTGTTCACTGCTTGAGCCACACCTCCAGTTCATTTTCTTGCTCTGGTTATTTTGGAGATGGGCTCTTGTGAACTATTTGCCCAAACCTTATCTACTCAATCTCAGCATCCCAAATAGCTAGGATTACAAGTGTGAGCCACCAATGCCCAGCTTCTTAAATAATTTAAGTACATATTTTCTTGGCAGGACTTGGATTTGAACTCAGGGCTTTGTGCTTGCAAAGCAGGTGCTCTACCACTTGAGCCACACCCCCAGTCCTAAAGAATTTATGGTATCATTTCATTGGCCAGATGAAGAGGATCACAGTTAGAGGCCAGTTTGGGCAAAAAGTTAGTGAGACTCCATCTCAATGAAAGAAACCAGGTGTGGTATCACTTGTGAGGGTTGAGGTCCAGGTCAAAAAACACAAGACCCTACCCCTACCTGAAAAATTACTAAAGTTAAAAGGGCTGGGGGCATGGCTTATGTGGAGAGTGCCTGACCTTGAGTTCAAACCCTAGTACTGCCAAAAAAAAAAAATCATGTAATCAGTTGAGAAGGTGGTAACATTCACCTAATTAATCATGGATAAGGATAGGATAAATTTTTTTTAAATGTTTATTATATGTAGAAATATTCCCACAAGTAGTTATCATATTTGTCAAAAACATTAAATTCTCTTGAGAGTTTTTTTTTTTTTTTTTTTGGTTGGTATTGGGTTTCCATTCAGGATCTCACACTTGTTAGGCAGGTCTCTAACACTTGAGCTACACCCCTAGCCCTTTTTGCTATTAATTACTTTTCTGATGTAGGGTCTTGCTTTTTTGCATGGGACCAGCCTGGACCCGTGATCCTCCTACCTATGCCTTCCCTGCAGCTGGGACCACAGGCACATGCTACCACACCTGGCTTGTTCGTTGGTATGGGGTCTTGCTCAATTTTTTTTTTGCTCCGGTTGATCTTAAACCTCCATTCTCCTGATCTCCACTTCCCTAGTAGCTGGGATTATAGGTGTGAGCTATGGCACCTGGCCAGCCTGAGAATCTTGAACTCTTATTTCCCAGTATTTGACTATGGCTCATATGTAATGGTCTCATTTAATGTTTGCAGTTGTTAATATGATGATTATGGATGTGTTTATTTTATGTAGATAATTCTAATGCTTAATTTCTTTCAGGTGTTTAATGATGATGGAGTAAATAACAGTTTAAAATGTTCACGTGTTACAGCTACTCAAAGCTCACAAAATTTTATGCAATTCAGGTAACTTTTTAAAATAAGAAAATGCATGAGGGCTGTGGATGTGGCTCAGTGGCAGAACACTTGCCTCGCATGCTGTATGCCCTGGGTTTGATCCCTAGCACTACAAAAACAAGCAAACAAGAAACCCTTTGACTTCTGAAAGGTTCATGAACGTCAACTCAAAATGATATAAAAATAAATTTATTGTATTTTAGATTGTTAACTTCACAGAGACAATCCAGTTGCAGTCGGTGGTTTGAAAAAGAACATACAGGTATTTGCTGCTATTATTTTTCCTAAGTAAGAGTAACAAACTATATCTGTTTTTATACTATTCAAATAAGTTGTTTAGATGTTTTCACCTGTGGTTAATTGGCCATGCATGCCTGACTTTAAAGTACATTTTCCCTATAAAAAATCAAATACATTTCATTGTAAAAAAATTGGAAAACAAAGAAAAATGTAAAGGACACAAAAAATTCTACCATGCAGATGTAACTGACACCATTCACACTGGGGTTTATTCTTCTAGTCTTTTTTTTCTGTGCATATGTGTATTTTGTTCCCCCCAAATATGAAGAATAGTACATATATAATCTTATATCTTTTTTCCTACTTGATAAACTGTTGGGGTTGTTTCCTCTATATCATTAGTTTTTATTTGTAATAACTGTAATGGTCTGTTCTGTAGATGTACCATGCTTTATTAAGCCATTCTTTCACATTGAATATCTTGTTTCCAGTTTTTTTTGCTATTATAAATAATGCTACTATAACTTTTTTGCATTAATCTTTTACTATCTTGGACTAGTTTCTTTGGATGAAATCACAGAACATATCATATGATATCTTTATTATCCTCAGATCAACCAGCTGTTGGAATTCTGACACGCCCTTCAAAGTATTGACTCACTCTCTCCATATAAATCTATATATGCATACATAAGTACAATTATATATACATTTATGTATACGTATATAGATATACATGAGTGTATATATATATATCACATACCTCACACATTCATACATATTTTGATATTTTGATAACCTAGTAATGTATAACAGTTAGGGTATATAGAAGTCTTCATTGCTTCTGGTCTGATTACTGACTTTTATTTTGAAGTTTTAAAAATGCCTCATTCTGACAATATGAAAATTCTGAAAATATTTGCATATTTAGAATGGTCATATTCTACTTGTGTATTTCTCTCACTTCTCATAGAGAATTCACCCAACACAGTATGGTTATTCTATACAAATGAATAGTCTCCCTGCTTTCTTCTAGGAGAAAAATATTACATCTTACTTGTAAAGTGATGAGTTCCAGCTATTTATAATCCTCTCTATATGCCAAGTTGATAGTATTAGACAAGGAGCAATAGCTAATCTCTAGGATCAGTACACCTTGACAGAATTGTTGGGAAATGCATTACCTGGCATAGTTCTCCCTGTTGTGTGGCATATATGATGAGGCTTCATATACAAGAGGACATAATTATTTTGGAAGGAAATTATTATTTGGAAAGAAGAAGTATGTGGTGAAAAATAATAGTTGTGACTTAAATGCAAGAGGCCAAAACTGTAAAGCTTTCAGATCAAATAGAAAGACATCATAACTTCAAGATAGGGAAAGATTTCTTAAACAAGAATTTAAAAGCCTTATTATGAAAGAACGATTGATAAATTTGACTATTAAAATTATGAATTTTTACTTACCAAAAGGTAACATAAAAAGAGTAGGTGAGTCACTTAGCCAAAGGATATATTTGTAACACATAAAACTGTCAAAGGAGTAGTTTCCAAAATGTGTAAAGAACTTTTACAAATCAAAAAGAAAAAGGTAGAAAACCCAATTAAAAATATGTGGAAAATACGTGAATAGTCACCTCAAAAAAAAAAAAAAGAAAAGAAACTGTGGCAGATAAACATACAAAAAGATGCTCAGCAGTTCATGAAACTGCAAAATAAAACTACAATGAGATATTGTTACACATTCACAAAATGAGCAAAATTCAGAAAGCCTGACAATATTAAATACTGATGAGAATGTAGGAACAGAGGAACTCCCATAAACTATTGGTAAGAACTGTCATTAATGAATAACTATACATTGAAACCATACCTATTTATTTATTTATTTTTAAAATTTTTTTTATTATTCATTTATTCACATGTGCATACATTGTTTGGGTCATTTCTCCCTCCTCCCTCGCCCCCACCCTCTCTCCCCCTCCCCCTCCCTTCCAGGCAGAACCTGTTCTGCGCTTTTCTTCAGTTCCGTTGAAGAGTAGAAATAAGCAATAATAAGAAAGACATACCATTTTTGCTAGTTGAGTTAAGGACAGCTATACAGAGAGATTCCTAGCATTGCTTTCATGTACAAATGTGTTACAACCCAGGTTTATTCATCTCTAACTGATCTTTACCCTGGTTCCTGATCCCCTTCTTGTGTTGACCTCTGTCGCTTTAAGGTTTCTGTATTAATTCCTCTGGAGTGGGGACATCAAATGCTTTCATGTTCTGGGTTTTCTTTCTAACCTCGTGCCTCCCATATGTGTTCTCCCCTTCTCATGTAACCCAAGTTCTACAACATTGCTGTATTTGCCCTAGATCTAAAGACCACGTATGAGGGAGAACATATGATTTTTGGTCTTTTGAGTCTGGCTAACCTTGCACAGAATGATGTTCTCCAGTTCCATCCATTTACTTGCAAATGATAAGATTTCATTTTTCTTCAAGAGACCATACATTTATAATTGGAGCTAATAGTTTTGTCTGATGAGATTGAATGATTTCTAGTATGACTAGATATCACAACAAAGGCTGGTACAATCACTGGAGTAGTTTGACATCTGGGATTGGGAGGTACATATACTTTATGCCTCATAATTCTACTCCTAAATGTGTACTTAGAGGAATAACAGATACATACATACAAGAACCTACGTAAGAGAATGTTACAACATTATAATAGCTTCAAAGCAGAAACATCCCAAATGCCTATTTGCGGTAAATGCATAAATAATGTTCGTATAATGAAATGCTTACATGAGTAAGAATGAGAAAATTATATCTATATGTAACAATATGGATAAATCTCACAAGCATATGCTAAACAAAAAAGAAAAACAATTAGAGCACATATGTACAATTTCATCTGACATTTTAAAGCAGGAAAAATAAGATATATTATTTAGGTGATGAAACCATATAAAATTAGGAAGTGATTATCATAAAAGTCAGGGCAGAGATTACCTCTTAGGACATGAAGATTATGGGATCTTTTGGAGTGCTCACAATGTTCTACTTTTTTTTTTATCTGGGTGGTGGTTACTTGGGTTTTCTCTTTATAATTTTTTTTAAATTTTAATTTATATATGATATAATTTTGTTTGTTAATCTGTTAGTAGTATTATGTTTTATTCTCTTATTTATATGTATTGGCTGGAATGTTTGAAATTGCCATTTTTGTCATTTAAAATTAAGTATTGGTGATTCATGCAGTAGAACTAGCATGTTTTATTTTATATAATAAAATTGCAAAAATGTTGAGCCATCCTTGCTCAACATTTCATTCCTGAAATGAAACCAACTTGATCATGGTGTATGATCTTTTTGATATGTTGCTGAATTCTGTTTGCACCAGTGTTTTATTGAGAATTTTTGAGTCTATGTTCATTAAAGAGTTTAGTTTATAATTTTCTTTTTTCTGTTGTGTCCTTGTCTAGCTTTGGAATGTGTGTAATACTGGCTTCATAGAATAAGTTTGGTAGTGTTCCTTTCCTTTCTATTTCATGGAAAAGTTTGAGGAGTATTGGTATTAGTTCTTTAAAGTTCTGGTAGCGTTCAGCAGTGAATCCATTGAGTTCTGGGCTTTTCTTTCTTGGGAGACTATTTTTACTGCTTCAGTTTCAGTGCTTGTTATAGATATATTTAGGTGGTTTATATCTTTTTGGTCAAATGCATCTAGAAATTTATCCATTTCTTCTAGATTTTCCAGTTTTTAAAATATAGGTCTTTGAAGTATTCCCTAATGATCTTCTGGATTTCATTGATATTTGTTGTGACATCCTCTTTTTCGTCTCTCATTTTATTAATTTTGGTCTTTTCCCTCCTCCGTCTAGTCAGATTGGTAAGGGTTTATCAATCTTACTTATCTTTTCAAAAAAATCAACTTCACGTTTCATTGATTCTTTGTGTAATTTTTTAGTTTGTGATCTTAATTTGATTGTGATCCTAATTTTTATTATTTCTTCCCATCTGCTAGTTCTTATTTTTCTAAAAGCTTAAGACACATCATTTAAGTTATATATTTGTGACCTCTCTGTTATTTTAAAAAAAATATAGGCACTCAAAGCTAGAAACTTTCCTCTCAACACTGCCTTTGCTGTATCCCAAAGGTTCTGGTAGGAACTTTTTGATTTTCACCCTTACTTCTTTGATGACCCACTAGTCATTCAGCAATGTATTGTTCAGTCTCCATGTGTGTTTGAATATTTTCTGTACTTTCTTTTGCTGTTGAATTCTAGTTTTATTCTTTGTATTGTAGAATATAGGGAGTTATTTCAGCTTTCTTACATTTGCTAAGACTTGCTTTGTGTCCTAAAATATGATCTATTTTGAAGACGTTCCATGGGCTGCTGAGAATGTTTATTGTGTCATAGCTGGTTGAAATACTCTGTAGATGTCTGTTAAGTGCATTTGGTCTATAGTGTCAATTAATTGTGTGGTTTATTTGTTGATTTTTTTTGTCTAGGTGACCTCGCTATTGGTGGAGTGGAGTGTTGAAGTCTTCTATTACTGTTGGGCTAGAGTCTATCTGTTTTTAAATTTAGTAGTGTTTTTTAATGTAACTTGGTGCACTGGCATTTGGCACATATATGTACACACAAATACAAACATGATCATATATATGTGTATGTACATATATGCACATGTCTTTAATAGTGGGACTGTTTGAGGAGATAAAGGAGAGGAAAAGAGAATGATAGAAAGTGAATAATACTGAAATACATTTCATCTGTGAGGGAAGAACACAATGAAAGCTGTTGATTAATAGGGGGTAAAGGGGAAGGGTAGGGGAAAGAAATAAAGGGAGTTAATCTGGTTAAAGTACAATATATTCATGAGTGAAATACCATGCCACAACCCCCCTTTGAACAATGAATATACACTTAAAAAACTGAAGAACAGGAATGTAAAAACAGGTCCTGTTAGGGGGTTGTTACTAGGGGGGGCGGGGAATATGGTCAATGTACTTTATATACTTGTATGAAAATAGAACATTAAAACCTGTTGAAATTGTTTTAAGTGGGGGGAGGGGGATGAAGGAGAATGATGAAGGGGATGAATCTAACCAAGGTACATTGTAAGCATATATGGAAATGTGACAGTGAAACCCCCCTGTATAACTAATATATGCTTAATAAAAATGTTTTTAAAAGTTGCAGAAGTGAAAATAAGTTTGTTCTCATTTGATGAATAGATGCTGAGTGTGGAACTAAAGGAGCAGTTAAACAGTTGAGAGAATCAAAATGTACTTCAGAAGTAAGTAAATTGTTTGATTTCTAATTTCTAAGTAAAATATTTCAATTTTAAAATATTTTGTGTCCATGTTACAAGTTCAGATTTAGTACAATGAAGATTATTTATGTTAGCTATTATTAGGTTGGTAATCTGGTTTCTAGAGAGTTGCAGTCTCTATTTTTCAGATTCAAATACTAAGCCACAAAAAGTTTACATAAAAAATACAAAAAGTTATCATTAATAAGTGATGATATATGTTGATTCCACAACATATATCAAATAATAATTGAAGAAAAACATTTATTTAGTAATATTGAATTATTTGCCATAGCAGTTCAAGACCAGTTGTTGCAATAAAAGTATCTTAAAAGTATTTTTGAATAGTGGAAAGCTTTGATGATGATAGATACAGACAAGGTATATCAAAGTTTACCCTAGCAACTAAGGGTTAAAACAAGACAAACAGCATAGTCATATTCTGCTGTAAGGAAATACAGGTAATAAGCACATTTTAATATATTTTGACAGAGACCCAAATTGTTTTTATAATAGGCTTTGGTATACTAAGCATATCTGAGAAATACATCTCTCATCTACAAAATGTTATAAAAAATTGGTATTGTGTTGGCATCTTTCTGTTAACAGTTATCTGAAATAACAATTACCTGATATAATCTCTTTATGAAGGGAAAAGGTTTATCTTGGTTCACAGTTTTAGAGGTTTCAGCCCATTGTTTTGTGCCTGTGGCAGCACATCATGGTAGAAGTGCATGGTGAAGCAAAATTACTCACCTTATAGCCAGGAGGTAAAAAAAAAAGAGACCAAGGTCCCACAGTCCCCTTCCAGAGCATGCTGCCCAATGACCTGACAATGACTGTAGTAGGTCCCATTTCCTAAAGTTGCTGCTAGTTCCCAATTGTGCCACGCTGGAGATAAAGCATTTAACACATGAGCCTTTGGGGGACATTCAAGATTCTAACTGTATCATAAACCAGTGATAGCAAGATTGCTTAAAAGTAAATACTTCTCCCTTTCAAATTCATATACAATTCTTTACCCAGAGTACAAGGTTGTAATTTTAAAAGAATTTCAGTATGTTCTGATTATCCTTGACTTTTTCAGGTAAGGGTAAGGAAGATGGAGCTAGGAAGTAAAGCAAAAATTAGATAATTAAAAATAACTGGTTTTCTATTTTTTTGAATATATATATATATCTAGCATCACATTACCAATTATTCTCTTTTTATTTGTGAAATGAGATGATATTAATTTTTTTACCTTCTGCATTTTTATATATGTCATTTTATTAACACAGTAACAGCCATTGTTACAGTTTTCTATTACTTTGAATTTACAGGCTATGTACACAGAACACTTCGGAAAGTCAATAGACAATACTAGTGACAAAGTAGAAGAAAGGGCTGAGATTTTTCCACAAACTCCTGAAACTCCTATGTTTTTAAGAATTCCTGAAGCTGTGAAGACACCTGAATGTTTGGAGAAAATACAGTTTTCTAAAAGCCCCTTATTTGAAATGTAGGATTTTAAATAATACTTACAATTAAATTATCCATACATTGAGTTATGTAAATAATTGATAGGAATAGGAAAATGCCTACTAGCTATATTTTCTAAAAGGGTTTATTGTGAACTATTTCAGACATGCAAAGGAGAGAGAGTGAATAGTATAATGAACTACATACTTATCCTGCTGTTTGAACAATTATTAATGTTCTGCTATTCTTTTTCTCACAGACACTCCTCTCCCATTTTTCCAGTAGCACATAGTTGAAGATGATGTAAATCCTGAGTACTTATCCATTGCAATATTACATAGATTTAAGATTTTGCAAAGGATAAGAAATTTGTAGAAAAAATTAAAATGTAAAGCTAAAGAACTACTGTCACATATGATACACTATGGACTTATTCATTCATTAAATGTGACAGCAGTCATTTTCCATATGTTGTGGTGTCCGAAGCAAGAATTGCCATTCTATTACACAGCCTTATGGAGGCATAAATATCTCTAAGATGAACATTTAACTTTGTAAAGCACAGATTTGTGGTTTGTAGCCAAAAGAATAGTGCTGCATTTGACTTTTTTATTTAGTTCAATCTTGTCTTTAACACTGAACTCTTAGATACCTCTAATACACATCAAATAGATTCCACTTGATCAGGAATCTCTCACCTGTGTTCTATTTCTGTATTTTAAACTGCTGGTAAAAGTTATGTGTATATAAATATTCTCTTGACTCAAGCACAGCATATTCAAAGTGGAACTCATCATCAAACCTGAAAACTATGAGAGAATGTTAAATCAGATGCTAAAACATTTCTCCATAAATGAGAGAATTATAATCTGTGAAGTTAAGTGACTCGTTTATGGTCATAGAGTTACATAGTAGTACTTCCAGTAGTATTATACATACTTGGTGCTGGGAATTGAACCCATGGCCTCACACATGCTTAAGCATATGCTGTATTCCTGAGTTACAACCCCAGCCCTATTATGTTTTAAAAACACTATATAGCATTATGTGCATGCCACTGTTCTAGGCACTTTGTAAATATTGCTTGTTTTGTATTTATAACAGCTTTGTGAATTGTAGGTACTTTATTATCTTTATAGATGAAGAAACAGAATCATAGGTGATATAACTAGTCAGTATTAGAGTTGAGATTTTAAACCATACAGGTGTGACTCTAGAATCCATGTTTCTAAGCACTGTGTAATATACTGTCTTGTCTAGTTATTTTTCCCAGATCATTTTATAGTTAAACTCCTTTATATACCACTTTTTAGTGACTGGCATCTCAGTAAGATTAAGACAAATTTTGTAACTGACTTTTGAGATCATGAAGACAATGTCAAGGGTAAGAGATTAGACTTTGAATCTGGATTGCTGCATTCAAATTTCATCTCTTAAACTTATTATTATTTTCAGCAAATAAATTAACCTCTCTATGCTGCAAAATTATTCACTGTAAAATGAAAGTGACAGTAATAGTACCTATTTCATCAGGTTATTGTAAAGACTAAGTATGCTTATGGGAGTACATAGAATAGTGCCTGTCAGTATATTCTCAGTAAGTGTTCACAGTTATCCCTCAATTGATTGTTTTACATTATTCTCCACCCAAGCCAGCTTTCTTCCATAGGTTTGTCATTTCAATAACTATTTCCTATCTTTCCCTACTCTGCTAATTCTTAACTTCTGTGATACTGCTTATAGTACTTATCACTTTCTATTGTTTAATAATAAATTTATAATATTTTGATGATTTTTTTAATATCTCTCTGTTGCAGAAATAGAAATGCAACACCTGAAGGCCAAACACAAAAGGAATCTCCTGGATTTTCATTTCTTACAAGTTTTGATTCTAGGTCACCTGGATTGAATTTATTTGAGTCCTCTGTATTTGATTCGGCAACTTCATCAGATCAGGTAAAATGAGAAGCTGAAGTTTTATTTTTAAAGATTGTACACTGGAGCTTTGGATAATTTTAATTATTTAACATTGAGCTTTCTTGAGACAGAGTACCAACGAGGAAATTTTTTTTAAATTCTGAGTATTGGGCTGGGGATATAGCTCAGTGGTAGAGGGCTTGACTAACATTCATGAGGTCCTAGATTTGATTTAACCAACATCACAAAAACAAAACAAGACAAAAACTTCCAAGATTAGGATGATTTAAATTGTAGTTAAAGACAGTTTAAAATTAATTTGGCTTTAGAATTTATAAAAAATGTGTTTAACTCTTAGTTAGATAAGCTACTTATTATAAGTTGGTCTTTTCAACTCCATGTGTGTACATGCCAACACTGTCATTGGTTAATCTTAAAAGATCTAAAGAATTTCCTTCTAATATTTTACTGTTCTCTGAAACAAATCACAATAAAGTACTTATTTCTGTATTTAGCAATTAAACCCAAAAATTAAGTCATACTTTAGTAAGAATAGAGCAATGTAGTGTAGTGGTTAAAACTAGACTCTGAAGCCAGATTACTTGGATATGTACTGTTTGTGGAATTTGGGGTAAGTTAACTCTCAAGTCCCTTATCTGTAAAATAGAAATAATAAAAATTAGTACTATAGCATTGGTGAATATTAAATGAGCACTTTGAAAAGTACCAACCATTTATTATGATATTTAAGTAGCAATGTAATAAAAGTATTACCTTATTATTGCTCATTTAAATTAATCACAATTAGGCATTTTATGTGAATTAGAAGTTTTTATTACTGTGTCTCACGAAATAAATTATTGAAATTATAAATTTATTGAGAGATATTTATAGTATAGTACACTTCATAGTATTTCATGTCTTCAACTTTGTCTCAATTTTTATTTAAAATGCTTATTTCAGAAACAAGTAATTTCTTGATCTAAGTGACCTTTATAGAACACATCATCCTACAACTGTAGTATATACATTCAAGCACTAATGGTATATGGTATAAACCATGTGGTATATGGTTTATGGTGCCATAAAATGAATCTTAATGAATTTAAAGGGATTAGAATCAGAGTATGTTCTCTGACCACAATTCATTTAAATTAGAACCCAGAAAGACATTTAGGAAAATCTTAAATATATAGGCTATGGATCACAGAAAGAATCATGAGAGAAATCAGAAAAGATTTTGAACTGAATTATTATGAAAATTCAGTTATCAAAAATTGCAAGATGCTGCCAAAGTCAAAGCACGATGATAACATTAGATAATTTAGTTAATAATGTAAATAATTAAATTAATAGAAAAGAAGAAAGGTCTAAAATTAAGATGGCTCTTACTCCATCTTGAAAAGCTGATAAAAGAACAAATCTAAACTAAGTAGAATGAAGAAAAATATAAGAAGAAAAATCATTGAAATGGAAAAACAACAGAGAATATTAGCAAAGCAAAAATTGGTTTGAAAATAATTGATAAAAGGGATTAACTCCTAGTTAGATTGACAAAAAATAAGATAGTTTACCTCTATTAGAAATGAAAGAAAGGATATCATAAATGCTAAGTATTATGAAATGGGTTGGTGAGAGGAACTTTACTTTCCACACATTAAAACATCCTGTAAGTTTGCAGTAATCAAAATGGTGTGGTAAAGGTATAAGAACTGATAGAATAATCAATAATATGGGCTAAAAAGTCTTGAAATAAAAGAATTTAGAATGTGACAAAGAATGTAGTACAAGTTAGACACTCATCTTACACTGTATACCAATAAAATCTACAAATGCATTAAATTCAATAAAATATATCAGCCAAAAATATTTCAGAGGCATCATAGGTGAATATTTAGCAGACCCTAAAGAGAGGGATTCTGTAAGCATATAACAGTGGACAAAGAGCCAAAAGAAAAACATAAAGTTTGGTTACATATAAAAGCTGAACTAATACATATTTTAAGACATTAAAGGCAGAATGATAGATTATTATAAATGTTTTAAAAATATCACAAAGAATTAACATCTTTATATAATAGCTTTATATAGTCAAATAAGAAAATAATTGCTCCCTCAGTACAGAAATAGGCAAAATTCATTTAATCAATAGAGAATTCACTGACAAAGAGATTCAAGTGACTTATACAATCTGTTTGAAAACAGCTTTTCTTATATTGCTGAAGAAATGTGATTCTGTATATAACAGTATTTATTCAAGTGTGATTTTCATATTAGGAAAAAAGTCAAAACAACCAAAATGTCCAAAATCAAAGAATGGATGAAACTGATGTTATGTCCATATGGAGCAATATTATTCTGCCATGAGATGAGTCAGGTTTTAGAAGAGTAGCAGCATGGAAAATGGAGTACAATGTGAAGCTCTCATTTTTTTTTTTTAATTTTGTTTGTTTGTTTTGGCTATAGCGGGGATTAAACTCAGGGCTTTGCACTTGCTAGGCAAACTCTGTACCTCTTGAGCCATGCCTCAGGCCCTTTTTGCTTTAGTTTGTTTTCCAAATAGGGTCTTACACTTTTTTGCCCAGGATAACCTTGGACCATAATCCTCTTACCTGTGCCTCCCATGTAGCTGGGATTACAGGCATTTGCCACCATGCCTGGCTTGCTTGTCGATATAGTGTCTTGTAGTTTTTGCTGAGACTGGCCTCAAACTATAATCCTCCCAATCTCTGCCTCCCAAGTAGCTGGGAGCATGTCATCCACTTTTTAAAAACCTGTCTTACTGAGAAAATAGACTTTTTTTTGGCACCAAAACTTGATCTAAACAGACAGAAAGCTGTGAACATTCTATTACTTTTATGAGCAAAAAAACAAGACTATGAACCTGATAAAGGCTTTCAGAATAAAGCAAAAGTTGATTTGAATTTTAAGTCACAGTAAGATTCTGATGTAGGAACTATCATTAGTACAATATATGTTGCCTATTAATGTTTTATCTACTGCTATAATTCAGTCAATAGGCCTTATTATTTTTTCAATGCTGGTAATTGAGCCCAAGGCCTTGGTGATGCTAGGCAAGTGCTCTACCACTGAGCTACATCCCCAGCCCTTGGCTTTTTGAGGCCTACAATCCCTGCCTCTGCTGGGATTGTAGGCATGTGCCACCATTCCTGGCTTGAGGCCTTATTTTAATATAAATAAATGACAGGTTTTGGAGATACAACTCAGTTCTGGGGATTGAACCCTGGGTCTCATGCATGCTAGACAAGGGCTGTACCACACGGCTACATCCCCAGCCCAAAGAAAATTCTTTTTAAGTATTCTGTACAGAAAGTCATGTCTAATTTTGTGTATTAGAAGTAGCAAGTTTTAGTCAAATATAAATGGTACATATACTGTTCTACTGATTTCATAAATAATTGTTAATTGGAATTATTTTCCAGTTTAGTGAACATTATTCTGCAGTAAATCTAAATCCTCCATCATCACAAGAAGTTGGTAAGTGATTTGAAGTTTTCCATGTATGAAAACATGTTAAATTTTCCTATAAGTATTTAGTTTGTCTCTAATTGATTTTCTTTGGCACTTTATTCTGTAAAAAAAAAAATCATTGTTAGTTTGTACTCCTCTCTGATCTTTTTCCTTCTTTCCTTCCTTTGTCTCTTTTTTTCCTCTAGCAATTTAGCTTCTTCTCTACTCTGCTGACACTTGCTTTCTCCAATATTACCAATTCTCAGTTATCCAACATTATGGGTATCTTGTATTTGTATAGGTATCTTATATTCAGCTCCTTTGCAACATTTTATGTGATTGACTGCTCCCATCTTCTTTCTAGAAGTCTTGATTTCCTCCTATCTCTCTAGTGCTTACTTTTTATTGGATCGTCTTTCTTCTTTTATATTTTGATTGGTTAATTCAGTCAACATATTAATATAAATATGCATATGTGTGTTTATTATCCTTTGTTTAAGGTACTGTTTTTGGCTTTGATGATAGAACAATAGACAAGAATGCAAAATTCTCAGAGTTCATGTTCTAGTATGAAAGACTCAAGATAGACAGGTAAATCAATGTAAAATATCTTAGTGCACTAAACAAGTTTCTATGATTTGAATTAGCCATCAGATTCACATGTTACAAAGTTTAATCTAATGTTACATTTACTTTATAAATGGATACGGGATAGGAGATAAAGCAGTTGCATTTTTGTCTCATTGAGAGGCCCAGCAACTACCCAAATAATAACCTTTCCTCCTCCATGTAGAACAGTCCATGCTGCTATGGATACGAGGAATGGTGCATTCTCATCACGTTTACACACAAAAGCTGCAGCCTCAGTTTCTCACTAGTCATTTATATTCTATTCTATACATGAGACTCAAGACTTACATGTTAAATCGCAGTTCCTCTAATTCAGGTGCAGTCTTACACAGAAGAGTAATCAGACACAACATTCTACATTGACCTTAATTCCGTGTTTTCTAAGAAAATGGTGTTGTAAGAGATCAGACTCTGAGTCATTCTTCCAAGTGGCCTGAATTAGCCCAGGCTTGAGGTTAATTCTTTACTTACTATTAGTGATAAACACTAGGAAGGAAAGTAAAGCAGAGTAAGAAGGATGAAAGTATTTAGATGGTAAGGTGGTTGTACTGTTATTATAAGGGAGTTAGGGAAGGGATCACTAAAAGGCAGTATTTGAATAACGATGTGAAGAAGATGCCGGTACAGCCTACTGGAAAAAGCATTCCAGGCAAAGGCTGAAAGGTCTTGAGATGGAACATGCTCAGTATGTTCATTGAACAGCATGTAAATTGGTATAACTGAAGTGGAATAAGGAAAGAGAAATAGTGCAGGAAGATTAAATCAGAGAGTTTGGAGAGGGAACAAATAGAGACCATTAAAGTCTTTAGATTGTTTTCTGAGTGAGATGGGAAGCCATTGAAGGATTTTTGAGCAAAGAACTGAAATGATCTAATGGGTTTTTGAAGAATCGCTCTGGTATATGGAGAGTAGACTGTATGGAGATAAAGTAAAAATGGGGAAATAGATTAGGAAGTTATTTTATATTAGGAAGTTTGTATAATATAATACAAGTGAGAATTGATGGCTGAGACAGTGGCAGGAGTGGTGAGGAGACATCTGATTTGAGTTATAAAATTTTTTGAAAGTAGAGCTATAAGAACTTGCCTATGGACTGGGTGTAAAGATTAAGAGAAAAAAACAAGAATGATGCCAAGGTTTTGACATCAATGACTGTAAGAATGGTGCATCCATTTCCTGAAATATGGATGGTTTTCAGAGAACTTATTTTGAGATTAGAGGAGGAACTGGGGATTTAGTTTTGAAAGCAGTATAATTAAAACATTGATTTATTAGATATCTAAGTAAAAATAAAATAGGAAATTGTACATACTCATGTGGATTTCAGTGGGATAGAGATACAGATTTTGAAATTTTTATAGGTAATATTTAATGCTATGAGACCAAAATGAATGTACCAATTGTAGACATTCATTGAATGTCTACCATCTAAAATTTAAATATGTTTAATATTCTTCTTAAACAGAATCATTCATTTGGTACTCATTCACTTCAGTCCTTTCCTATATAATATACATGAAGGACTACATTCCTATCTTCTTGTACTGTCTTCTTCAGAGCTCTAGGACCTTATTTCTAATTGTGTAATTGAAATCTATTCATATCTATGATATCTCTTGACATTAAAAACTCAGCATATCTGAAATCAAACTTGTTCTCCTTCTGATGTCGCTGATGGTATCTCCATTATTCTGGTTATCAAGATTCAGAGTATCAATGATAATTTGGCTTCCCTCTGAGTGTGACTACTTTCAACTAGTCACCAAGTTCTATACATTCTTTCTCTGAAATTTTATTTTATTTTCCATTTTTATTGAAACTATATTTCACACTTTTTTAACCATTCACTTGGGCTATTGCAGTGACATCCTAATTGGTCTTGTCATTTTCTCAACTTGCCTATAGTTCACAGCTTAATTCATCTTCCGTATGCATAATTTTGACTATGTCAATCCTCTAGTTAAATATCTCCTGTAGCTCCTATTAAGTATCACATTTTCTCCTACTCTTCTAACCTAGCTATAATATAGCTTTTAAGCCTTTTCTTTTACATGAATTACTTGTACTGTGGCCAGACTGAAGAACTTAATGTATCTTAAAACATTCTTACCATCTCCATCTCTTTCTTTCTATCTTTCAGGACCAAGTTCTTTTCCATAAAACCTTTAGTTCCTCCTTCAACCTTTAATGCCAAAAATATCTCTCCCTTACTTTTCTGAATGGCTCTTCCTTTTTATACCTTTTTCTACATTCTACCTTTCATCATTAGTTGTTTATGAGTATAATTAAAATATCCTCTGGATGACAGGTTCTTTCAGGTCAGAGACCTTTTATTCACCTTTGAATTCCTCAGAGCATCTAGAAATACTACCTTTTATAGCAGTGAGCACAGGAGTTTTATGAAGATTTCATGTGAAGTTCTTTTGAAATTAAAAACAATCAATTCATTTATGCAAAGGGAGATTAAAGGTTTTGTTTCTTTCTGGATCAGGGTCTGTATTTTTCTTCATTTAAATTTATGAATTTGTAATGAGGTCAAGAATAAAATGAGAATATAAGTTTCTGCTAATCAGTTCATCCATTCATCCAGCCATTTTATTACTGGTTGGGTCAGCTCTATACAGAATGAAATAACAGATATTTAAAAATATATGTTAATAAACAGATGTTAAAAATTTCAAAGTGGCACAAAGTAATTTCTTTTGTGTAAGTACTAGGTGATTATTTTGGTATAGAAAAAAAATATAGAAGCTTGAAGAAACTTGCTTCAAGCCGGGCACCTGTGGCTCATGCTTGTAATCCTAGCTACTCGGGAGGCAGAGATGAGGAGGATCATGGTTCAGAGACAGCCCTGGCAAGTAGTTTCCAAGACCCTATCTCAAAAAAACTCTTCACGTAAAAGGGCTGGTGGAGTTGCTCAAGGTTCAAATCCCAGTACTGCAAAACAAACAAACAAACAAACAAACAAATAAAACTTGCTTCAAGTAAGTCTTTGGGTTACTGTAGATTTTAAATTATTTAATAATAATTGATTTTAAATTAAATATAAATATTTTATATTTATAGCTTTAAGTAATACGAGTGAAAATCAGTATTTTTTTTCTTATTAGCAATTCTGAGAGACAACCAAATAATTCCATATGTAAAGTTAAAATTTTTTCTTTTAAAATGGTAGAAATCTTTCCACTCTTCTGTCAATTTCTTTGAATGATGCTGCAAACATATATTGTAGTTACTCTCTAAATAATAGTTGGATAAGTTTATTTAAGCAGTATCTCTCAGATTCCACATATTTCTTCTCTCCATTTCCATTGTGACAGTGGTGGATAAGTGAGGTTTTCACCATCTCTTTGCTGTACCATAGACTTTTTTTCCTTTTGTTTTTACCTACTTCTAGACTCTTCTGTTCCAGCCTTTCTACACTTTCTCTCCCGAGTAAACCTAAAGCACTTTAAATCATGTCATATCTGTACTTGAAAATGCTTAATGATTTTCTGTTACCTATTAAATAAAGTTCAGACTTTTTCTGGAACATTCAACAGTCTTTTCAAGCTCATTTTCATTAATTCCTGTTTAATATATCTTTATTATTTCTCAATGCCCCTGCCAAGTTGAGTTGATTTTTGTAACCCCATTGCTTCCTGTACACACCTATTTCTGGGCCTTTGTGCTATTCTCTTCATTTGAGGTATTTTTACCCCACTTTCTGCCATGTATACTAGTTCTTTATTAATTGAGTTAAATTACTTGCAAGTATGGCTACAGTTTGAGGGTTTTTTTGTTTTGTTTTTATCTACCATAGTACCAAGGACAATGCTTTGAGTGTAAGAGGAATACATTTGAATATCTGCTAAATAGATTCATTGTTACCTTATTTATTATATGTAGTATGCTATAATCTACTAGATTATATTAATTTTATATGCTAAATAGCCATGACCTTGCAATATTTATCTTCTCAGGAAACTTATTTGGGAAGCCGGAAGGAGAAGATGCCTTCACATTTTCTTTTCCATCAGACACTTCATCTCATACATTTGGAGCTGGAAAAGATGATTTTAGTTTTCCATTTTCTTTTGAACAGAATCAAAACACAATACCTTCCTCTCCTTTAAAAGGTTTTTCATCTTCCTCACAAAATACAACGCAATTTACTTTTTTTTGAACTAGTTATTGATTTTTAATTATTTTAATGCTCTGTAATCACTAGGGCATAAATTTACATTGTAACTGAAAACATGAAGATATATTCTTCTGTTGATTAAAGTAATAGTGAGTTAGTTACTGTACTTACATTATTTGATTATATTTATTTAAATACCGAATTTTTATTTTTATTTGTAGCATTAGCTACTCATCATTTATTTTGGTTTTGACTTTACAAGTCATGTTCAGGAAGGACTTTTATTAATCTTGATATAATTAATCTTTATTATAAATATTAAGCCTGCTTCTCCCTGGAACCTAAGTTTATTTTGATAGTGATAGTGTTTTAGTTGTTTTGATAAGAGCAAGATCTCATTTAGACCATCAGAAGACCTTTTAATGATAACCGTTTAGAATTAGTGCTGAGGTGTACTTTAGCAGCTAAAAAATTCTTTCGAAATCACTGGGGGACTAGAGCACCTGCCTAGTAAGTACAAGGCCCTGAGTTCAACTACCAGTACTGTAAAAAAATAACTAACTAAATAAATAATAAAAAAATCACTGGGTTTCACTTATGCTTCACTATTGCATGATGTAGGATGGTATTCTATTAATTTTAAAGAACTTATGTTAATGACAATAAAGTCTGTGTTATTTTCTTCTAAATACAAAAAATTCTATCGGTTATGGTAGTGTATTTAATGGAGCAAAATAAAATGTGAAAAATTAATTTAATGTGAAAAATTGATTCTTGTATCATTGATAGTCCTGTTTTTGATTAAATATTTTTTGAAGAACACTTAAAATTTTGATTGCTCTCTTCAACAAAAATTTCATATTTCTATTTTCATTTTTATATTTATATTTTATATTCAGTATTTGTCAACTACTTATAGCTTAAATTATTTTAAATTGTTGAATTATATGAACATATTGCTCAATATCTTTGTATTTTGTGCTTTTTTAAAGTGATTGTATTGTGTTATGAAATAATAAAGAATTTGACTTCATATTTTGATGTGTAACTACTGACACAGTTTTAAACCTCACCCGTTCTCTTTCCCCTTCTGCCCCATATCTGGTTAAACTTATAAGAAAACCTGGTTGCTTGTTCCTCTAGTGCCAGCAGGAAGTTCAAAGCATGTATGAGAACTCTGACCTCCTAACTGTTATAAAAACCTTAATCTAGTCACCTTTCTTTGATTTTTTCAAACCATTTGCAGGTCAGTTTAGGATACCTGCTCTCCTCTCCCCCAGAACACCTTGTTATGTGAGTAGAAAATCTTTCATACATATTTTGGGGGGGGGGTGTCTCTTCCTCAGTATTAATATGTAAACAAACTTGTGTGTGAGGGTATATCCTGCTTTTTCAGAGTAAAATGTAACATATCTAATAATGTTAAATTAAGCCTTTCCAAAGACCTAAGAAGAAAGCTGACCTAACTAATGATAGAATTAAAGACAATTTTAAACTGTGTTTAAAAAAAAAATCAAACCTTCAACAGCTGGTTAAAGATGAAAATTTAAAAGCTGGAGTTTTTGTTTTCATATCAGATATTTATTTTATGACTCCATGATTGAATTAATTGGTAGTTTTGATATAATAAAGGACAAAAGTTTTGAATTGGTTTATTGTTGTTTAAGAGATTCAAATTTGGGGCTGGAAGTGTGGCTCAAGTAGTAGAGCACCTGCCTTGCCAAAAGCAAAGCCCTGAGTTCAAACCCCAGTACTCCCCCCAAAATAAATAAACAAGATTCAAAATTGGTTTCATCTTTGAGTGACCCAGTGATTCCATGGTTTATTTGTACTTTAAATGTCTAGCACACTGATATGGTTAGGTTTATCAGATGAGCAAAATGGAATACATATATAAAAAGTATCTACAGTGTACATGGCATCTTGAAAACATATAGAAGGTCCAGAAGATGTAGTCCTAACTCAAAGAATTTGTAACTTGGTAAGTTGTAAGACAAAACTCAGGAAGCAACAAAAGCACATTACAATAAAAGGTATAGTTATTTCTATGGTTTACAACTTGTGATAAAGAAGAGACCAGTTGTTTTAAGTAATAGAAAAAGAAAGGTTGTCATGGACTAGAAAGCCTAAGGAAGGCTTAGGCAGAATTTTTCCACTGAAAAGGCAGAAGTGTTTTTTAAGTTTTAGCAAGAATTCATTTTAGTATAACATGATAAAAGTATAGACCAAAAGGGAGCAGGAAAAAAAGGTAAACATTTCCTGCTCTCATGCTGGAAATGGGAGTAGAGACTCCTAGAATTTTAATTAGGGCTTTAAAGATACGTAGATTAAAAAATTCTTAAGTGTAAAATTGATGCCTTTTTGCAAACTTTTTTTTTTTTTTTTTTTTTTTGGCACTGGGGATTGAGTCAGGACCTCACCCACTTAAGTCCATGAGTTTGGGGCCAACCTAAGCAACATAGAAAAGAAAAAGTTAAAGAAAACAGCAAACACTAGAATGGTGTACCATACCAAGTTGACAAAAATAACCACACGTGCAGTGTCTTCAATTTCTCTTTGTTCTACCTCCATGTGTCCTCTCTGTTTATGAAATCTCCCTTTGATTCCCTTTTATAGGGATATGTATGCTGGATACTTTAGATAACCTCTCCAGCTCAAGATAAATGACATCTACAGGGACCCATTTTTTTCTCATTTAGGGTAGTGGTCACAGATTCCAGGCATACAGTGGTGGATATCTTTGAGGAGGCATTTTCTGCCTATGACACCGAGTATGGTATCTGTATACCTCCTTCTGGTCTGAAGTCTCGGAGTGTCTTGTTAGAATAATGGTTTCCAAAGTTACTTAGGTTAGCTCGTCTTTTCATACCCCTGTAAGTGTGATATTGTCACCCATCTGTAGTACAGTTGGATTCATTGTGGCCCAATTACATCTTTGATTATTTGAATTCCTGCTTGATTTTTAAATTTTTATATTTGATAGCATCCACCACCACAAATCAGTTTCATCACTCCTAAATTCTCTAGTGCTGAACTTTTGTAGTTGACCCCTTTCCCTACTTCCAAAATCTGGAAACTGTAGATCTGTTTCTGTCCCTATAGTTTGCTGTTTTCTAGAATGTCATATATATAGGAATGACTTCTTTCACTTAGCAAAATGCATTTAAGTGTTATCCTTGTTATCACTAAGTATTCCAGTGTATGTATATACTACAATTTATCTATTAAACCTGTTGACAGAGGGAAAGAAAGCTACTTAAATGGCTTTTGTGATTTTTGGTGATTATGAATAAAGCTTCCAAAAACATTCATGTACAGACTTTTGTGTGAACATCAATGATTTGGTGTGGACTGCTCTGAGAAAATATAAGAAAATACAAGAAAAAATAAACTTAGGTAGCTTATAAACAACACATATTAATTCCTCGTAATCTTAGAGGCTGGGAAGTCTTAAGACCAAGGCAGATTTGTACCAACACACCCAGTCTTTTTGATTGAGATGGGGTCTCATTAACTTTCTGTCTAGAATTGGTCTTGAACTTTGATCCTCCTGATCTCTGCCTCCTGAGTACTTGTGATTACAGGTGTGAGCCACTGCAACATGTTTTTGTAGTTGCGTGCTTGTGAAATGATTACCACAATAAAACCAACATATCTATTGCCTTAGGTATTTACCTTCTTTTCATGATGGGGACATTAAAGATCTATACTTTTAGTAAATTTCAAGTATGCAATGTGATATTAACCATACTGTACCTTCTACTGTACCTTCTACTGTACATAAGTTCTACTGTGCAGAACTTAATCATCCTGCCTAACTGAAACTCTGCACCAACCTTTCTTTTTTTTTAATTTTATTTTATTATTCATATGTGCATACAAGGCTTGGTTCATTTCTCCCCCCTGCCCCCACCCCCTCCCTTACCACCCACTCTACCCCCTCCCTCTCTCCCCCACCCCCTCAATTCCCAGCAGAAACTATTTTGCCCTTATTTCTAATTTTGTTGTAGAGAGAGTATAAGCAATAATAGGAAGGAACAAGGGTTTTTGCTGGTTGAGATAAGTATAGCTATACAGGGAGTTGACTCACATTGATTTCCTGTGTGTGTGTGTTACCTTCTAGGTTAATTCTTTTTGATCTACCCTTTTCTCTAGTTCCTGGTCCCCTTTTCCTATTGGCCTCAGTTGCTTTTAAGGTATCTGCTTTAGTTTCTCTGCATTGAGGGCAACAAATGCTAGCTAATTTTTTAGGTGTCTTACCTGTCCTCACCCCTGCCTTGTGTGCTCTCGCTTTTATCATGTGCTCAGAGTCCAATCCCACTGTTGTGTTTGCCCTTGATCTAATTGCACCAACCTTTCTACTACCATTCTACTCTGCTTCTGAGTTTGACTTTTTTCTATAGCACAGGTAAATGAGGTGACTCAGTACTTTGTCTTTCTGTGCCTAGCTTGCTTCCCTTAGCATAGTATCCACCAGGTCCATCCATGATTTTATGCAAGTGCATAAAATATTTCTAAGGCTGAATAATATTTCATTGTTTATATCACATAGTCTTTATCCATCATATCATGGAACAGTTGGTAGTTTCATATCTCTATTTTATTTATTTTTTTATAGTACTGGGGGTTGAACTCAGGCCCTTGTACTTGCTAGGCAGGTGCCCTACCACTTAAGGTGCACATCTTCAGTCCTAGTTTTCACATCTTGACTATTGTGAATGCAGTGAACATGGGAGTGCGAATATCTCTTATTTTCTGAATTTCATTTCCTTTGCACATATGTACCTACAAGTGTAATTGCTTGGTCTTATTGTAGTTGTTGTTTTTACTTTTTGAGAAACTTCCATACTATCTTCCATAATGTCTGTAGTGATTTACATTCCCACCCATGGTGTACACAAGTTCCTTTTTCTTCATGTCCTTGCTAACACTTGTCATCTTTTGTCCTTTTGATACTAGTCACGCTGGGGCAGACTTGGATGGCATGGTGCCTGGGTCTGTGGGCACTGGCCTGGAGCAGGGTTGGACTTGGAGCCTACATCTAAAAGGATGGGCCTGGAGCCTGGGGCTGCCAGAGCAGCCTGGGACAGGGGTTCCCTGGAGTGGAGCTGGTGCTGCAGTAGGTGGCGAAGCCGCGTGCTCACTGCACTTTTCCTCTATGCAGCAGGATTTTCTCTCTCTGTAGTGTGAAGCCAGGCTTGAGGGAGAGGTGACATGGCAATGCATTTTTTCTTATTTCTGTGCTCCTCCTCAGGTGCTGAAATCTCTCACTTGTTTCCTTGGCTCTTGTGAAGCTGTTTTTTTGCATGGGTAGTTGTTCACATTGATGTTTCTGCAAGGGGTGAGCACTGGAAAACTCCTGTTCCACTGTCTTATTGGAAATACCAATCTTTAGCATTGAAATTTAGGTAGTATTTTGAAAATATTAACCATGAAATAAATTTATTAAAATTGGATTGACTTTCTTAAGAGTTCTGAAGTCATGCCTTTACTATGCTGGAACCACTTGGCTATTGAGTGCTTGGTTCAATAGGAGTATTAAGGCAGTTTTACCATTTAACCCACTACTTTTTCCAGCGTTCCTGTGTTAGCTTTTAAACAGTGTAATTTATATCAAACTTAAAGCTTGGAGAATGAAATCATTCTTTACTTGTATGTTGTATGTTGTAGCAGCAGTCATAAGCACAGACAGGAATAACATATAGATGCTACTGACTAGAGCAGACTGAAATGTGTAGATTTACATTTTAAAGAACATGAAGTCGTATTAGATATGTGCTGATTCAGAGATGTAAGTCCTTTTTGGTGAATGGAAAATATAAAGATTAATTTTTTAGTTTATTACAACTGAGTAGGTTAGAATTTCAGAGGCCTGAATAGGTAACTGACCAGAACTTTCATAATTGCTAAGTGATCAGAGAGTGCTAATAATTTTGAAGTGTTATTACTATAATTTTGAAAATAAAATTTTCTAACTTTTTTGGGGGGACAGCTCAGATTGGTATTGGACTTCTGATCTTCCTCCCTCTGCTTCCTCCCAAGTGCTGGGATTACAAGCACGAACCACAACCTCTGGCAAATTTTCTGACCTTTTGAAGGAATGAATGAATAAGTGATGTATAATTTAAAGATGGTAAACATAGCATGTTGCTGCTTTCCCTTTGAATTTCAGTTGCTGCTGTAAAACTTGCCTTGGAGGCTGAATGACTCATTTAGAAGCATCTCCATTGCCTTGCTTTATGTTTTACTCTTGACTTCGCCAAAGATGACACAAGTCACATGTAATCAAATCTAGTTTCCTGGTGGACTGGCTCATCCCGGTGTTCTCTGACTCACACCAGTGTTGGTTGTAGTTCAGCAGATCTGCTTCCAGACCACCATTTTAATTTTTATAAAGCACATTTAGTGTGACCATAGTTTGTAACATACTGTTAGTTGAAAAAACTTGTGTCAACTACGTCAGAATATAAATATATAAGAAGATAACAAATGTGAAAACATTAACAGTAATTTTATTCTGAGTAATAATGTTACTGTTTTAGTTTAATTTAATTTTTAGCTATTTATATGTATTTGCAATACTGGACCCAGGACCTTGGGCATTCTAGACAAGTGCTCTATCACTGAAATACGTCCTCAGTCCGTTACTACTTTTAATAAATTTTTGAACTATAAATTATGCATTACATAATGTTCTTGTCTGAGTGTTAACTTTCTTAGGTGTAGTAATGTTATGGTTACATTGGAGAATGTTCTTGTTAGAAAGTATCTGCAGCTTATTTTCAAATGGATTTTTTTAACTTTAATTTTTTTAATTGTAAAAAACAGATAAAATGTTTGTAAAATAAAAAATTTACCATCTTAACCACACTAGTTCCCCCTTATCATGGGTTTCATTTTCCACATTTCAGTTACCTGCAGTAAGCAATGGTTGAAAATAAGAAATGGAAATTTCGAGAAATAAGCAGTTCTCAAGTTTTAAATTGCACTTCCCCATTCTGGGTAGCTTTACATTTCACATGAGCGTGCTCTCTCCCCCAGGATGTGAATCATCTGTTGTCCATCAAAGACACAGGATATATGCTAGCTGCCTGTCAGTCAACTAGCGGTCATTTTAGACATCACATTCACGGAACATTTATGACAAGATACTGTTAGAATTGTTCCATTTTACCATCACATATTATTGTTAATCTCTTACTGTGCCTAACTATGCTCTAAGCTTTGTCATAGGAAAAACATAGTATATAGGGTTCAGTACTACTCACAGTTTCAAGCATACACTGGGGGCAGGGTTCTTTGGACCTATTTCCCATAGATAAGGGGGAAGCTACTTCATTGTAAGGTATACAGTTCAGTCGTGTTAACTTAATTCATAATGTTATGCAACCTCCACCATCATCCTCCACAGCTCCTTATCTTATAAAGGTGAAACTAATGTAACCATTAAACAATAACTTCCCATTTCACCCTTCTCCTAGCCTATGGCAACCACCATTTACTTTCTGTACCCGTGATAGTTGACTGCTATAAGTACCTTATGTAAGTGGTATTGTACAGTTTTTGTCTTTTTATGACTAGCTTATTTCACTTAGCTTAATGTCCTCAAGGTTTATTCATGTTGGAATCCCTTCCTTTTTAGGGCTAATATTGCATTATATTTGTATGTCACATTTTACTGATCCGTTCATTTGTTGATGGACACTTGGTTTTTTTTTTTTTTTTTCCCACTTCTTGGCTATTGAAGCTTTAAAGTTTAAAAACAGTAGGTATGAGTCTTTCCACTTTGTTCTTTTTTTTCCAAGATTATTTTGGCTATTTGGGGCCCATTGCATTTTGGATCTTTAGGATAGATTCTTTTTCTTTTTTTTTTTTTTTTTTTAGTATGTGAAACAGTATTCAGCTATAATCCCAGTTTGTACAAGTTGAGTATCATGAAGCACATGATATATAAGGATCAAAGAATATACATCAAAACGTGATTATCTCTAAATATGAGACTGTATATTTTGTTTTCATTTTTCTTTTATTATTCATATGTGCATACAAGGCTTGGTTCATTTCTCCCCCCTGCCCCCACCCCCTCCCTTACCACCCACTCCGCCCCCTCCCTCTCCCCCCCCTCAATACCCAGCAGAAACTATTTTGCTCTTATTTCTAATTTTGTTGTAGAGAGAGTATAAACAATAATAGGAAGGAACAAGGGTTTTTGCTGGTTGAGCTAAGGATAGCTATACAGGGAGTTGACTCACATTAATTTCCTGTGCGTGGGTGTTACCTTCTAGGTTAATTCTTTTTGATCTACCCTTTTCTCTAGTTCCTGGTCCCCTTTTCCTATTGGCCTCAGTTGCTTTAAGGTATCTGCTTTAGTTTCTCTGCATTGAGGGCAACAAATGCTAGCTAATTTTTTAGGTGTCTTACCTATCCTCATTTCTCCCTTGTGTGCTCTCGCTTTTATCATGTGCTCATAGTCCAATCCCCTTGTTGTGTTTACCCTTGATCTAATGTCCACATATGAGGGAGAACATACGATTTTTGGTCTTTTGGGCACTATGGGCGCGGAGGGAAGTCCCGAGACAAAGGAGCGCTGCAGCCTCCCAGGGACTTAGACTATGTCAGGGATCGCCCTCAGCAGACTCACCCAGGAGAGAAAGGCTTGGAGAAAAGACCACCCGTTTGGCTTTGTGGCTGTCCCAACAAAGAATCCCGACGGCACTATGAACCTGATGAACTGGCTGTGTGCCATCCCTGAAGAGAAGGGGATTTCATGGGAAGGAGGCTTGTTCAAACTGCGGATGCTTTGAAAGATGATTATCCACCCTCACCACCAAATGTAATTTGAGCCACCATTTCATCCAAATGTACACCCTTTGGGTACAGTGTGCCTGTCCATTCTGGAGGAAGACAAAAGACCAGAGGCCGGCCATCATGATCAAACAGATCTTATTAGGAATACAGGAACTTCTAAATGAACCAAGTATCCAAAACGCAGCTCAAGCAGAGACCCAAATGATTTACTGCCAAAACAGAGTGGATATATGAGAAAAGGGCTCGAGCACAAGCCAAGAAGTTTGTGCCCTCATAAGCAGCAACTCTGTGGCACAGCAAAAAGGAAGGGATTGGTTGGGCAAGAACTTGTTTACAACCTTTTTCAAATCTAAGTCGCTCGGTATGATTACTAGTCCTAGTCACCTGGGAGAGTTGGGCGGCGCCATTTTCCATTCCACTGACACACAGTTCTCACTTGGCTGAATTGGCCCAATTTTTCATACAGAGTCTCTTCCTTCAGTCTTTTGTATTTTTGATTGTTATGTAAAACTTGCTTTTATTTTAATATTGATGTCAGTTTTTCAACTGCTGTAAAATGATAAACGTTTATACTTGTATAAGCCCCTAGGAGCTAGTTCCTTCCTCACACCCTTCAGTGCTCTCTGTAGCCTCTAGCTGGATACATGGAAAACGACCACACTTGCTCTTCCCTCCCCAACTCATTCTCTTCAAGACCTGGGCTGTTGCCATGTGCCTCGAATCCACAAAGTAAGCCAGCGTCTCCATTCTGCACCTCTTCCTTTGTGTTTATATGGCGTTTGGTCTGTGTTGCTGTTTAGAGTAAATAAACTTTATATAAAAAAATTATTGGTATTTTGATACGAATTACATGGATTCTATAGATCACTTTAGATAGTACAGACATACTAACAATATCAACTCTTCTGAAACATGAATTTGAGTGTGTTTCAACTTATTTATGTGTTCTGTAATTCCTTTCAGCAATGTTTAATCATTTTCAGTGTATAAGACTTTTGTGTAATCTCTTTGGTTAAGTTAACTCCCAAGTATTTTATCCTTTCTGATGGAGTTTCCTTAATTTCCTTTCTGATTATTCATTGTTAGTGTATAAAAACATATCTGATGCTTTCATATTGAATTTGTATCCTGCTACTTTGCTGAATTCCTTTAATAGTCCTTACAGGGGCTGTGTGTGTGTGTGTGTGTGTGTACTATTTTAAGTTTTTCTGCATATAAAATCATCATCTGTGAATAGAGATAATTTTACTTCTTTTTTTCTAATTTGGATGCTTTCATTTATTTATTTTTAAATCTAATTGCTTTGGTACTATGTTGAACAGAAGTGGTGAAACAGGCATCCTTACTTTGTTCTTGGTCTTGGAGGAAACACTTCCAGTCTGTCACCACTGAGCATGATGATCCCTATTGGTTTTCATAATGCCTTTTATTGTTTTGAAGTTTTTTCATGCTGTTCCTAGTTTGTTTAGTGGGTTTTTTTTTTTTAATTTTTAGTAGTAGTGCTAGGGTTTGAACTCAGAGCCTTGTGCTTGCTAGGCAGGTGCTCTACCACTTGAGTCACCCTGCCAATCCTTTTTGCATTGGTTATTTTTGAAATAGGGTCTTGTTTTATATCCAGGCTGGTTTATGCTTCCTCACACTGCTGGGATGACAGACATGTACCTCCACACCCAGCCATTGATGGAGATGGGTTCTCAAACACTTTTTGCCAGGGCTGGCCTTGAACTGCAATCCTCCCAATCTCTGCCTCCTAATTAGCTAGATTTCAGACTCGAACCACTGAACCTAGCTTTTTAAATGTTTTTTTAAATCATGAAAGAGTTTTGAATTTTTTCAAAAGTTTTTTCTACATTAATTGTGATGATTGTGTAGTTTTTGTCTTGCATTCTATTAATGAGGTATGTTACATTGAGTTGTCCTGTGTTGAACCATCTTTGCATTCCAGGAATAAATCCCACTTGATTGTGGTATGTAATCTTTCTAAATTTGCTGATGAATTTGGCTTGCTACTATTTTGTTGATGAGTTTTGCATGTTCATAAGAGATATTGGTCAATAGCGTCTTTGGCTTTTGTATCAGGGTGATTCTGCTCTTATAAAATGAGTTAGGAAATGCTCTTTTCTCTTCCAGTTTTTGGGAAAGCTTGAGAAAGATTGGTGTTAACTCTTTAAATATTGGGAGAATTCACTCGTGACACTGTCAGGTTCAGGGCTGTCCTTTGTTGGAGATTTTTATTACTGATTCAGTCTCCTTACTACTTAGAAGTCTATTCAGATTTTCTGTTTCTTTGTGAGTTAGTCTTGGCAGGTTTTGTCCATTTCATCTAGGTTATGCAATTTGTTAGTATAAAATTGTTCATAATACTGTCATATAATCTTTTTTTATGTCTTCTTATCCTTTTACTACCTTATCCTTTTTATGTTTACTTGTAATGTCCCCACTTTCATTTTAGATTTTAGTGATTTGTTTTATTAGTTTATCTAGGTAAACTCCTGTCAATTTTAACCCTCTTTTGGTTTAATTGAGTTTCTCTATTGTCTGTCTTTTTTATATTTCATTTATTTCTGCTCTAATCATTGTTATTTCCTTCCTTATGTTAGCTTTGTGATTTTTCCCCCTTTTTCTAGTACTTTAAATAATAAATTTTAATTTGAGATAATTCTTTTAAATGTACACATTTATAGATATAAATTTTCCTCTTGTACTGTTTTCTCATTCCTATAAGTTTTGGTATGTTGTGCTTTCATTTTCATTTGTCTCTCATTATTTTCTAATTTCTCCTTTCACATGTCAGTTGTTAAGAATGTGTTGTATATCACAGATTTATTAAATTTCCAGTTATTGATTTCTAACTTCATCTTTCATGCTCAAAGAAGATGTTTTATATATCTATCTTTTTGATTGTATTGAGATTTAATCTGAGGAATAACAAATGGTCTATCTCGGACAATATCCAGTGTGTACTTGAGAAGAATGTGTCTGCTATGTTTGTGGGATAGAGTGTTCTGTGGATGTGTGTTAGGCCTGCTTGGCTTATTGTGGTAAGTTCTCTATTTCTTTAGTTATCATTATCTGGTTCCTGATTTATTACTGAGAGTGGAATATTAAAGTCTCTAACTACTTTATAGAACTCTGGATTCCTTCTTTCAGTTCTGTCAGTTTTGCTTCATATATTTTGATACTTAGATGTGTAAATGTTTATAATTTTTTTATCTTATTGATGTGTTGAACCTTTTAGTGATATAAAGTGTTCTTCTTTGTCTCTCATAACCCTTTTTTTATATAAAGTCTATTTTGTCTGATATTCATATGGCCATCTATGCTCTTTTGGTTATTGTTTGCATGGAATATCTTTTTCTGTCCTTTCACTTTTGCATTGGGATCTAACCTGAATCTCTTGTACATGGGTCATATTTTTAAATCTCTTCTTTATGGGTTAGAGAATTTAGTTCATTTATCTTTGAAATAATAACTGATAAGGAGGGACTTCTGTCATTTTGCTATTTATTTTCTTCTTGCCCCATTCCTTTTAATCCTTCATTTTCCAGACTTCTGTCTTCTCCAGTGTTATTTGACGTTTTTATAGTGAAATTTTTCAATTTCATTCTCATTTCCTATTTGTATATGTTCTATAGCTTTTTCTTCATGGTTGCTATGGCCATTACATTTAAAATCCTAAAGGAATAATGCTCTGATTTAAATTTATGCCAGTTTAACTTCAAAAACACACAATAACAGTGCTTCTTTAACAACTCCATCCCCACTCTTTTCAGCTGTTGGTGTCATAAAATTACATCTTTATATATTTTATGCCACCAAATATACAGTAAAATATAAACTAATGAAATACATTAGTTTCTTAAATTATGTAGAAAACAAATGCAGAGTTACAAACCAATTACAATAATGTTAGCTTTTAAACTAATGCGGGGCTTGTTTTGGAAAAAAGTGTTAATCTCTTAAATCATATAGGAAACAAAAAGTGTAGTTAAAAACCACTGTTACAGTAATACTAGCTTTTATAATTGCCAATGTATTTACCTGTATTGAGATCTTTCCCCCTCATTTGGCTTCAGGTTATAGTCTAGTGTCCTTTCATTTCATCCTGTAGGACTCCCTTGAACATTTCTTGCAGTATAGATCTAGTGGTCATGATCTTTCTCAGCTTTTGTTTATCTGGGAATGTTTTAATTTCTCCCTCATTTTTGTATGTTTGATTATGTTTTGGTGGCACTGGTGTTTGAACTGAGAATCTCACACTTGTTAAATAGGTACTTTACCACTTGAGCCATTCCACCACCAGCCCTCTCCCTCACTTTTGTTTTTGGTGGGGTTTTTTTTTTTTTTTTTTGAGTATTAGGGTTTGAACTCAGGACCTACACCTTGAGCCTCTCCAGCATTCCTTTATTTTGTGAAGGGCTTTTTTTTTAGATAGGGTCTCACAAACTGTTTGCCTGGGCTGGCTTCAAACTGTGATCCTCCTGATCACTACCTCCTTGAGTAGCTAGGATTATAGGCATGAGCCACTGGCACCTGACTTCTTCTCTCTCTCACTTTTGAAGGAGAGTTTTATTGGATGTAGGATTCATGGTTGATAGTTTTTTTCTTAAAACACTGAATATATTGACCCACTGCTTCCAGACTCCAAAATTTCTGATGAGAGATCTGCTGGTAATCTCCTTGGGGATTCTTTGTATGCAATAAATTGCTTCTCTCTTTGTGCTTTCAAGATTCTCTTTGTCTTTCTCAGATTGGATTATTATGTGTTTTGGTATGAATGTCGTTGAATTCATCTTACTTGGAGGTTCTGGAGTTTCTTGGTTGTTTTCTTAAAAGTTTTAAAAAATTTTCTTGGATGTTTATATTTATGTCTTTTATTTGGGGAAATTAACAGCCACTATGTTTTCAAATACTTTCTCTGCTTCTTCTCTGTCTGTTTGCACTGTGGCACTGCAGTTGTACATACGTTGCTATGCTTGGTGATACCTCACATTTCTTCAATCTTTATGTTCCTCAGATTTGACAATTTGTTTTTTCCTATGTTTTTAAGTAATTCTTTTCTTTCATGATAGGGTTTTGCTATGTTGTCTAGTCTGGTCTTGAATTTTTGGACTCAAAAGAGCCCCTGCTTCAGCCTCCCAAGCAGTTGGACCTACAGGTACACCACTGCATCTGGCTGGTATTGTCCCATGTTACATTTAGTGATTCTGTCTTCTGCCTCTCAAATCTGCTGCTGAGTACCTCCAGTGAATTCTTCATTTCAGTTATACTACTTTTCTGCTTTGAATGTCTCTTTGTTTCTTTTAGGTTTTTCTATGTTTTTATTGATATTTCCATTTTGCCCATACAGTGTTTTCTTGACGTTCTCCACATCTTTCTTTAATCCTTTGAGTATCTTTGAAGAGAGTTGCTTTAATTTTTATCTAATCATATAATTTAAGCATATTTTAGTTATAGTTATTGTTAATACTTTTTCTTTGACTTTCATACTCAAATTCAAGTGATTTACCCACCACTATTACGGTAATACAGTACCTTGTATTTTGCTTTCATAATGAGTTTCATACTTTCTTATGCTGTTGTGTTGCTCTTTAGTGTCAACTTGAAGAACTCCCTTTAGAATTTCTTGTAATATGGGTCTAGTGATGATGAACTCCTTAAGCTTTTGTTTCCTTTATTTCTCCTTCATTTTAGACAGCTTTGCTAGGTATTGTATTCTTGGTTGACAGGTTTTCCCCACCAGCACTTTGAATTCATCATCCCATTCCCTTATGGCTTGCAAGATTTCTGCTGAAATAATGGTTTCATGGGGGTTTCTTGGTATGTGACATGTTGTTTTTCTCTTGATGCGTTTAAAATTTTCTCTATTTTTGACTTTTGATGTATGATAATAATGTATCTGTTGTAGATTTATTTGGATTCATCTGATTTGTTATCCATTGGTGTTCTTAGATCTGAATATCTGTGTTCTTCCCCAGATTTAAGAAGTCTTCAGCCATTGTTCCTCTTAATATTCTTTCTGGTAATTTCTCTCCTTCTTAGAGAATTCTCATAATGAGTCTCCTGGTCTGTTTGATTGTGTCCCACAGCACCTTTAAGCTTTTCTCATTGTTTTTCATCTCTTTTTCTTTTTGTTCTTCTGATTGGATTATTTCCAATGACTTGTCTTTTCTTCTGCTTGACGTAGTCTGCTGTTGAATCCTCCAGATTTTTTTTATTTCAGTTATTGTGTTCGTCAGCTTCATGATTTGTATAGTACCTTTTAATATTTTCTTTCCTTTTGTTGAAATTATTATTTTGTTTATGCATTGTTCTCTTGACTGCAGTTAGCATTCTTATGACAATAATTTTGATTCTCTGTTGTATAAATCCATAATGAAACTCCATTTAATTATGGTCAGTTGCTGGAGATTTATCTTGCTCCTTTGTTTGGAACATCTTTGATTTTTCATGTTCCTTGAGTCTGTTGGTATTGGTGTCTCTGCATTAAACAAAGCAGGAATGCCTCTGAGTCTTCACTGACTTGCCTCATATAGGGAAGACCCCCACAATCAGGCTGACCAGAGATTCTGAAGATGTTAAGAACTCTTTTCTTCCCCCAACGAGAATCAGGAAGCAGCGATGTTTGTCTACTCACTCTCTACTGAGCAAGAGGAGAATCTATGGTGTGTGCCAATCAAAACAACCATTTCTGTTGTCCCAGGCAGGCAGACTGTTGCATACCAGTCAGAGCTCCAAGACTGGCAAGACAGAAGTCAGTTCTGTAGGAAGGCATCCCTTGGAAAAGTTGAGGCACTGGATGAACAAACCAGCCCTTTCCCTTTTCTAGTAGAAACTGGGAACCAGAGGGATTCTTCTTGATTATATAGCTCTGTGCCAGAGGTTGGGATTCTAGTGAAAAGGTGTTTTGCATCTCCCTGCTGGGTTTAGTGAGTCTGATTTTGCATTCACCCAGAGTACAGTTACCTATCTATATCTCCCATAAAGGGAATTTAATTTGTCTGTTGATTGTTGATGAATCAGTGTGTTTATTGAGGAAATAAGGGTTCAGGACTTTCTACTCTACCATGTAGTTGATGTTATTCCCTAGAGACATCACTTTATGTTGTACTATAAACATTTTGCTGAAAATTTGCCACTTACTACATTATTTCTTTATTAGTGTACCTTTTTAACTTGGCATGAATATGACATTTTTTAAAAAAAAACTTTAAACTGCCCTATTTTAGAAGGTAGTCTTTTCAAAGTATCAACTCACGTGTGTTTGTGTTTTAGGAAATATTTTTTCCTGAAGTATTTCTAGCTTCAGATTGATGGGGGAGGATAGCACAGGAGCGATGGATGGTATATTAAATAGGAGTTAAAAATGTGAGCTCTGGAGTTACTGTCTGGAGTTAAGCCTGAGGGATTGCTTACACAAATGTGACTCTGGGTAAATTATTTATCCTCCTTTTAAAACTTTTTTCATGTTAAAAATAGGGTTGATAACCATTCCTTTTATAGAGAGCTCATTATGAGTATTAAGTAAGTTCATAAATGTTGAAATGTTTGACAAAATGCATACCTCATGGTCAGTGCTTGGAGTGTGTTTCTAACAGCTTAAATTAAACAGAAATGCAATCAACTTTTCATGCCTACAAATACAACCAATCCAACTCTGTATCCCCTTTTCTATGTGATTAGAGAATTATACAGGAAATGTTTCTTATTTGCCTGTACTTGAAATACCACCCATTTGCTTCCCTACTTATGCTTTGAAATTTGGCCCACAGACACTCTGCAGTCTCTGATTTCACTAAGCACCAGCAATTCTCATGTGCAAGAAGAAGCTTTTGTTCATGCCTCTTATCATAGCTTTTAGAACATTCTCTTGCAATTTATCTAGTTTTAAAAATTAGACGTTGTGTTCCAAAAGTGCAAGAATTAAATACTAGTTTAGTATTTGTGAGTGCAATAAGTTTTAATTATTTTTGTAAATCTTGAGCAGTTCCACCTCCCCTCTTGACTAATTTGTTTGCTATTGCTTCTTCAGAAAAATCCTAGCATACTACCCAGCCTATTGTAAGTGCTCAATAAATATTTTTGGAAAGTGAACACCAATGAGCTAAGTATACTACTTGGGTATGTCTTCCACATCAAAGCAAAATCTCATTTGTTTTTGTGGTACATGTACCTAGCACTATAGCTTTGTAGAATGTGGGCTTTCCTGAAAGTATTTCCCATAACCCTAGGTGTGAGATCCTGGAGAGCAGTAACTTAGTTGTTAATCTTTATATTCATATGACCTGGTTCTTAGTGTGTGCTTGATGTGTCCTAAATTACTATGTGGTATCCTGTATACAATTGTAAATGTGTATGCAGATGAAATTTTGAAAAATAGTTTTCTTTGATGTTCTGTGAAGTTATTTGGTAAGACTTGAAACTGAAATTTTTTTTTTGTTTTAATAGATAGTTTGGACCAAGCCTTGTATGCACATATGAATAATAAAAGAAAAATGAAAAAAAAAAAAACCATTGCCACTCATGGCAACCATTAAGTGTTTGGGTTTTTTAAAAATTAAAAAAAAAAATAGATAGTTTGGCCTCAAGTGTAGTTTTCTGAATTTTAATCATAAGAAATTTATAGCTCTGACATTAATCATTACTGAATGACTACATTTTCTTTGGGGAATGAGCTTGAAAATTGCAATTTTAAATGAACATCACACAGCAACCTAAACCAAAATAATAATGCTTTTTTCTTGAGTACGTTGAACAAAAGTGATTTAGCATGTACTTTACATTAAATGGAATCAAGCTTCTCAGATGTAAGCAACAGACACCACCTCAGAAGAGTAGAAACATAAAGGTAACCATACATTTGGCCTCAGGTCTGATGAGAACCATAAAGTTTGTTACTAGTGCTTTTACTGGTTCGTGTCATTTCCTCAAAGAGGCCTTCCTTTCTTATAGACTGCTAGGATACCTGTTCTACACCTTTGTAACACCCTGCAAATATCCTTTATAGAACTTATCACAATTTTAATTGTATTAAAAATATGTACTTGATAGTTCAATGTTTGTATCTGCCATTGGACTGTAAGGTATAGGAGGTGAGGAACTAAGTCTTCCTTGTTCACTGTTGTTTCCAAAATACCTAATGCAGGGCTGGGCTGGATTCGTGCCTCAAGAGGTAGAGTGCCTGCCTAGCAAGCATGAGGCCCTGAGTTCAAATCCCAGTACTGCTCAAAAAAAAGACACAATACCTAATGCAAGGTTTTTCACATAATACTACTATTCATATGAATACTATTCATATTCATTGAATAAATTATTAAAAATTCTTTTTGGAAGCTACTGAATTTTACAGCCTAGTAGAACCTAGAGAAATATACCTCAGAAGTCATCGTTAAACTTCTTTATTTAATAATGAAGCAGTACCTCTATTTGATATAGAAAGAAAAAAATTAACTATGGGGCAAGACTTTTCTTTATATTAGAAGAAGAATGATGTCTTTTTGGAAGGTATAAGTGGCCTGAGCAGAACAAGGATTATAGTGATACACTAGCTCTCTTGATATACGCTACTCCTGCATTTGACTTCTTAAAACTTTTCACCCATTCATATATACAGCTAAGTATATGTTTTTTAGATTGGTGGTACTGGGGTTTGAGTGCAGGCCCTTGCAGTCTTTAGACAAGCATTCTGCCACCTAAGTCATGACTATAGTCCTTTTTGCTTTTTATGTTATTATTATTATTTTTTAATTTTTAGATAGGGTCTTGGTGTTTTTTGCCCAGGACAGCATGAACCAAAACTCACCTACCTATGCCCTCCCACATAGCAGGGACCACAGGAATGCACTGCCTCACCCAGCTTATTGGTTAAGATGGGAGTCTCATTAACTTTTTGCTCAAGCTGGGCTCAAACTGCAATCTTCCTGAGTACCTGGGGTTACAGGTGTGAGCCACTGCACCTGGCCCTGAGTATTATATAGATAACCAGGGAGAATTTTTTAAAAGGTGTATCAGAGTATTAATCACTTCATTTACATAATTTAACACCTGTTGTATTCGAGTTCTTCCTGCTAAAACTAAGACCAGGGCTCAGTGGTAAAGTGCTTGCCTTGAAGTGCTAGTGCAAGGCTAGGGTTCAATCTCCAGCATTGAGAAAAACAACAACAACCCTAAGACCAATCTAGAATAACGATTTAGAATTTTATGGGACTTTGTGTATATTTTCCTTTAATTCTTAAAGGAAATGACACTTCAGAGTTAGATCACCAGAGGCTAGATCAATTATAAATAGTGATGTAATGTAAAACAACTACTCTTATTTCTGTTTTTTGTCATTTATTGCTGCTTGTTAGTCATAGTGATTCCTTTGATAAGGGAATGCTGAAGGCCTACCAGTTTTTTCCAGGACTTCAAATACAGTTACCTTTTATCTAGGCTATCACCATATGCAAGAGGACATTTGATGGTTAATGCTTTTACCACATTTTTGTAAGTTAAGAAATAGAATTGGATACAAATGCATGCATTTTATTATGTTCATAAGCACAGATTGACAAAGTACCAATAAGAACCTTTATACTGTGATGCCTGCACATCCAATAATATAAGCACATAAAGAAAAATAACACAAAATGTGTCCACATTGTCTTACAAGCAAGTCATTTAAATGTTTTACTGTTTTTTCCTATTATGAGTCAGCTGTGAGAAAGGTTTTAGGATAGGATACTTTAGAAAACAGTGGATTGACTATAAGCAATGAAAAGTAAAATATGTATGATATATTTTTTCAGGTTAATATAGTGTCTATTTAAGAAAGTGACATTAAATTTAGTAAATGTTAATCTGGTGGCTTGAGAAATGCCCAATTATTGTTTTCCAAAATGAAATATCTACTTGAAGTTTTTTCATGAAACCATAATCATTATTATATCTTTTTGTGTGTGGGAAGGGTGCAATCCCAGCTACTTGGAGGCATAGGGAGGCAGATCATCTGAAAAATAACTAAAGCTGAAAAGGGCTGAAGGTGTAGTGTAAGTGGTAGAGTGCCCATACACAAGGCACTGAGTTCAAACCCCAGTACCACCAAGAGAGAAAATGAGAAGGTCTGACAAGACTAGTTTGATGGAATGAATAATTTTATAGGGATATATAAATTCTTCAATTTGACTCAAGAAGAGAAATAATTAACAAGTTGAAAAGTTTATTAAAATTTACCTCTATAGGAAGTACCAGGCCTTAAGGGTTTACATGACTGATACTCTAAAAGTGTCAACAAATAACTCATATGCATTTAAAAGCATTTCTAAGCACAGAAGAATATGAGAGCATTTCCTTTTAATAACACGGATAAAAAAATCTTACAAAATCATACACTAAACCATAGATAATCCATCAATTAATTTAGAATAGCATTTAAATAAAATATTAACCAGTTAAACCCGAAACTATAATATTGGATTTATTTTCTAAAATGTAGTGATGATTTAATATTAGAAATCTGTTCATATGATATATCAGCATAATAGGTCAAAGAAAGCTTTTTTTTGAGGCAGACTCTCACTATATTGCCCAGGCTGGCCTGAAGCTTACTTTGTAGCCCAGCTGGCTTTGAACTCCTTCCTCACCTTCCTGAGTGCTGGAATTATAAGTGTGACCCAACCACACCCTGCTGAAGTCAAAGAAAAAAATTTTTAAATGATATATTGATAGAGATCAAAAAGGGACTCATTAGTGAAGCACTGGTGGCTCATGCCTGTAATCTTAGCTACTTGGGAGGCTGAGATCAGGAGGACTGCAATTTGAGGTCATCCCAGGCAAATAGTTCATGAGACCCCCCCATCTCCAAAATAACCAGAGCAAAATGAACTACACCTGTGGCTCAAGTGGTAGAGTGCCTGCTTTGCAAGCATGAAGCCCTAAACTCAAATCCCAGTCCCACCAAGACAAAGGGGACAATTAATATGTAACATATTTCCCCTGTAAGCTACACACACATCTCCAAATAAGACATCCTAAACATGTAATCAATACTGAACTGTAATTCTGAAAGACATTAAAGAAAGAAAATTTAGATGACTGAGAAAGCCAACATTACTTAATAACATTTTGGAAGCTGAAGTTTCAAGCTAATCAAAAGACACAAAAGAAATAAACATACAAACTGGAAAGCAGGATCCAAAATTTTATTTTCAATTTATATTATTATTCACTCAAGAAAAACAATGGAAAAGCTAATAGAATTAATAAGAGATTTTATTATAGGAGCCAGACATAAAAATGTACACATAATGTATATCACTAACAATAAGTTAGAAAATGTAATGGAAAAGGTACCAGAGTATCGTTTGCCACAAATACATAATTTGTGTTATTATATGCATTTTTAAAACATTCAACTTTGAGAAAATTCCTTTAAGTCAGCTGACATAGCTCTAAATCATCTGTTTAATGGACACATTGTATTATAACCATAACACTATCAAATTAACATGAGAGTATGCATTTTTTATTAGGATATATTTGTTGTATGGGGGATTCATTGTGACAATTCCCAATAGGTTTATATGGTATATTGGTTAGATTACCCCCACCATCTCTCCCATAAACCTCCTCCCTGCCCCACTTAAAGCAATTGTAAAAGGTTTCTTTGTTATTTATCATATAAGTATAGGAAGTCCATCAACCATATACCCTCACCTTAATCTCCTTTGTTCACCCTCCGCCTCCCACGAGTACCCCCCGTACTGTACCAATTTCACAGTCCTGTCTTTTGTTATTAGTTTCTAAGTTGATGTTCAATGGGGATTCTCAATATATCCCTGCTGTGAGTCTACTTTACTTTGGTCTGTTCAATCCCTTCCATTCTTCTCCTTTACTCCTTCCCTCCCCTCACCCCCATTTTCAACAGCTTTCAATACACACCCATATATATATTACTGATGCTCTATCATTTTCTTTTCCTTTCTTACTTCCCCGAGTTCCATAGAGTAGTTCTACTATGTTCTGCAACTGAGTTTGTATATGATCATGTTTATTTTTGTGTTTATGTTTATCTTTTGGATCTATCTTCCACATGAGAGAAAATGTGCAACCTTTGTCTTTCTGAGCCTGGCTTACCTCACTTAACATGATGTCGTTCAATTGCATCCATTTACTTTCCAACCACATGTCCTTATTCCTTATGGCTGAGTAAAATGCCATTATGTGTACATAACGCATTTTCTTGATCCATTCATCAGTCATAGGGCATCTGGGTTGTTTCCATAGCTTGGCTATCATGAATAGTGCTGCGTTGAACATCTGTGTACAGGTGTCCCTATTACACCCTGACTTACGTTCCTTTGGGTAGATGCCCAGGAGAAGTATCACTGGATCATATGGCAGTTCTACCTTTGACTTTCTGAGGAATCTCCATACTGCTTTCCATAGAGGTTGTACTAATTTGCATTAGAGAGTATTCATTTTTCCAGGTTTTATTTTACCACTAGAACAAATTCAGAAAATGTTAGCATATTTTTTTATTGTGATGGATTTTTTTAAATACAAGTTCTCAGACATGGGATTAGTAGGACAGGAAGTATATGAATTTTTAAAATTAAACTTTTTATTTTGAGATAATTATAGAATCAACTGCAGGTGTAAGAAATAACACAAAGAGTCCTGTCTAGTTTTCCTGGTTTCTCCCAATGGTAATACCTTATAAAACTTTCACCTATGACAATATGATATTGACATAGAGAGTCAAGATTAGGAACAGTTATGTCACCACAAAGATGAAACTTACAGCCAGACCTTGCCTGACATTCCACAACCCCTGGTAACTACTAATTTGTTCACCATTTCTGCAACTCCATCTTTTCAGAAAAGCTTTATAAATGGAATGTATGCTTGTAGCTTTTGGGGACTGGATTTTTTTCACTCAGCATAATTCAGTGAAGATTCACTGAGATTGTTGCATGTATAGCAAGTTCCTCTTTACGGCCGAGTAGTATTTCATGTGCGGATATGTCATGATTGGTTAACCATTCATCCTTTGAAGGACATTTACACTCTTTCCATAAACATTTGTATACAAGTATTTGTGGGAACTTGAGTTTTCATTTCTCTGGGGTAATTGCTGATACTGCAAATGCTAGGTCATGTGGTAGTTTCATGTTTAGCTTTTGTAAAGGAAGTGCTAAAATATTTTTCAGAGTGGCTGCACGATTTTGCATTCTTCCCATGTCTGGATGTATTCGTGATCGGTTTCTGTGTCTTCACCAGCATTTTTTGTTGCCATTTGATTTTTAGCCACTGAGGTAAGTGTGCAGTGATATATCATGGTTTTATTTTACTTATTTACTTTTTCTTTGGCTGTATCTGGGTTTGAACTCATGCTTGCTAGGCAGGCACTGTACCACTTTAGCCCTACATGCCAGCCCTTTTTGCTTTAGTTATTTTTCGGATAGGGTCTCACATTTTTGTCTGGGAAAAGCCTGGACTGAGACCCTCCTAGTTGTACCTCCCGTGTAGCTGGGGTGACAGGTGAGCACCACCATGCCTGATTTACTGGTTGAAATGGGGTCTCACTAACCCTTTGCCCAGGCTGGCTTCAAACCATGATCCTCCCAATCTCCACCTCCCAAATAGCTAGGATTACAGAAGTGAGCACCGCATCCGGCTGCATCATGGCTTTAATTTGCATTTCCTCAATGGCTAATGACGTTGGACATCTGATTTCATGCGATTAATTGTCATCTGTGTATATCTCTCAATAAAATGGCTGTTTCAATCTTTTGCTTGTTTTCTAATTAGACCAATTAAGGTTGAGTTGAGTTTTTTAGATATTCTAGTTACGAATCCTTTTGTTTGTTTGTTTGTTTTGGATAGGTAGTTTGAAACAGTTTCATTAGTGAAAGTTTTTAATCTGCATGAGATTCAACTTTCAGTTTTTCTTTTAATGTATCATGCCTTTGCTGTCAAGTCTAAGAACTCTAACTCTAGACCTGAAGATTTTCTCATGTTTTTTCTACAATTTTTATAGCTTTACATTTAAGTCTATGATCCACTTTTTGCTGTTTGTTTGATTATTTTGAGACACGATCTTGCTGTGTTGCCCAGACTGACCTTGAACTCATGATCCTCTTGTCTCAGTCTCCCAAATAGCTGGGATTACAGGCATATACCACTACACATGGCCTATATTCTATTTTGTTAATTTTTGTATAAAGAATAAGGTTCAGGTCAAAGTTCCATTTTTTTGTCTGTGTATGTTCAATTTTTCCAGCACCTTTTGATGAGAAGACTCTTTCCCTATTGATCTGTTTTTGTACCTTTGTAAACAAAATCAATAGGGCATATTGTGTGGATCTATTTCTGTTTTGCTCCATTGATCTATGTGTCTATCCCCCCATACTGCCAAAGTGTCCTGATTACTGTAACTACACAGTAGAATTAAACAGCAGGTAGAATATTTCTTTCCATTCTTCTTTTCAAGAGATGTTTTATGTGCCTTTCCACATAAATTTTAGAATAAGCTTCTCTATATTTATAAAAACCTTGCTGAGATTTTTATACAAATTGCACTAAATCTATACCTCAATTTGAGATAACTCATTTTATGTTTTTTTATTAGCATGTATTAATTATATAAAGGGGTTTCATTATATTTCCATTCATGTATATAATGTACTTTGATGAAGTTCACCCTCTCTGTTACTATTTCTTATCACTTCTTTTAAAGTTAGTTGTTAATGGTTTCATTATTGTATTTTCATATATGTGTATAAAGTACATCAAACATATTCACCCCCCATCACCCTCGTCTTTCCTCCTCCCCTGAGCAACTGGCTCCTCTCCCTCCAAAAAAGAGTCCCTGTTTCACATTCATGTCATTCTTTTTTTCTTAGGTCTAGATTTCACATATGAGAACGCACATGCAATATATGTATTTGTGAGTGAATCTGACTTATTTCACTTAGCACAATGATCTCCAGTTCCATCCATTTTCCTACGAATGATATAATTTAATTATTCTTTATGGACAAATAATACTCCATTGTGTATACCACATTTTCTTTTTTCCTCTTTTTTATTAGCATGTATTAATTGTACAAAGGGATTTCATTGTGTTATTTCCATACGTGCATGTAATATCCTTGTCAAATTCACCTCCTCTATTACTATTTCTTACACTCCTTCCCCCTTTATTGAACAATTTTAATGGTTTCATTATTCTGTTTTAATAGGTGCATATGAAGGACTTCATGTTCACAACCCTTCATCCTCTCCCTTTGCCTTTCCCCTTCCATTGGTTCCTTGTCCCAGACATTACCCTTGTTTTACATTCATGTCATTCTTTTTTCTTTTTTAAGTCTAGATTCCACAGATGAGAAAGGACATGGTGTACTTGTCTTTCTCAGTCCAGTTTATTTCACTCAACATGATGGTTTTCAGTTCTATCCATTTTCCTGCAAACAACACGATTTCATTCTCCTTTATGGCTAAATGATACTCCATTGTGTACATTTTCTTTATCCATTTATTGATTGACGGACACCTAGGCTGATTCCATAGTTTGACTGTTGTGAATGTTGCTGCTATAAATGTGAGTGTGTAGATATTTTTATTGTACGCAGATTTAGAAGTCCTTCAGATATATGCTCAGGGGTGGTGTAGCCAGACCTCATGGTTGTTCTATTTTTAGATTTTTAAAAGAATCTCCATACTGATTTCCACAGTGGCTGCACTAGTTTCATTCCTACCATGGGGTGCCTTTTCCCCCACATTCTTGCCAACATTGATTGTTGTTTGTTTTCTTGATGATAGCTATGCTGACTCAGAATCTCAGTGAGTTTTGACTTGCATTTCCTTTGTGGTTAAGGATGTTTGATTATTTCTTCATGTATTTATTGGCTTTTTGTACTTCTTTTGAGAACTGTACCCAATTCATTCCTTTTGAATGTCCATTTGTTAATTGTATTATTTGTTTTCTTGGTGTTTAATTTTTGGAGCTGTATATATTCTGGATAGTAATCCTTTGTCTAATGAATAGCTAGCAAAGATTTTTCTCCCATTCTGTAGGTTGTCTCTTCATTCTGGTAATTTTTCCTTTTCTGTGCAGAAGCTTTTTAATTTGACACAATCCATTTGTCAATACTTGCTTTTACCTGTGCATGTGGTCTTATTCAGAAATGCATTACCTATCCCTATATTTTCAAGGGTCTTCCCAATGTTTTCCTCTAGTTTCAGATGTTAAATTTACATTTTTTACTCATTTTGCATTAATTTTTGTACAGAGTGAGAAATAGTCTAGATTCAGTCTTCTATATTTGGATATCTTGTTTTCCCAACACCATTTGTTGAAGAGGGTTCTTTTCTCCTATGTATGTTTTGGGTACTGTTATAAAAAATCAGATGGTTATAGCTGTGTAGGCTTATTTCTGGATCTTCTGTTCTATTCCATTGGCCTTTGTGTCTGTTTTTGTGCCACCAACATGCTGTTTTTGTTACTATGGCTCTGTAGTATAACTTGAAGTCAAGTATTGTGATATCTCCAGAATTGTTCTTTTTGCTCAGGATTGCTTTGGCTATCTGTAATCTTTTGTACTTCCATATGAATTTAAGAACTGACCTTTCTATTTTTGTGAAAAAAGACTTTAAAATTTTGATGGAGATTGCATTGAATCTATAAATTACTTTTGATAGTATAGCCATTTTCACAATATTCATAGTGATAATCCATGAACAATGGAGGTTTTCCATCTTCTGGTGTCTTCTTCCATTCCTTTCTTCAAAGTATTATAGTTCTCACTATAAAGATCTTTCACTTTCTTAATTAGGTTTATTCTCAGGTATTTAACTCTTTCAAATTCACATGAGGTTGCTTTTCTGGTTTCTTTCTTAGCCTGTTCAGATAACAGTCACCTTTCTTTTTATTTATTTATTTATTTATTTATTTTTTATTCATATGTACATACAATGCTTGGGTCATTTCTCCCCCCTGCCCCCACCCCCTCCCTTACCACCCACCCCACTCCCTCCCTCTCCCCCCAACCCCCTTGCTACCTGGCAGAAACTATTTTGCCCTTATCTCTAATTTTGTTGAAGAGAGAGTATAAGCAATAATAGGAAGGAACAAAGATTTTTGCTAGTTGAGATAAGGATAGCTATACAGGGAGTTGACTCACATTAATTTCCTGTGCATGCGTGTTACCTTCTAGGTTAATTCTTTTTGATCTAAACTTTTCTCTAGTTCCTGGTCCCCTTCTCCTATTGGCCTCAGTTGCTTTTAAGGTATCTGCTTTTGTTTCTCTGCGTTGAAGGCAACAAATGCTAGCTAATTTTTTAGGTGTCTTACCTATCCTCATATCTCTCTTGTGGGCTCTCGCTTTTATCTTGTAATCAAAGTTCAATCCCCTTGTTGTGTTTGCCCTTGATCTAATGTCCACATATGAGGGAGAACATACGATATTTGGTCTTTTGGGCCAGGCTAACCTCACTCAGAATGATGTTCTCCAATTCCATCCATTTACCAGCGAATGATAACATTTCGTTCTTCTTCATGGCTGCATAAAATTCCATTGTGTATAGATACCACATTTTCTTGATCCATTCGTCAGTAGTGGGGCATCTTGGCTGTTTCCATAACTTGGCTGTTGTGAATAGTGCCGCAATAAACATGGATGTGCAGGTGCCTCTGGGGTAACCTGTGTCACAGTCTTTTGGGTATGTCCCCCAAGAGTGGTATTGCTGGATCAAATGGTAGATCAATGTTTAGCTTTTTAAGTAGCCTCCAAATTGTTTTCCAGAGTGGTTGTACTAGTTTACATTCCCACCAACAGTGTAAGAGGGTTCCTTTTCCCCCGCATCCTTGCCAACACATGTTGTTAGTGGTGTTGCTAATGATGGCTATTCTAACAGGGGTGAGGTGGAATCTTAGTGTGGTTTTAATTTGCATTTCCTTTATTGCTAGAGATGGTGAGCATTTTTTCATGTGTTTTTAGGCCATTTGAATTTCTTCTTTTGAGAAAGTTCTGTTTAGTTCACTTGCCCGTTTCGTTATTGGTTCATTAGTTTTGGGAGAATTTAGTTTTTTAAGTTCCCTGTATATTCTGGTTATCAGTCCTTTGTCTGATGTGTAGCTGGCAAATATTTTCTCCCACTCTGTGGGTGTTCTCTTCAGTTTAGAGACCATTTCTTTTGTTGAGCAGAAGCTTTTTAGTTTTATGAGGTCCCGTTTATCTATGCTATCTCTTAGTTGCTGTGCTGCGGGGGTTCCATTGAGATAGTTCTTACCTATACCTACTAATTCCAGAGTATTTCCTACTCTTTCCTGTATCTTTCCTTTAGAGTTTGTGTTCTGATATTAAGATCCTTGATCCATTTTGAGTTAATATTGATATAGGGTGATATACAGGGATCTAGTTTCAGTTTTTTGCAGACTGCTAACCAGTTTTCCCAGCAATTTTTGTTGAAGAGGCTGCTATTTCTCCGTCGTATATTTTTAGCACCTTTGTCAAAGACAAGTTGGTGATAGTTGTGTGGCTTCTTATCTGGGTCCTCTATTCTGTTCCACTGGTCTTCATGTCTGTTTTTGTGCCAGTACCATGCTGGTTTTATTGTTATTGCTTTGTAATATAGTTTGAAGTCAGGTATTGTGATGCCTCCAGCATTGTTCTTTTCACTGAGTATTGCCTGGGCTATTCGTGGCCTCTGTGTTTCTGTATAAATTTAATGGTAGATTTTTCAATCTCTTTAATGAATGTCATTGGAATTTTGATGGGAATTGCATTAAACATGTAGATTACTTTTGGGAGTATCGACATTTTTACTATGTTTATTCTACCAATCCATGAGCATGGGAGATCTCTCCACTTTCTATAGTCTTCTTCAATCTCTTTCTTCAGAAGTTTATAGTTTTCCTTGTAGAGGTCATTCACCTCTTTTGTTAGGTTTCCACCTAGGTATTTGATTTTTCTTGAGGCTATTGTAAATGGAATTGTTTTCATACATTCTTTTTCAGTTTGTTCATTATTAGTGTATAGAAATGCTAATGATTTTTCTATGTTGATTTTATATCCTGCTACCTTACTATTGCTACTGATGGTGTCTAGGAGCTTCTGAGTAGAGTTTTTTGGGTACTTAAGGTATAGGATCATGTCATCTGCAAATAGGGAAATTTGACAGTTTCTTTACCTGTTTGTATTCCTTTTATTCCTTCTTCTTGCCTAATTGCTCTGACCAGGAATTCCAGTACTATGTTGAATAGGAGTGGGGATAGTGGGCATCCTTATCTCATTCTTGATTTTAGAGGGAATGGTTCAGTTTTTCTCCGTTAAGTATAATGCTGGCTGTAGATTTGTCATATATAGATTTTATAATGTTGAGGTACTTTCCTTCTATTTCTAGTTTTCTTAGAGCTTTTATCATGAAATGGTGTTGGATCTTATCAACGGCTTTTTCTGCATCTATTGAGATGATCAAGTGGTTTTTGTCTTTGCTTCTGTTAATGTGGTTTATTACATTTATTGATTTTCATATGTTGAACCACCCCTGCATTCCTGGAATGAAGCCTACTTGGTCGTGGTGGATAATCTTTTTGATGTGTTGTTGAATTCGGTTTGCCATTATTTTGTTGAGGATTTTTGCATCAATGTTCAGTAAAGAGATTGGCCTATAGTTCTTTTTGGAGGTGTCTTTGCCTGGTTTTGGGATAAGTGTAATACTGGCTTCATAAAATGTGTTAGACAGTTTTCCTTCCCTTTCTATTTCATGGAACTGTTTAAGGAGGGTTGGTATCAGTTCATCTTTAAAGGTCTGATAGAATTCAGCAGAGAATCCATCAGGTCCTGGACTTTTCTTTTTGGGGAGACTCTTGATTGCTGCTTCAATTTCATTTTGTGTTATAGATCTATTCAGGTGATTAATTTCCTCTTGGTTCAGTTTTGGATGATCATATGTAGCTAGAAATCTGTCCAATTCTTTAAGATTTTCAATTTTTTTGGAATATAGATTCTTGAAGTAGTCTCTGATGATTTCCTGGACTTCCATGGTGTTTGTTGTTATCTCCCCTTTTGCATTCCTGATTCTACTAATTTGGGTTTTTTTTCTCCTCATTTTAGTCATGTTTGCCAGGGGTCTGTCGATCTTATTTTTTCAAAGAACCAACTTTTTGTTTCATTACTTCTTTTTATGTTTTTTTTGGTTTCTATTTCATTGATTTCATCTATTTTTATTATTTCTCTCCTTCTATTTGTTTTGGGATTTGCTTGATCTTGTTTTTCTAGGAGTTTGAGCTGTATCATTAAGTCATTGATTTGGGATCTTTCATTCTTTTTAATATATGCACTCGTGGCTGTAATACTTTCCTCTCAGGACTGCCTTTGCTGTGTCCCATAGGTTCCAGTAGGTTGTGTTTTCATTTTCATTGACTCCAGGAACTTTTTAATTTCCTCTTTTATTTCATCAATGACCCATTGTTCATTAAGTAATGAGTTAATTACTTAATTAACTCATTTCCAAGTTTTTTGTCTTTACTTTTGTTGTTGAGTTCTAGTTTTATTGCAGACAGTATGCACGGTATGATTTCTATTTTCTTATATTTGCTGAGGCTTGCTTTGTGCCCTAAGATATGATCTATTTTGGAGAAGGTTTCATGGGCTGCTGAGAAGAATGTATATTGTGTAGAAGTTGGATGAAATGTTCTGTAGACATCAAGTAGGTCCATTTGATCTTTTGTATATTTTAGATCGTGAATTTCTTTATTGATTTTTTGTTTGGATGACCTATCTATTGATGACAATGGGGTGTTAAAGTCTCCCACAACCACTCTATTGGAGTTAATATATGCTTTTAGGTCCTTCAGGGTATGTTTGATGAAATTGGGTGCATATAGGTTGATAATTATTATTTCCTTTTGGACTATTACCCTTTTATTAGTATGGAATGTCCTTCTTTATCTCGTTTGATCAATGTAGGTTTGAAGTCTACTTTGTCAGAGATAAGTATTGCTACTCCTGCCTGTTTTCGGGGGCCATTGGCTTGGTAAATCTTCTCCAGCCTTTCATTCCTAATCCTGTGTTTATTTCTGTTGATGAGATGGTTCTCCTGTAAGCAACAAATTGTTGGATCTTCCTTTTTAATCCATTTCATCAAGTGGTGCCTTTTGATGGGTGAATTAAGTCCATTAACATTAAGCATTAGTACTGATAGGTATGTGGTGATTCCTGTCATTTAGTTGTCTTAGTTGTTTGAAGGTTTGATTGTGTGTACCTAAGTTGAGGTTACTCTCTACTTTCTTGCTTTTTCTTTTCCTGTAGTTTGGTGCTGCCTGTCCTTTCATGGTTAAGTTGGGTTTCACTTTCTGTGTGCAGAATCCCTTGCAGAATCTTTTGTAGTGGTGGCTTTGTGGTCACATATTGTTTTAGTTTCTGCTTATCATGGAAGACTTTTATTGCTCCATCTATTTTGAATGATAGTTTTGCTGGGTAGAGTATCCTGGGGTTGAAGTTATTTTCATTCAGTGCCCAGAAGATCTCACCCTACGCTCTTCTTGCTTTTAATGCTTTTGTTGAGAAGTCTGCTGTGATTTTGATGGGTTTACCTTTGTATGTTATTTGTTTTTTCTTTCTTACAGCCTTCAATATTCTCTCCCTAGTTTCTGAACTTGTTTTAATGATTATATGTCATGAGGTAGTTCTATTTTGATCTGGTCCGTTTGGTGTCCTGGAGGCCTCTTGCATCTGTATGGGAATAGATTTCTCTAGATTTCAGAAGTTTTCTGTTATTATTTTGTTGAATATATTACGCATTCCCTTTGCTAGCACCTCTTCTCCTTCTTCGATGCCCATGATTCTCAAGTTTGGTCTTGATGGAGTTGGTGAGTTCTTGCATTTTCTTTTCACAGGTCTTGAGTTGTTTAATTAATTATTCTTCGGTTTTTCCTTCAATTACCATTTCATCTTCAAGTTCTGAGATTCTATCTTCTGTTTGTTCTATTCTGCTGGATTGGCCTTCCATTTTGTTTTGCAGTTCTGTTTCATTCTTTTTTCTGAGGTTTTCCATATCCTGGGTGGTTTCCTCTTTAATGTTGTCTATTTTTGTCCTGAGTTCATTTATCCATTTATTCATTGTGTTCTCTCTTTCACTTTGGTGTTTATACAGTGCTTGTATGGTTTCCTTTATTTCTTCTTTTGCTTTTTCAAATTCTCTATTTTTGTTGTCTTGGAATTTCTTGAGTGTCTCCTGTACATTTTGGTTGACCCTATCTAGTATCATCTCTATAAAATTCTCATTGAGTACCTGTAGTATTTCTTCTTTTAGATTATTTTTGTGGGCTTCATTGGGTTCTTTGGCATAACTGTCATCTTTCTTATGTTGAGTGTTCTAATCCACAAATGTGGCATAACTGTTTAAGTATATTGTCACTTACAGCATACATATCTTACATGTGTCTTGTTAAGTTTGTACTTTGTTTGGTTTTCTCTGGAGTCAGCAGCATTGTGCTTTTATTTTAGTTTCCATATATTCATTTATGGAATGATCGACATTTGCATGTTGGTCTTGTTTCCTACAATGTTGTTGACACCTTATTGACTCTAGGAGTATTTATTTTGTAGATTTTCTAGACTTTTCTACATCTGCAAATAGGAACAAAATTATTTATTCATTATCAAACTATATGGCTTTCTTTTCTTTACCTATTACAGTGTTTTCAACTTTTACTACTATGTCAACTTTTATGTCTTACTTTTACTAAGTAAAAGGGGCAAAAGTGGACATCTTTACTAGTTCTTGATTTTACAGGAAAATAGTCATTCTTTCACCATGAAATGTACTACTAACTGTAGGGTTTTTTGTAGACACTCTATATTAAGTTGAAGTATTTCTCTGTTCCTATTTTGTTGAGTTTTTTCCTTAATGAATGGTTATTATAGTTTTTCAAATGCTTTTCTGCCTTAACTGATAGGATGATATGATTTTCCTTTGTTAGCCTATTGATATGGTGGATTAACTCAATTGGTTTTTAAGTTTGAACCAGCCTTGAATATTGGCAATAAATCACACTTGTTTATGATATATAATTCTTTTTATACATGAAGAGATACAATTTCCTAATATTGGATTGAGAATTTTTGTGTTTAAGTTCATGAGAATTATTGGCCAATAGATTTTAAACTGTTTTTTCAGTACTGTCTTTGTTTTTTATTTTATTTTGTTTTTATATCAGGGTAATAATGGCCTTAGAAGATAAAATGGGATATGTTCCTTTTTATTCTATTGTCTGCAACAGATTATATGAAATTGGTGTTAATCCTTTAAATGTTGCGTAGAATTCTGTTCATCCATTAGGCCTGATGGTTTCTTCTGTTGAGTTCTAAAATAACAATTTCAGTTTCCTTAAAGGTTATAGTACTATTCGAGTTTTCTCTCTCATCTTGGTTGAATTATGGTAATTTGTTTTTTTGTGGAATTGGTTCACTTCTTCTAAGTTTTTTTTGTATGTGGGGGGGCCGTGCAGGGGTTTTTGTTCTTGTTTTAACAGTAATGAGGATTGAAGTTGGAGCCTCGTGCTTGCCAGGCAAGGGCTCTGCCACTTGAGCCACGCCCCAGCCCTTTGGCTTTTAGTTTGTTTTTCAGGTTGGGTCTTGTGCTTTTGCCTGGGGCTGGCCTCCAACCACAATCTTCCTATCTCTGTTTTACCAGTAGTTGGGATTACAGGCACATACCACTGTGTCTAGCTCACTCTTGAGATAGAGTCTTGCTAACTTTTGCCTCTGCTGGCCTTACACTGTGATCCTCCTATCTCCGCCTCCCACATAGCTGGGATTACAGGTGTGTGAACTATGCCCAGATCTTTTAAGTTCAATTCATGAGCATAAAGTTTTTCATAGATGTGATAATGCCATATGTCAAAATTTGGGTGGATCACAATATCTAGATATTTAATCAAACATTATTCTCAATATTTCTGTAAGGATATTTTTAGATAAGATTAACATTTATACTGGTGAACTTTGAGTAACGCAGATTGTCCTCTATGAGTGGTCCTCACCTAATGAGTTGAAGGCATGAATAGACAAAAAGACTGACCTCCACTGAACACAGAAGAATACTGTAGCAGTCTTTGGATTTGAATATCAGCGTTAGCTTTCTCCTGGTTTTTTAGCCTGATTGCTTTATCCTTGAATACATCATCAGCTTTTCTCTGGAGAGATCTATGACCTGACAGCCCACCCTACAGATTTGAATTTAATTAACTAATTAATTTTTATGGTACAGGGTTTTGAACTCACAAGCTTGTGCCAAGTGCTCCAACACTTGAGTTACACATGCCCCCCCCAGCCCTTTTTGCTTTAGTTTATTTTTTATATAGGGACTCTCACTTTTGCCCAAGGACAACCTTGGACTGCAATCCTCTTATCTCTCCTCCCCACAAAGTTTGGATTCAGGTGTGTACCATCATACCTGGCTTTTTAAAGATGAGTTCTCTTTAACTTTATTTTATTTTTTTATTGGTGGGACCAGGGCTTGAATTTGTGGCTTTACACTTGCATAGCAGGTGTTCTACCACTTGAGCCACACCTCTGGCTGGCTTCGAACCACGAGTCTCCTGATTGCTGCCTCCTGAATAGCTAGGATTGCAGGTGTGAAACACCGGCACTCAGCTGCCAGATTCTCTTTTGAAATGGGAGTCTTACTACATAGCTCAGGCTCACCTTGATCAAACTCATGATCCTCTTCCTGCAGCCTCTTAAGTGCTGGGAGATTTCTCACTCTCGCTTTCTCTTTTTTTTTTTTTTTTGGTGGTACTGAGGTTTGAATTTGGCCTCAGTCTTGCTAGGTGCTCTACCACTTGAGCACCAGCCCTTTTTTTGTTGGGTATTTTCAAGGGTATGAACTATATTCCCAGGTTGATCTCAAACCACTATCCTCCTGATCTCTGCCTCCTGAGTAGCTAGGATTACAGGCATGAACCACGAGTGCCTAGCTTCTGGGAGATTTTTGATAGTAGCCATCCTTATGGTTTTAATGTTCATTTCTCTGATATTGAGAGCGTTTCATAGGCTTTGTTGGTTATTTGTATCATCTTTGGATAAATGTCTTCTCAAAAAAAAAGATAAAATGGGATATGTTCCTTTTTATTCTATTGTCTGGAAAAGATTATATGAAATTGTTGTTAATCTTTTAAATGTTGGGTAGAATTCTGTTCATCCACTGGGCCTAATGGTTTCTTCTGTTGAGTTCTAAAATAACAGTTTCAGTTTCCTTAAAGATATGGTACTATTCGAGTTTTCTCTCTCATCTTGCACATTTTAAATTGAGTCATTTGATTTTTTGTTATTGAGTTATAAGTTTTCTTTATTATTTTGGATATGAAGCACCTTATCACATAGATGGTCTGCAAATATTTTTCTTCTATTCCATAGGTAGACTTTTCATTCTGTTTACAGTGCCCTTTGATGTACATAAGGTTTCATACTTGACGTGGTCCCGTTTATCTGTGTTTTTCCCTTTTGCTGACTGTGCTTTAAATGCCATATCCAAGAGATCATTTTCAAATCCAGTGTCATGAAAACTCCCCCATGTTTTCTTCTGGGAGTTCTGTAGTGTTTGGTTTTATATTTAGATCTGAAATCCATTTTGAGTTAATATTTGTATATGGTAAGGGTCCACCATAAGTAGTTTTCCCAATTGGATTTTCAACTGGATTCCAGATTTCCCAACACAATGTGTCAAATGAACTGTCCATTGTCAAAGATCATTTGACCATCACCAGGCACGGTGGTTCATGCCTGTAATCTGAGTGGCCGGCGCCCATACGGCTTGGGAAGACGCGGACCAGGTGAGCTTCATGGTACCGCGGTAGCCCCACAGACAAGCCTGGGCCAGAGCAGCATAGCCCCCTGGACAGACTGACCTCCACCCAGGAAAAAAAAAAGAGAAACTGAGTAATAAGCAATAAGAACAGTTAAGACACACTGGAAAGAGGGTGGGGCGCCCTGAGCGCTGAAGATTGGGGGAAGGGAATCCTTCCCGGGACTGTAAATAAACAAGCCGGGCGGGCCGGAGAGCCTCTGGTGGGAGCGGGGCGCGCACCCAGCAACCAGGAGCGGGGAAGCTTGTGAGAGGAGGGAAGACCCACTTCCCACATGAACTGTAAACAAACATGGCGGCCGGCAGGAGCAGCAGCACCACCCAGTAAGCAGGAGCAGGAAAGCTGCTGAAAGTGGCAGTGGGAGGAAAACTTCAGAGGAGAGGGGCTCCCACATGAACTGTAAATAAACACACAGGCCTGACAACGCGGGGCAGTGGCACCTTTCCCAGTGCTTGGAAAGGGGAAAGCCTGTAGCAGAGGCTCCCGCACAGGAGAACTCTGAGCAAACAAAGCCTGTGGGACCAGGTGAGTGCTAGCTCACCCCAGAGATCTGCATAAATAATGCCGCCAGCTACAGGCTGAGAGCAGCAGGCAGGCAAGCCACAGTTGCAGATACCACTCTCAGAACTGTCTCCAGATGCTTTTTTTTTTCTTTTTCTCCCTACCTTTGATGAGAGAACAACCGAATTATACCTGCAAGCTGAAAAACTTACTGAAACTGTATTGCATTTGAACTGGGGACACTTGGTGGGGCTTTTGTGTGTGTGTGTGTGTGTGTGTGTGTGTGTGTGTGTTAGTGTGTAGTTTTGTTCTACTTTATGCATCCCCTTTGATGAGACAACTACAGAACAACATCTGAGGCACCATCTCCAGGATTGGAGATTGAAACGGACACCCAAATTATTAAGACTGAAACTGCATTGCATATAAACTAGGAAGTTTTTTGTTTTTTTTTTTTTTAATTTTCTATTTTCCATTTTATTTTAATTCATTGTTATATATAGATATTACTTTCATTTACTTATTTTTTATTTTTTTATCTTTGATTTTCAATCCTCTCTCTGTCTCTCTAATGTCTGTTCAGCTTACTGTCGATTAGTACACTAACACTCCCTGTTTATACCTTTGAAACTCTCTTGTCTGATACCTTGTTCTGCTCTCTCCCTCTTGTCTGTATATTTGTTTTCCCCTTTTCTTTAACTTCTTGCTTTCCATCTCAGCTCACTCTTCCATTCTAAATATTACCATTGTTATTATTACAAGCTAGAAAATACTTAATTACACACAGTACAGGGACAGTAACAACACCAAGGACAATGACGGGAAGACAGAAAAAACAGGGAAACCAGTTTCCCCACAGCAAAAAATTAGTACAGGAACCAGAGGGGAATGAAGAGAACAGAAACTCAGAGCCAGACTCCAACAAAATGAAGATAAACTATGCCAAAGGACCCAATGAAGCCCACAAGAATAATTTAAAAGAAGACATACTACAAGTACTCAATGAGAATTTTATAGAGATGATACTGGATAGGGTCAACCAAAATGTACAGGAGACACTCAAGAAATTCCAAGACAATAAAAATAGAGAATTTGAAAAAGCAAAAGAAGAAATAAAGGAAACCATAGAAGCACTGTATAAACACCAAAGTGAAAGAGAGAACACAATGAATAAATGGATAAATGAACTCAGGACAAAAATAGACAACATTAAAGAAGAAAACTGCCAGGATATGGAAAACCTCAGAAAAAAGAATGAAACAGAACTGCAAAACAAAATGGAAGGCCAATCCAGCAGAATAGAACAAACAGAAGACAGAATCTCAGAACTTGAAGATGAAATGGTAATTAAAGGAAAAACCGAAGAACTATTAATTAAACAACTCAAGACATGTGAAAAGAAATGCAAGAACTCACCGACTCCATCAAAAGACCAAACTTGAGAATCATGGGCATCGAAGAAGGAGAAGAGGTGCAAGCGAAGGGAATGCATAATATATTCAACAAAATAATAACGGAAAATTTCCCAAATCTAGAGAAAGATATTCCCATACAAATGCAAGAGGCCTCCAGGACACCAAACAGACCAGATCAAAATAGAACTACTCCACGACATATCATCATTAAAACAACAAGTTCAGAAACTAAGGAAAGAATATTGAAGGCTGTAAGAGAGAAAAAACAAGTAACATACAAAGGTAAACCCATCAAAATCACAGCAGACTTCTCAACAGAAACATTAAAAGCAAGAAGAGCGTGGGGTGAGATCTTCCGGGCACTGAATGAAAATAACTTCAAACCCAGGATACTCTACCCAGCAAAGCTATCATTCAAAATAGATGGAGCAATAAAAGTCTTCCATGATAAGCAGAAACTAAAACAATATGTGACCACAAAGCCACCATTACAAAAGATTCTGCAAGGGATCCTGCACACAGAAAGTGACACCCAACTTAACCATGAAAAGACAGGCAGCACCAAACCACAGGATAAGAAAAAGCAAGACAGTAGAGAGTAACATCAAGTTAGGTACACACAATCAAACCTTCAAATAACTAAGACAACTAAATGGCAGGAATCACCACGTACCTATCAGTACTAACGCTTAATGTTAATGGACTTAATTCACCCATCAAAAGACACCGTTTGACAAAATGGATTAAAAAAGAAGATCCAACAATTTGTTGCTTACAGGAGACTCATCTCACCGACAGAAATAAGCATATGCTTAGGATGAAAGGCTGGAAGAAGATTTACCAAGCCAATGGCCCCCGAAAACAAGCAGGAGTAGCAATACTTATCTCTGACAAAGTAGACTTCAAACCTACATTGATCAAACGAGATAAAGAAGGACATTCCATACTAATAAAAGGGGAAATAGACCAAAAGGAAATAATAATCATCAATCTGTATGCACCCAATGTCAATGCACCCAATTTCATCAAACATACCCTGAAAGACCTAAAAGCATGCCTGTAATCTTAGCTACTCTGAAGGCAGAGATCTGAAAGATCATGGTTCGAGGCCAGCCTGGGCAAAAAGTTAGCTAGACCTCACCTCAACCCGTAAAAGCTGGGTGTGGTGGCATGTGCCTGTGATCCCAGGTGTGCAAGAAGCATAAATACGAGGGTCACACTTGAGGTTGCCCTGGGCATAAACGTGAGACCCTATTTTAAAAAATAACTAAACAAGGGCTGGGGGCATGGCTTCAGTGGTAGAGCACCTGCCTAACAAAAGCATGGCCCTGAGTTCAAACTCCAAAAAAAGTCATTTGACCAAATATGTGACAGTTAATTTGTGGGGTCTCCATTCTATCCCATTGATCTATTCGTCTTTACACTAACACATTGTTTTGATTACAAAACAGTTTTATCGTAATTTGTCAGTTTCCTAGATTTGTTGTTCTTGTTCAGAACTGTTTAGGGTATTTGGGTTTCTCTTGTGATATCATATGAGTTTTAGGATAAATTCGTCTATTTCTGCAAAGTTGTCATTGAAATATTGATAGAGATTGCAGTGCATCCTTAGAGCACCTTGGGTGGTGCTGACAGCTTAGCAATATTAAGTTTCTAACCAGGTTTCTAAGCAGCTGCTTTCCAAGTGTAAAGCCTCGAGTTCAAACCCCAGTTCCGCCAAAGAAAAAAAGAAGAAGAAAATACAAGTGGAGTTATTTCCCATTTTCTTTTCCTTTTGAATTCTTTCTTTCCTTTTAATTTTTTATTATTTTTATTCTATTTTATTTTTTATTTTTGGTGCTGGAGAACAAACTGGGGCCTGGGGCCTGCAAATCACTCACTGTGCCACAGAATTGTTTTCTTAACTTCCTTTTCAGATTGTTCACTGTCCGTGTATACAAATGCAATTTTTTGTTGTTGTTGTTGTGGTCCTGGGGTTTGAACATGGGACCTCATGCTTGCTAGGAAGATGCTGTATGACTTGAGCCACTCTGCCAACCCACAGATGGTATTTTTGTGTGTTAATTTTGTTTTCTGTAAATTTTCTGAGTTCATTAATTAGTTCTAACAGTTATTTTGTGGACTCTTTAAAGTTTTCCATAGATAACTTATGTGAATAGAGATAATTTACTTCTTCATTTCCAGCTTGGATGCCTTTAATTGCTTGTTCTTGCCTAATTGTCTCAGACTTCCAATACTACATTGAATAGAAAAATTGAGAGTAAGCGTCTTTGCCTTGTTCTTGATCTTAGAGGAAGAGCTTTCAGTCTTTCCCCTTTGAGTATGGGCTTTTCATATTTGACTTTTTTTCTCTTTTTGGTGCTGAGGATTGAACTCAGGACCTTGTGCCTGGTAGGCAAGTGCATTACCACTGACCTCCATCCCCAGTCCACATATGGCTTTTATTATTGTGGGGTAATTTCATTCTGTTCCTGGTTTGTTGCATGTTTATTTATCATGAGATAGTGTTGGGTTTTGTCATAGGCTTTTTTTGCATTAATCAGATAATCACATGATTTTTGTCCTTCATTCTGCTAACGTGGCATGATCAGTTTTCCTGTGTTCAACCATCTGTGTAATCCAGGAATAAATCTCACTTGGTCATTGTGCCTGATCCTTCTAGTGTGCTGTTGGATTTGGCTTGCTAGCACTTTATTAAGAATTTTATATCAGTATACATCAGAGATATGAGTGCATAGTTGGCTTTGTTTTTGTTTCTTCCTGTAGTGTCTTTCTGTTTTTGGTGTCAGGTAATGCTGGACTCATAGAATGAACTTGGAAGAGTTCCTCTTCTTTAACACTTTGAACTTTCAGGAGGAAGGGTATTAATTCTTTCTAAGTGTTGGTTAGAATTCTGTAGCAAAAATTTGGTCTTGGAGTTTTCTTTGTTGGGAAGTTTTTGATTCAACATCCTTACTAATTATTGGTCTGGTCAGATTTTTTTAATTCTTTATGACTCAGTTTTGGTAGATTGTATATTTCTAGAAATTTATCCAATGGTGGTATTGCTCATAATATTCTTTCATAATTTTTTAATTTCTGTGGTATCAGTTGTAATTTCTCTATACCATTTCTCTTTAATCTAGCTAAAAGTTTGTAAACTTTATCTTTTCAAAAATCGAACACTTAGTTCATTGACTTTTTGATTGTTTTTCTTTTTTTGTATATACAAAAGGAAATCGAAGATGTCACCACAAAATATCAGAGATGCAAAGTTGTAAGAGAGGAATGAAGAGATGAAAAAGTAACAAGACATACAGAAAAATAAATTACAACTGATGCCACAGAAATTAAAAAATTATGAAAGAATATTGTATTTTATTTGTGGTTACCATTGCAATTACATAAAACATGTTAAAGTAATAGCACTCTATTTTATGCTGAGAACAACTTCACTTCAATCCATATGAAACTTGACTCCTTCACTGGTTTAGTTCTCTACCTTTGCTGTTATTGATATCACAGATTACATCTCTGCATATTATATACTCATTCAGATAGACTTACAGTTTTTTAATATAGTTTTTCCATTTAAAGTCTATGCACCAGAATATGGATTACTCTAATTGTCTGTGTATTTACCTTTCCCAGAGAGCATCACATTTTCATTTAGCTGCATGTTGCTACCTACTTTCCTTTCTTTTCATCTTGAACATTCTTTGACATTCTCCTATAGTATGATGAACTTCCTCAGCTATTGTTTATCTGAAAAGGTCTTAATCTGTCTCTCTCTCTCTCTCTCCCTCAGATCAAACCTGGGACTTTGTACATGACAAGCAAGTGCTCTACCACTGAGCTAACCACCAGTCCCTATTTCACTTTATTTTTTGAAGGACTGTTTTGCCGAAAACAGCAAATTTTCTTAATTGGCATTTTTTCTTTTTCTTTCTTTCAGCACTTAGAATGTATCCCCCCACTCTTCCTTCTAGCCTGTAAAGGTCCTGCTTTGAAATTCTCTGAGAGCCTTACAGGAGTTTCCTTTTATACAATGAGCTTTTTCCTCTTTGCTGTCTTCAAGATTTAACTTTAAGCAGTTAGATTACAATCTATCTTGGTGTGGTTTATCTTTGTTGTAATTCTTTGTCCTGAATTCGTCCATTTCTTAGATTACAGAAGTTTTGAAGCATTATTTTTGGAATACACTCTACTTTCTCTTTCTCTTCTTCTTCTGGGCTGTCTAAGGTGTACATTATTCTGCTTGATAGGTTCCCATAAGTCTTACAGGCTCTCTTCACTGTTGTTTATTCTTTTTACATTTGCTCCTTTGACTTGATGATTCCAAATGACTTGTCTTCAAGTTGCTCTTTCTTTTGCCTAAACAAGTTTGCTGTTGAACTTCTGCAGTGCGTTTTTCAGTTCAATTATTATCTTTTTCACCTCCAGAATCTGGTTCTTTTTTTTATTGTTTCAATCTTTTTGTTGGCATCATTTTATTCATGTATCGTTTTTCTGCTTTTGTTGAATTGCCTGTGTTATCTTTTTATCTCTTTTTAGCTCATTGAGCATCTTCATGACAGCTATGTTAAATTCTTCGTTGGACACCTCATAGGTTTGTGTTACTTTAGAATCAGTTTCTGGAGGGTCCTCCCTCCTCCCTTCCCTCAGTATTAGTCTATATGTCCTTCTTTCTTTGTATGTCTTATAATATTTTGCTGAGATTTGGGCATTTGTAAGGACAACCATTTCCTCCAGGAAATGCAGATAAAAATATTTTCCCATCAGCTCAGCTAAATAGAAGGTTGTGGGTTGGTGAGGAAACCCAAGGTGTTGGATGGCATTCTTATTTGTTCTTGATTTTAAAAGGACTTCTAATGGCTTGCATTTAAAATGATGTTTCCTGTAAATTTTTAGAGAATATCTCTGTTTTAAAAATCAGATTAAGAAAGTTTTCTTCTGGACTTGGGATATAGGTCAGTGATAGCTCCTGCCTAGCAAGCAGACGCCCTTGAGCTCCATCCCCAGCACCAAACAGAAAACAAAACAAAAACAAACAAACAAAAAACCCCAAACGCCACATACTTTTCTTCTATTCCAACTTTTTACTAAGAGTTTTATTTTTTGTTATGAATGTATATTGAATATCAGGTGCCATTTTTAAAAATCAAATGTTTTTCTCTTTATATCTGTTAATCTGGTAAATTTGATTTCTAATGTTAAAGCAACCTGCGTTTCCAAGATGAACTCAACTTGGGCATGATGCTTTTTTAAATATTCTAATAGATTTGGTCCTGTAATATTTTGTTTAGAATTTTATCATTCATGGTGATAAATTAATTTGGTCTGTGGTTTTCTCTTCTTGTACAGTCTTTGTTTTATGTACATATATAAAAGCACATATTTTAAGACCCACTATTCAGGCTTTCTATATTTTTCAGTTAGTTTTGACAAGTTAACTTATTTTTTTAGCACTGGGGCTTGAACTCCGAGCCTCACACTTATTACAATTGCTCTACCACTTGAGCTGCTCCAGGAGCCCTGACAAGTTAACTTTTTCTGATCATTTCCTATTTTAAGTTCAAATTTATTGGGAAAAATTTATTTATAGGCTTACTATATTTTCTTTTTTTTGTCAGTACTAGAGGTTGAACTCAAGGCCTCACATGTGCTAGACAGATGCTTTACTTCTTGAGCCATGCCTCTAGCCCTGTTATATACTTTTTAGTTTCTGATATTCATGTAGTGTGGCCCCTAGTCTCTTTATTTTATTTTATTTTATTTTTTTTTTGGGTGGCACTGGGGTTTGAACTCAGGGCCTCATGCTTGCTAGGCAGATGCTCTTACTACTTGAGCCACTCTGCCAGCCTTAAAATTATTTTTAAATTTAAAAAATTTTTAATTAACATACAATGATGTATATCCCTAACAATTCTCAATAATGTATAGTTATGCTTTTATTCCCTTTATTCAATCTTTTCAGCAATTACCTTTTTGATTGGTTTTTCCAGAAAGCCAATTTTTTGTTTCTTTCTTTCCGTATTACCTTCCTTCCTCCCTCCCTCCCTTCCTCCTTTCCTTCCTTCCTCCCCTCTTTTTTTTTTTGATCGTACTAAAGCTTGAACTCAGGGAGCAGGTGCTCTACCACTTGAGCCACACCCCAAGTCCATTTTGCTTTAGTTACTTTTTATCTAGGATCTTACGCTTTTTAACTGAGCTGGCTTGGACCACAATCCTCCTTCTTATACCTCCTGTGTAGGCGGAATTACTGGTGTGTGTCATCATGCCCAGCTTTTTTGTTGAGATGGGGTCTAGGTAAAGTTTTGCCTGGGATGGTCTTAAACCGTGATTCTCCAGATCTTTGGCTCCTGAGGAGCCAGGGTTATAACCATGAGCCATCGTGCTTAGCCTCCCTTCTAGTTCTTCAGGGTTATTTACTTTCCTCCTAATTTCTTAAGTCAGATTCTTAGCTTCTTAAAATATAAGCCCTTCTTTTCTTTTATTATAAGAATCCAAACTTCAAGGAAGTATGCCCGTAATTGTAACCCACAAATTTTGTGGTATATTGTTCAGTTTTAAGTATTTTTAAATGTTCTCTTATACCGTCATTGTGATCTAGTAATTATTCAGAAATGTGTTTAAAATTTTTAACATATGGGGTTAAATTTATCTTTTTGTTGTTTTCAAACTTGATTACCTCATGGTCAAATAATGTAATTTTTTATATATTGATTATTTGAAATTTCTTTGAACATTGAATTAGAACCCTACTTATGCAGTCCTATAACTTTTTTCTTCATATATTTTGAAATTACAATATATTTTCTAGGGAAATTACATTTTATTATTATGCAGTGATCTTCTACAAGTTAATTTTTCAATTTGATGTAGCTATCACAGCTTCGTTTGGCATTTATATTTTCTGTATGTGTATGTATATATATATAAATTTACCAAATCCCCACTCCTCTGCCACACACACACACACACACAAGGTCAGAAGAGTGAACAGTCTGGAGGGATGGGGGAGACAGGATAGAGTGGATCCTTGGAAGCCAGGGAATATTTTTCAGAAGCAGGAATGGTCAGTGCTCTACTCCAGGCCCAGGAGAACTTTGGGGTGCCTTCTCTTGCCCCCTGAAATGTGAGGAAACAATGACTGGTCTTTGGTATCCCCCACTTTTGCTTTGACACTCTGGATGAGTGTCAAAGACCCAGGCCTGAGGTCTTCTGAGTTTCCACTCACAGAGAGCTAAGGTCCTCTCCACTCTGGGATCTGAACAGTTAAATGACACAGCATGCAAAATTGCTTCATATTTTGGTCATGAAGTCCACCTCCTCAAAAAAACTGTTCAGTTCCATTTCATACCATGCGCCCTATCTGCTACCAGATTCAGTCCAGGTATTCAGAGTGAGCTTTGCCATGAGTTCTGATGCCCAGTGCTACAAACATAATCGCTAATCAGAATAATAACAGAATCATTGAGTGAACCCCAGTTTCACCAAAAAAACCAAACAAAAACAAAACGAAAAAAAAACAGACCTGATTTTTGTTCAACATCTGCAGGTTGTGCTAGGTTCCCTCAGAGATTAACAGAGAGACAGATGTCTATCATGTTTTATGATAGACATAGAAGTCTCACAGTGTCTTTTCTGCTGCATTTTATTCCTTGTGAGTCACTAGACCAACATATCCAAAAATAAAGAAAGAAACACAGAGTTAAATTTCACATGCTGATGGAGGCGTGTCAAAGAAATTGCAGACTGAACTATGACTCTAGAAAAGGACAAATTAAGCCAGGCATGGTGACACATGCCTATAATTCCAGCACGTGGGTGGCTGAGGCAGGAGGATCACCAGTTAGAGGCTACTCTGGGCTACATAGCAAGAGCCTATCTCAAAGACAAAAGAAAAAGGGAAAGGAAAGGACAAATTATAAAGAACTCATGAGAGCTCAGCTCATTGAAAGCTTGAATTTTTCATTGTAGAAGCCATGGTCTGAGGAGGCTGACTGAGTCACACATACTTTGACTCAAGGTAGGCATTAAATGGGAACAAAAACACTTTCTTGACTTTAAGAAACACTTTCTCAGTCTTTAAGACTGAGCCTCAGGATTAATACCTTTTTTTTTCCTAAAGATAATAGATTAGTATTGGTTTCCTTTGTTGATTTATCTGGTCAGTAAAGAATCTCATACCACCATAACCTGAAATCGTGCATAATACATTGCAGTATTAAACAGCAGAAGATCTTAAAAACACTTCACTATATTGATAGAGATTGGATTTACTTAAGTTTAAGTCACCATGAGTTTTAGGTGCTTAAATGACGCAATATAAATGTCTTCAAAGCAATTTCTAGGACTGGTGGAGTGGCTCAATTGGTAGAGCACCTGCTTAGTAAGCATGAGGCCCTGAGTTCAAACCCCACTACTGCAAAAAAAAAAAAAAAGCAATTTCTAAATTTTACAGTGTGATGGGTTTTTTTTGGATCAGCTAGTCAGTAATAATGGCTTTCGCTCAAAGGCACATTTACAATGAAACTACTGAAGCTTAAGTGTTCTTTGACACGCCCCCTTCTGATGCAGTCTCAAAGTTATACTTCTGTAATATTTGCAGGACTGAAAGCAATTAAAGGCACTGTATAAAATGGTGTTAGAGTGACCTGTGGGAATTTTAGGATCCAGATGGGGGGTAAGGCAGCTGGGGACACATTTCCTTTCAGTTTAATGGGGCATGTCTAGGTGCCTTGCTCAAATCTCATGTCTGGCATGTAGAAAATGTCAGTAAATATTTGTGAGGAGGGAGGGAAAGACTGAGAGTATCATATAGAGACTGCACAGGACAGGACAATCTGTCATACATCGCAGTGGATATCGTCATTAATCCACTTTGTCCCAAATATTTAACACAGCTCTCTGAAGAATAAACAAAAAGAAAATTAAAGTCACAAGATACACTGTACTGGTTAGGAGGCAGACGTAATCCTTGAACGGTTACTAAAGTCTCTTTGCTATAAATAGCATCACATAAACACAAGGAAAGCAAGGAAAATGATGTCTTTAAAAAACAACTTTCCTGGGGCTGGTAGAGCACCTGCCTAGCAAGCATGAGGTCCTGAGTTCAAACCCCAGTGCCACCAAAAAGAAACAAAACAAAACAAAAAACAACGTTCCGAAAGAGACATTCTGACAACTTTCCGAAAGAGGCAATGGAGCCGCTGATTTGATCAGTCAGCAGCGTGCTTTTCTGTTTGTGACGTCCCTCAATGCTGCAGATACTCTTTTGAATTGGAATCCCACTTGCCTTGCAGTGTTTGTTCAATGATAAACATGATTCTCAAATACTTTTAGAACTATATTGATTTTTGCAAAGATCCTAGTGACTGATGTTTATATGAGACTGATCAAATTCCACAATATATTACTTTCTAAACAGAAGACCGTAATAAAACATCCTCCCTCTTGTTAGCATTTTTGGATCTAAATGATATTTACCTATTAGACATGGAGTCATACTAAACATAAAGTTAATATGAAACAAACATAAAATATAGGGAAAACAGGAAAACAGAAAGTTTTATCTAAACAAATATCCATAAATTTTCTGAAAAGGATTATTGAAGGAAAATGGCTAATAATGAGTGTTGTTAGGTTTTTAACAAATGCAAAGGAAATATTAATATAATCCTATTAGTGCACAGTTCTCATTATGCACACTTACGTCAATTAGCAGAACTTATTAACTAAAAGGTGCATTTTTAGCAATAAATGAAAAATAGACTTTCTCTGCTGCAAAAGCAAAGATAATCAACCACTAAATATCAAAGTTTATTAATTAGCTTTATTTGATGCTAATTTTATCTAATTATATTAGAATGACATAACTAATTTAATAACGGCTCCTGGAACAAAAATATAACTATTTATTATATTTCTTTAAAAGCATAACATTAGGTTGAGAAGGAAAAGGTACATAATTTTTATTCTTTTGAGCTTAAATTTAACTTTTGAGCTTTTTATGCATCTTAATTAGGACAGTCACATAAAGCATAATATTAAATTTTTTTATTTTTTAAATATTTCAAAAATTTTACTTTTTCTCAAGGAAAGGCAATAGGATTAAATGCTCTAAAATTACCTGTTTTAATACTGTTTCATCCTACTACAGACACAGAGAAAATTAAACTGAAAGGTTATAATTGCTCAACTCACTTTTCTCCATGATTTTAAGCCAAAGATCAATCAAATCTCCACACAGAAATTCAGATGTGAAAAGTCAAATGTATGATAATCCTTCACTTTTATTTTAAAGTTAGATTTTAATCACTTTTAAAAAACTGCTGGAAAAGAATGAATCCTAGGAAACTAATAGTGGATACCAGTTTCTCCTTTTAAATGCATTAAAACATTAAGTCCTTCACTCACCAGTTTCTGGTTCGATAGTATGGTGTGAATGCTTTCTACTTATGTGCTAAATTCTGGGGTAGTGGTGAGCTGGAAAGGCATGATGCCTGCCCTCACAGAACTTCAGTCTCATGAAATGCTTTGTCTGGGAAACTAAGAAATATGGTACAGAGCCTCACACATAGATTGAAATTTCAAAGGAATTTTATTTGTTATTTGGAGACAAACTTTTTTTTGGAGGGGTGGGGCAGTACTGGGTTTACACTCAGGGCCTCACACTTATTAGGCAGGTGCTCTATCACTTGAGCCATGCCATCAGCCCCAATGGAGACAAACTCTTATTCAAGTGTTCAAATGTTATATAAATCCATAAATTCAATTAAGATCACCACTTGGCCTTTCTCAACAGCAAGAAAAGAAACAACATATTATTCTAGTACACCACACTTGAATTAGCAAGGAGAACTAGCACAGAGGCAGCACGGAGCAAGGCCTAAAGGAAAATATATCTGTGCCTCATTGCATTCCTGGCATAGACTCACAGAATCATTTTGGGCAGCAAAGACAACTGGGCTTACATTTTCTCACTTGTGAAATGGGAGGTGTTTTTAATTATCTAGGAAGACTTTAAAGATAGGTGAGACCAGATGGGCATGTTAGCACCTGTCTGTAATCCAGCCACTCAGGAGGCAAAAGTAGCAAGATTGTGAGTTTGAGGCCAGCCAGTCTGGGCAAAGTTAGGGAGACCCTATTTCAAAAACAAAGTACAAAAACAAACAACAACAGCAGAAAGGGCTGGGGGCACAGCCCAAGTTGTGGAGCGCTTGCCAAGCAAGTACAAGGCCCTGAGTTGAATCCCCAGTACTACAAAACAAACAAAAAAAAAAGTGAGATGGTATGAATGCTCAGTTGAGCCATCCACTTCTAGCACTGTTGTATGGTGTATTTATCATTGCTGGCCAATATGAAAGATAAGGAAGTAATATTCTAAAATAAAGTCAACCTCAACTTTTTAATGGAGGTTCAGATACTCTTCATATGAAACTGGGACTTTTAGTTCACTCTCAGACAACCAGACGTGAAAGTTTTCTAGTTGCCTTGTGTGTTTAGTGGTGACAAGGAACAATAGATCGAGCCTACTTCTCCAACAATGTGATCTCATCTCCATCACGGAGTGTGAACAGACTTGCAGGCAGCACATTTGATAGACATGTATTAAAGAGAGTCAAAGGCAAAGAATTAACACCTGCATAAAGGATGCAAACCAGGCCATCACATTAAAGAGTATAAATTGATCAAATGAAAATGTAGCAAATGACATCCTAATGGTCCTTATTCTAGCTTCCTAATTCCCTGTGCGCAGGATGCTTTTATGCAGCACTGAGTAGAGCCATCACAAACTCCAACTAGGCCCCGTTAGTTTAATTGCGGCCTAATGCTCTCCAAACATGTCTGGCATAAAAGCTCATATAACTGCCTTCCCTTCATTTAGATGGGTCAGATTGAGTACTTTTAAAAATCTAAACTTTACTATAACCTAACAGTACACACAAAATATATGTTACCTGCAAAAATGTGCCCTGAAGCTATCTCTGGTATGGTGACTAGTCAGGAAATTTGCAAAACTAAAGGAGTTAGAGGACTGAGACTATATGACTGAACTGCTGAGAAAACCCTAAGCAAATGTATTATTTAATCTGTCTTATCATTTTTTATCACTATGGGCTTGCAGTTTTGTCTTTAAGACATGAAAAAATGAGTCATCTGATAGTTTCACCAAATTATCAATATCATAATAATAGCTAGTAAGAACTAATTGCTCTTCATGTTAACTCATTTAATCCCATATGAGACACCCAACGGTAATGAGTCAGGTACATTATAGTCACTATTTTAAAGATGAGAAGAAAAGCACAGAGATTAAGTAAAGTACTCATGTCAAACAGCGTGTCAGTGGTATACCTGGGACTTCAGCCTGGGCAGTCAGTTTGTCTCCAGGTCAGATCTTTTAACTGCTGTTCATTTAGTCTCTGAATATAGACATGCAAGGCCTACTGCCTCAACAAGGGTCCTTAGATAACATCCTGACTCACAGAATGGCCAACCAGCCAGGTATGGAGCCATTCAGCTAGGAACAGTGCTAAAAATCGTGGTGCAGACCCCATGCCTTAAAGCCATGTTAGTTCTCCATGTAGGCGCAACGTCGCCCTTCACCCCCACCAGCCAAGCTGAATCCTGGTGCTGCCACAATCAGTTTTGCAATGCTCCTACCTACCTGCATCCCTGCCTTGCTTCCAAGACCAGCCTCCAAAACTAACGGTCACACAGAATTTATTTTGCGAAGATATTGAAGACACCCGATTTGTTTTAGGCTAGAGAATTAGAGACGTGTCAGAAAGAAAGCAATTTTTAACTGTTGGGATGTGTCACCACTGAGAGGAATTTAAAGTCATTTCGGTTCATTAGGGCACCATCAGACTGTGGAGATAACGGGAAACAGGAGTGTTTCCTGAAGGATGTAGCTTCCATTCATTTGCAGAAGTATCTCTGAAAATCCTCATGGGAAGGAAGGCAAGAGCTCCCGGGGCTCCTCCTTTCTTTCTCTGCTGAACATTTCACCTCATATGACGCTAATGGAGAAAAAATAGTTTGTTGTTTGAGTGTAAAGACTAAATAATGCTAAATTGGTCGCCTGAAGTGCAGTGAAGAAACAAATGGATGTGTGGCATTAACAGAGTTAATTATAGATGCAGATTAAAAGGCAAGATTAAGTAGTGGAAGAAAAGCAGAGTCACCTTCGGCCCAGACCCGCCAAGCAGTGGCGGTCAGTCACCTAGCAACAAGTTTCCTCTTCCCGCTGCGCCCTTTAATTCAGCAAATCTGTGGGGATGGCGGGCTGTTCTCCTGACAAAACGCATTATGCAGGCGACGGAGGGGTACAAAAATCCACTGTGCCCAGCACTCTGCTCCCTATTGACCACTGATCCTTTCTCTCCATCCACAAAAGAGGCTCACATAATGCCCTGAAAGGAGAGGAGTCTCCACAGAGAAAACATTTGCTTGTAATTGAGATTGACTACATAATGAAAATGATGTTCTTTTTAAAATTCTGCTTGTTGAGGCCACACTTTTTGTCTCCTGGCACTCAAAACACATCCCCGCTGGGAAAAGGGGCAAACATTGTACAAACTCAAAACTGTGGGTTTTTTTTTTTTTTCTTTCTTTGCATTGAAAACACCCATTCTGTAATAAAATGGCCAGGTCTCCTTAGAACTTAAACAAGCGATAAGAAGGTAAACAGGAAAACTTCTATTCAGAGTCGCTGTCACAAATGCTTGCTTTTGCTTGAGAGGCATCCTCATTGATTTGCACAACAACTGGACAAAAATGGCACAGAATTCTGATTCTTGATTGTGTCCTCTGTGAAGAGACTTTACAAGGCTGGGCAAAACTCAGTCACCATTTCAAGTGTGTGGATTTAAACACCCATTTCAATTTCAACCTGGCTGAGAAGCAGTGGTAGAGACCAGATGAGGGCAGAATAGCTCATCTTCTTAATCTAGCAGACACAATTAAAGTGACCTGTGTAGGGCTTAAGTTGATTTGCCATAAAAAGATTATATGTCCAGGTCTTTGTGAAGACAGGTCTAGCATGATCACTGTTCTTTTAAAACCAGATTTTATTAATTTGTTAATAATTGCAATTATTAAATTAGCAAGCATTAATATATATTTCTGGGTTTCTGTAGTTCATGGATTTTATAAATCTTACAAATTGACTTTCACACACACAAAATGGTTTCTTAGACATGAACAAAACCGAGCAGGCATTCAACAAACGTGAAGTACCTATCTGTTCCAGATGCCCAGGATGAGAGGTGAAGAATATATATCCTAGCCCTCAAGAGAAACAGAGGAACATTATGTACACGGTACGGATGTAGGATGCTGGGGTAGAGTTTGGCTCTGGTGACGAAAGGAACACCTAGAGTGATATATGGTCCAGAGGTAAAGGAAGTGTTTGTTCACACTCATTAAAACTTTCTGCAGGAAATGACACCAAACCTAACCCCTACCTAAAGAATGTGTGACTAGTTATTGTGTAGGGTGAGAGAACACTGGGCAAGATTTTAAGAGCCGGGCACAGTGATTCATGCCTATAATCCTAGCTACTTGGGAGGCAGACAAGTGGTGGATCATGGTTTCAGGATCGCCTGGGCAAAAAGTTAGCTCAACATATCTCAATCAATAAGCTAGGCAGGGTAGTTCGTGGCCATGGCCCCAGCTCTTTGGGAGGAGGTGGGTAGAAGGATCAAGATCCAGGCCAGGCTCAGGCAAGACCATACCTGAAAAATAACTAAAGCAAAAAGGGCTGGGGCATGGTTCAAGTGTCTACCACCAGTTCAAGACCCCAAGTTCAAAACCCCAATACAACCCAAAAAAAAAAAGAAAAAAAAATCCTGTAATCCTAGCAACTCAGGAGGCAGAGATCAGGAGGATCGCAGTTCTAAACCAGCCTGGGAAAATAGTTCCTGATACCCTATCTCAGAAAAACCCTTCACAAAAAAGGGCTAGTGAAGTGGTCAAGGTATAGGCCCTGAGGTCAAGCCCCAGTACATCAAAAAAAAAAAAGAAAAGAAAATTCTAAAAAGAATTTAAGCACTTTAAGTGAGTGAGGAAAGTTAAAGACGGGAGTGGGAGGTTTGGAGAGGTATGCAAGTGTAAGATCACATAGTCTCTGAGCCTGGGGAGAGGCTTTTCTTAAAAGGATAGGGAAACATTGATAGTCCTTACTTGGGGAAGATTAGGTCTGGTTTTTATTTCCTCTTTCTAAGCTCCTGGGTAATGAAGGGATGCAAATTTGCCCACTATAAATCACCACCTCAGTTAGATGGTAGAGTTCAGATTTTGCTGCAAATCTTGATGGGAAAGGTGTTGTTGGTTTTATTGAGCAGTTCAAAAAGAAAAATAATAATTCCACTTACTTCCAGGGCATAATGAGTCTTTTGTATTACTGAGGTTACACTTCAGACTGGCAAAGAGAGTGAAACAAGGTAGAAAATAGCTTAGTCACATGTACTTCACTATTACACTTAATAAAAAAAGTTGTAGCAATATCTAAATCTGAATTACTGGGAAGGCTTGAAAAGTCTTAAAAGTGGACTGGATACAGTGTCTCAAGCACAGGCCCTGAGTTCAAACTTCAGTACTGCATCCCCCCCACCCCCAGTCTTAAAAGTGAAAGTTGCTATGTCCTTTTGATGGAAAATACTGATATTTGGTTGGTGGTGTGCACTATGCTTCTAGGCAGAAAAAAATGCAAGATTATATAGAACACAAAACAAACTTCAAAAACCAATTTATCACCTACACAGAGACATGATTAAAAGACAATTGGCTAGTGGGTGTCTTAGAAGGCAGACATGTGAACTGTTTGCAGTCAGGAGCACCTGTGTGCCCCTTCTATCTTCTACACCCTAAGGGTACAAGGCACAAGGAGACTCTGGCGTATCAGAACCAAGATTGAAACAATTACAAATAAAGACTTCATGTCTCCACTTTATATTTGTCACATTGCTTATGGCACCCAATACTAGGTCAGGCACACACATTCTGGCACAGTACTTGTTGCTTGGATGGTTACCTAATTTTTAAAAAGCCAAATCAGATCTTTTTTTCAAAAGCAGAACAGAAAGGTGAAATAAGTCCTGTCTAGAAGTTGGCACCAGTGAGAGGGGAAAGGATATACAAAAGGGTGTAGGGGGTGAATATGGTAGAAATATTGTGTACTCATGTATGAAAATGGAAAACTGAAACCTGTTGAAGCTATTCCAGGAATGGGGAGGAGAAGGGAGGAGAATGATGGAGGGGATGAATTCAACTATGATATGTTGTAAGAACTTTGGTAAATGTCACAATGTACTCCCAGTGTAACAACAACAAAAAAACGCAAGTCAGAACTCAAGAGGCAAAAGACCATGGAAAGGTAACAAGATAGAATATTCAATATTAGAAGGAAAGAGTTGCTCAAATGGCAGACCAAGCCCTTCTGTGAGCAAAAGTCTCACTCCTTCCTTTGCTTAAGGGGGTTTATACTTATATATACATAAGTAAATAGATATTTTATTATCTATGTAATATATTATATAATATTATTTTATATACACACACACACACATATATATATATATATATATATATATATATATTAGATGGTATTCTTGGCCTATTTTTCTTTCTTTGTAGTACTGGGGCTTGAACTCAGGGCCTTCACCTTGAGCCACTCCACCAGCCCTTTGTTGTGATGGGTTTATTTGAGATAGGATCTTGTGAATTATTTCCGAAGGCTGGCTTTGAACCACAATCCTCCTGATCTCTGCCTCCTCAGTAGTTGGGATTACAGGCGTGAGCCTATAATTTTTCGATAGGTCCTACCACTATTATATTTCAACAGAGAGAGTTTTGAGACTTAATAATTTTATCAAAATAAGATTCATGCTCCAGGCTTTGCTCCTGTTTCCTTCTGGGTCTATTGGTTCTTATTTTGTTGTTTCAGTAGAAATAACTGGTTTTAAATATCTACTCACTTGTTAAAACTAAGATTCATTTGCTGAACAGGAAGAGGGTGAATTTTTGCCCTTTGGCGCAGTAAGAAGTTATCCAATGCTGATGGACTCAACAAATTTTAGCATCCCTCTCTCCCTTTTCCCAAAGCACATCCTAGCAAAAGTTTCATGGTGGGTACTTCATGGGCTACTCCGCCAGAGCTTTCTTCTTTACTAGGCAGAATGCATTCGGAAGACCAAGTTACAACAGTGCTGACGTACAGGAAGAGTGGCTCCCAGGGAAAGGTGAATTTCAACTTCAAGTGAAACTGGGCCATCGGGGGATTTGTGAAAGAATTATGTAACGTATGTGGAAATGCAAAAGGCAGGAGTCTCACTGCAGTAATGCGTCCAGAGAGCATGCTTCAGAATTTTGCAAATATTATCTTCTCACACGTACATCTAATCAGTTAAGCCATGTTACTCACCCTCTTAGCTTCCTCACAGAAGATTATCTGACAAGTAGCATTTGCCAGTTTTTCTGAAAAGGTTAATAGTTCACTAGCCAAAGTTCAAACTAAGTAGAATTGATCATTCTAAAAACTCTTGGTGGAAATGTGAAGACTTTGTATTGACAGCCCAGGGCTTGTAATGAGTCTCTTGTACATTTTTAAGGCTTGTTTCTTTTGCCCTGTGAACAGAGAGAGTAAAATCATAGTCTCTAGGTGTTTTCCATGGTTCTTTCACATGCAGGCTTCCCGACACCAATTAAAGAGATTATGTCATCAAGTGAAAGGAAAGCTGTAACTTGTATGTTAACGCTGTGATTACTACAGACAGGGTCACAGGACCCAATAGCATAGCAGCTGACCTTCAAAAAATTAACTTTGAGCTCAATTCCTAATTAACCTTTTTCAATATAAGAAAGTGTAATTTCAGGCCATTGGTCCCAAAAAAATACCCACTTTCTCTTGTATAATGAATGTGTTAGTAATTGTCAAAAGATGTTTTCCTTTAATGATGTTATCTTTGAAGATACATTTTAGTTACCACTCCAAATATATGCTCTGTATTTTTTATAGCAAATAGAACTGTAAGAGACATACTTAAATCTACATAATTTTTAGTGTTAAAATAAGTTTATGTTGATGAACAAACAAATGTCAAGTATAGCTGTCCTTCAGTTTTACTGGGCAGTTGGTTCTAGGACTCCCTTATATAAAATGGCATAGTATTTACACACATCCCCCTACATAATTTAAATGATCTATAGATTACTTATAATGCCTAAGGGATTATAGTAAAAAGTGCTATGTAAATAGTTGTCATACAGTTTAGGGAATGACAAGAAAAATTCTATACATGTTGAGTACAGCTGTCATTTAAAACAATATGTTCAGTGTGTGGCTGGTTGCAGATACAGAACCTCCAGAGATGGACGGTCCACTGTATTGTGCTTTGCAGTTACACTCCAACAACGTGGGATTATCATATGGACACGTGTGACTAGATGTAACTCTAAGGATTATGTTGGAATTCAAAACTCTCCTAACTTGGAATTAATGTACTCCATAATTCTTAAAACTTTGCTCTTCTATATGATGTGTATTTTACTCCAGAAATTTTCTCTGATAAAAGTGCTCAATTATCCTAGCTCTTAGTCAGGCCTGAAGTTAATAGCCAATGGACTTCACATTTCTCAGACTCCCTTGTCCTCTACATGAACAAAAGAGCAAGTTACTTTCAAGACAGAGTTGTGTAATGGTAGAAGAGTTAGCTCCTGGTAGTCATGGTGTGCCTCTAAAGATTATAAGGGTCTCTGAAAAAGTAAGTGATTTTTGTTTCATTTGGTAATTACTCTCCTTTGACTTCTATAAAGTGCCATTTATCATGTTTTAAATCAAAATTGGCATTTTATAACATAGATTTAGAAACTCTTTTGAATGTGACTTGAATGTAGATTCTGCCAACACATTCCTTCCTTGACGGCTTTGGATCCAAGTTATAGATAACGCACGCAAAAATGTTGCTTAATTAATAAACTATTCAGAAACTATCCTAGCAACATCTGTATTTTTCTACTTCAAAATGTCACCAGTTCTGCTATAGCAGTACCTTTTATTCTGTTAGTATTTGACAGAGATACACAAAATTTGTCACATTTAATGGGAAGAATTCATAATTATTGTCCTGCTTGTTGTCTCATCTCATCCCAGGGATCAGATCTGAAGTGGTACTCTGGTAGAAATACAGCAATGGACTTTTTTAAAAGGCCCCACAAAATGCCCTGAAATACGCTAGCAAATAGGAGTTTTTCCACATATTTTTGCATCATGAACAGTGTATAGAGGAATATACTGCTATTTTGTTTATCAGGTGTATTTCTCTTGGAGCACTCAGACATGCCAGATTGAAAAGAAGAGCAAGGGCTAATAATGAGACACAATTAATGTCTTGCATAGCTTTCACTCAAATCAGAAAAATGACACCAAGTTCATGGTAGAAAGTACAATAGAAAACAGTTTAAAGCACAGCTGGAAAAGTTGCCTTGATATCTAAATATGCAATTGCCATTGATCCTTGGGCTTTTAGGATGAAACGGGAAAAAAAATCTTCCAGCTCTCAACTCAATAAACAATAAAGAAACATATAATATTGGGGAAAGAAAACAAAAAGTACATGTATTTAAAGCAAGTTGTATGCAGGTATAACATTGTTCATATCGCCCTCATCTTCCTTTCTCTATGCCCCACCTCTTCCCCTGCCAACAACCCTGGAAGCGTCTGTGTAAACTGTGTGTATACTTTTCTGTGAAGGAATTTAGCACAAGAGTTTAACATGGTTGTGAAATGGAATTAGCAATTTCAGGGAAAGACAAAATGACTTCTAAAATTACCATCAACATACTTCTTCCATTCTTGGTGGATTCTCTTGTACTGTTTGGTTCCCTTGAGTTCATTTAGAAAAGAACACTGTTATGACAGGATTTGAGATGTGCTAAACAAGCCCACTTTTCAGCTGCTGAGGAGAATTAGCAAGAGAAAGTGCAAGAACCACTCGATTAACACTTCCCTTTATTTGGTCAGTTGAAACAAGTATCAGCCTGCAAAAGGTATTATGAAATTCTAAAAGCAGCAGTTATGAATACACTTTTAAATTAAATCTTAGCAGGAAAATGTGTTTAAATACTTGTAACTATGCAAAGTATTTGTAACTTGTAACTCTGCAAGTCCTTTTGAAATTTTTTTCTAAAAAAAAAATCCAAAGCATATATAAGTAGATATTAACATATGTATTTTCAATGTGCTTTTTCTCTAATCAATTGATTTATTGATGACTATGAACATATGGCAAATCTCATATCAACAAATTTCACTTCAGGTAAACATCTTCAGTTTCTAAGCTGAAAGTGATGGGAAGTAGAAGGCACACTTAGTTCCTATCTCTTTTAATCTACTTCCTTTCATTTTGTTGGAAGATGCTTGAGGCAGCAAAATTTTAAGTTAATATAAGGAGTTGGAAAATCCTGTGAAATTCATTGTAATGAAATTTAACCTTATACAAATGTATGTAGATATCTATACATGTATGCAAAGGCAAATGCATGAATGTATGGAAATGAGTATACATGTATGAGTACAATGTTCATATATGAGATTGTATTGTAAGTAAAAATTTCTGCAAATGTTCGGATGGAAACCCCTTTTAACCATTATTGGTGCTTGCCATGGCTGCCTGAAAATGCATAAAAGCAACTGAAGAAAGTATTAGACGAAGGAGTCCGGGAACCTCGAAGATAACAGATCATTTAAACCATCAAGTAGGTCGCTGTGTGTAGAAGAGGGCTCTGGTAAGAGGGAGCCCTTTCTGGTCACCTCAGGAGACAGCCAGGAGTGGAATGTAATTTGAGCAGTTCCTGTAGGTTAGCAATCCAGAGCACCAGGCCAGCTGTTAGGAAAGGGATGTGCAGGCAAATTCCTAGACAGACCTGCAGGGTTCACCAACTCATGCCACACCCAGCTATTGATTACAAACTGTTGCTTAATGAGAAATGAATTTCAATGAGTAATAAGCTGGTATTTCTTCTCAACCAAGTAGCACAGTGAGAAGAAAAGGAAATTGGGGGAAAAAAAATACTTTGCAGATATATTAGGTTGGTAAGGAGACAAAAAGTCAGCCATGTTCTACTCAGAATTTAGTTTGACTTAAGTCTTCATATTAAATATTATTGCTATTGATTTTTTGTTGATATTTTCCTAAAACCTTGAATGTTCAATTTATTTGAGCTGATTGAGAAATTTCAGCCTTTAATTTTCAAATGATTTAAAACGGCTGAAATGGATTTGGGAACAAGGGTTGCTCTGCCATCTGCTGGCTGTTTCAAAGTAACACCTCTTGCTGCATTCAACAGTGAACTTCAGTCTTGTTTTGTGAAAAGGTGGTGCTGGAGTGGACACTTCGCCTGGTGGTGAGGGAAAAAAGTACTCCATCGGGTATCATTAAATTTAGGCAGAGAGGTTGGGGGGAGGTGCAGGAGTCCCAGTTTTACCACTTCCTTTGTGGCCGATAGCCTAAGTCCTCAGGAGCTTCTTCAATCCTCAGAACTGCCCTCCTTACCTCTGTCCTTCCCTCTAGGACAGGTGTTATGAGACCTGTTTCACCTCCAGAGGAAAATGCTCTTAAAACCATCAGGTATTATAAGAAAAACAAACCGGTCAGAATTATGGGTGAAATTAACAGCATAGAGCAGTCAGTCTCTTTGCTTCCTGCAAATCTGTGTCTCAGCGGACACTATCACACAGCTTTTATTCAAGTCCACAGTCTAACTGGACCAGTCACCTTAGATTACCTTTAGAAAAGTGGAAAAGTATAATTGCACACATATTTCTTAAATACTCAATTTCCTAACTTCAGCAGCTCCCCCAGCCTGTGCAATCTTCCATTTTCCAAAAACACATTCTCCAGTTAAAAGGCTCAGAGAGTCCCAACTCTGTGCTCTGGATAGAGAGAAAAAATAATAATGGAAACAAAGTCACCTTCCTGATCTCTTCTAGTTATGCCAAAAAGTATTCAACAGTAACTTAATGAAATTCAGGGAAACAACTGTGCCACACAAAATGTGAAGGCCAAAATTGAAACAAACTGCCACACTGAAGCTTTTTTAAAAAAAAAACAATTTATTTTCCAGCTATAGGCTAGTCCATTTTTAAAAACTCCAGTAAAATGTCCACACTTTACCCTTTTGAGGAACTCTGTTATCGAGAGTTAATATGGCTTTGCAGGCATTCACAAAAGGCAGGTCAGACAAAAATCACATCCTCCCCAGTTGCTTTATTTATTCACAGAAATATCCCTGAAAATAGGCTTTTTTCATGCTCCTGAAATGCACTGCAATCACTTTCACAAAACAAACAGAATGCTGAACTTAAGCGACCCACTGAGTTTGCTTCAAGGAGACAATGTCTTCCTTGTCACTTGGTTTGGTTTTGTTTTTTTTAGGAAGGGCTTTTTTTTTTTTTTTTGCCCCCTCTCCTGTTTGTAGACCACCCATGAACCTTTTTATTTTTCTCATTTAATCTTAGAAGGGGAAAAAAAGGAGACTTGTTGCCTTTAGCAGTTCTTGGGCTTTTTTCCCAATAGGGTAAGTTAATTATTTTAACCTACTGATGAGGGGTGGCTGGAGGAGAAGGCATGGGAGGGAGGGGGGAAACAGGTGTTTCACACACCTGCACTTTTAGGCTTAATTGCTCTGAAATCTTCCAGACTCTCAAGGGCATTCTCCTTTCTTTCCAGAGGCTCAGGGGGAGAGGTTCATTTGTGGAGTTCTTAACTAATTGTAGCATAAATACGCAACCACTTTTGAGTGAACAAATTATTTTCTTTAAAATGAACTCCAGGTAAATTTAATTAGGAAAAAAAAGGTGATTGACAGGTATTACTCTGAATGCAAGGATTAAAAGACCTGGTGTTAAGAGAAAAAGGCAAAGGCAGGAGTCAACCATATTCTATTTGTCTTCTTCGAACAGCAATGAGTTTAGGTAAAGAAAGCCAGATCAGTGGTCTGGAATTCTTCCCATGGTGTGAGACATCCACCACAATTAAGTACCAAAAAGTCAGTTTGTTTGTTTGTTTTCAGTAGAATGTATGGGAAAATCGGTTCTTAAAAAATTCTGAGATGAGCTAGCTACTAAATAAGTATCTAATGGGGTATTTTATATTCAGTGGAAAAGCTTTCATAAGCCTAGCTTCAATACTTGAGTGCTTACCAGGCAGTCATTCATACATACTGTCTCATTCAATCCTTACGCCCACACTGTGAGGCAATTCCCATCATTAGCCTCATTTTGCAAGTGTGGAAACTGAGGCAGAGGGCGGTTAATTCACTTATCCAAGGCCACATATTAAGAGGTTGAGTACAGATTCAAACATAGACAGCATGGTCTGGAGTCTGTGGTTGCTTTTAGTGTGGCTCCATCAGTGGAAGTCAGGAGCTATCCAGTTTCCCAACACTGACCTATTCTTCCTATTCTTCAGGAAGTGTTCCACTTGATCTTGAGAGCGCTTGAGGCCAGGTGGACATTAGAATGGGAGAGCTGAGCAAAAAGCTGGAGTTGTTCCATGGCCTAGCCTGGTGCCACACCCAGTATTACTTAAATGGTGTGGGAAGATTCTAGAGAAACACAGACTCCAGGAAGTACCAGGCCTCAGGTAAGGAAATCTTGATTGCAATTGTAACATAGAAAATTGGTTATTTTAGCCAGGCTCTGGTTGCTTACAGCTATAATCCTAGCAACTTGAGAGACTGAGATTGGGAGGATCATTATTCAAGGCCAGCCTGGGCATACAGTTCAAGAGACCTCATCTCCAAAATAACAGGAGCAAAATAGGCTGCTTCAAGCAGTAGAGCACCTGCTTTTCAGGCACAAAGGCTTGAGCTCAAACCCTAGTCCCACCAAAAAAAAAAAAAAAAATTAAGATTATTTTGGAACTATTCCTGCTACTCAAAGAATAAGTAATTTGTGGTCCAGAAAAATGAAGGTAGATTTGGTCAAATTTTCACAATAGAGTGAGGGTCGGTTACAAAATTACAATCCAGAAACACTGCTTCACAAGGTGCATTGGTTTAGTGGCAGAAATACTGCTTTGCAGACAGTGCCTTTTTAGTCTCTAGGTTTTCTTCCTCAGGTGAGCATAATTATACTCAGACCAACAATTTAATGAGGTTACCTTACCACATGACTTACTTCTTGCACGTTGGAGCCAGGGCAACTGAAATAGACTATAGTCCGTAACTGAACCTTTCTCTTCAGGCACAGCTAACACATGCTCACATGACCTAGGAAATTTGGTGTCAACGTTAGCCTGCTCTATCAAGTACACATTCTAACCTCCAATAGGGAACTTCAGTTCTTGCTTCTGCTGTCTCTTCTGTGGCCCACTTTTACTAAGGCATTTTCAGGATGTAGAGGTGTGGAAATACCAGGGGAAGATTCTCCACTGGGCACTGCCTGGGACTTCCCTCTGCTCCCTGATAGATCCCACACACAGCTTTCTACTAGGCCTGGCTCTGGCATCAGCCAATCTCAGCCTCCTTCATGACCATAAAGTCACCTTAGCATGGACCTTGCTGAGATACAGCAAGATGTATGAAAGGGAAAGCTGGGGGTGTAGCTCAGTGGTAGAGTTCTGCTAGGTGTAATTCCTAGCACCCCAAAAAAAATTTATGAAAGGGGAAGGGTGTACAATTGCAGCATGAGTCATATCCAAAATTCCCCTGTAAAAGTTTGCAAAAAAAGGTTGGTAGAAAAATTTCAGAGAAGTTGCAAGGAAAGGAAACATATAATTGGTGATAGTCCCTCTGAAAGCCCAGTTGGTATGCCAGACAAAATTTGAACACAGAAAGAATTCACCCTAACAGCTCCTGGTTTACTTGCAAGCTCTACCCAGGGTTTTGGGTTTCTTTGACCAATAGTCCTTATTTCAGCTCCGGGTCGTCACCTAATTGCCTTTTCCTAAACTTGTAATTATAGTACTGAGTGTTGGATTGCCATGTTTCTCAAAATTCAGACATGCACACAGCCACCTGAGGACCTTGTTAAAAAAAAAAAACGTAAAAGATTCTGATGTAGGAGGTTTCAGATGGGCCTAACATCTATATTTCTAACAAATTCTTAGGTAATTCTGACGCTGCTGGTCTGTAAGACCTACTTGGAGCAGTAAAGTGGTGGCATAACCTCCACTAGTTTGACAAGGCAATTCTGTTCTATTTTATGTTGAGTAAATTTACAGCTTTAAGAAAGGTATTTTTAAAATAATAATTACACCTTTGTGTACCAACAAGTTCTGCTAATATTGTATGCTTTGGTTTTATTTGACCCAGGTTTTTCATATAAGATGAACTAGTTAAGAGAATTTGAACTGCAAGATAGATAAATCTTACTTACCAGACTCACATGCTTAGCAAGTTTTTCTTAATTTTTATAAAAAAGTCTGCATTTTAGGTGTCAGTAGTGTTTGAGAGAATCAGATAAGCTCTACTTTTTTTTTCCTTGCTATTTTTTTTTATTCATATGTGCAGACAATGCTTGGGTCATTTCTCCCCGCTCCCCCCAACCCCTCCCTTACCACCCACTCCGCCCCCTCCCCACCCCCTCAATACCCGGCAGAAACTATTTTGCCCTTATCTCTAATTTTGTTGAAGAGAGAATATAAGCAATAATAGGAAGGAACAAGGGTTTTTTCCTAGTTGAGATAAGGATAGCTATACAGGGAGTTGACTCACATTAATTTCCTGTGCATGGGTGTTACCTTCTAGGTTAATTCTTGATCTAACCTTTTCTCTAGTTTCTGGTTCCCTTCTCCTATTGGCCTCTGTCGCTTTTAAGGTATCTGCTTTAGTTTCTCTGCATTGAGGGCAACAAATGCTAGCTAATTTTTTAGGTGTCTTACCTATCCTCATATCTCCCTTGTGTGCTCACGCTTTTATCTTGTGATCAAAGTTCAATCCCCTTGTTGTGTTTGCCCTTGATCTAATGTCCACATATGAGGGAGAACATACGATTTTTGGTCTTTTGGGCCAGGCTAACCTCACTCAGAATGATGTTCTCCAATTCCATCCATTTACCAGCGAATGATAACATTTCGTTCTTCTTCATGGCTGCATAAAATTCCATTGTGTATAGATACCACATTTTCTTAATCCATTCGTCAGTGGTGGGGCATCTTGGCTGTTTCCATAACTTGGCTATTGTGAATAGTGCTGCAATAAACATGGATGTGCAGGTGCCTCTGGAGTAACCTGTGTCACAGTCTTTTGGGTATATCCCCAAGAGAGGTATTGCTGGATCATATGGTAGATCAATGTTTGATTTTTAAGTAGCCTCCAAATTTTTTTCCAGCGTGGTTGTACTAGTTTTCATTCCCACCAACAGTGTAAGAGGGTTCCTTTTTCCCCAATCCTCGCCAACACCTGTTGTTGGTGGTGTTGAGATAAGCTCTACTTAAAATTGTGGTTTGAAATATCTAAGGGAATTTGAATAACTATGTAAATGGTATAAAATTTAGGGCAATTTAATCCTTTAAATTTGAATTAATTATTGATCAAATAATGAGACAAAGAAACATACTTAAATAATGGATCAAATAAGAAATTATAATGAAAATGAGAAATTATTGAGAATGGGATAACAAAATGCTATGTATCAAAACTTATGGGTAAATCAATGATTATAGAAAAAACATATACTTTTAGTACTTACATTAGAAAAGAGATAGGACTGATGGGAGTTAAGAAAGAGTAATGGGGGGTGAAATTGATCAAAGTCCATTATATGCATGTATGGAAATACCACAGTGAAATCCCTTTGTATAATTGACACTAATCTAAAAAAAAAAAAAGAGGAAAGAACACTAGGAATTAGAAAAAGAGCAACAAGAGAGAAAGAAGATAAGAATAAGATAGTGACTAGTGAAGGCAAATGTAGCAGAAAATGAAGAGAATTGACAAAGCTAAAATTTGCTATTTGGAATGACTTATAAATTACAAGCTTTCATAAGGATCAACTGAGTGAAAAGATAGAGGATACATAAAAGCAGTATCCGGAATGAAAAGGAAACAACTACAGATGCTGCAGAGATTTTGAAGCATTAAGAGGATATTATGACTGACTGCTTGCAAATAGACTGGAAAACTTAGAAGTGGACAGATGCTAAGGAAAAACGTGAATCATAGAACTGACTCAAGAAAAAATAGAAAACCTGGATGGTTCTGTAAACGTTTAAAAATGAAATTAGTAGTTAAAAAATTCCACAGAGATTAAACACTAGTCTCTATCGTTACTTTTAACAATTTGCCAAACATACGACCTCTAAACAAAAATTCCAGGGGGATCAGAGACTTAAAGGTGAAAGGCAAAACTGTAAAGCTTTTAGAAGATGAATATCTTATAACCTGATGATGGGAACTGTCTATTGAGACACTAAAAACACAGACCATGGAGGAAAAGAGCTTTTTATTAGCATAAATTAATTTTACAAAGGGCTTTCATTGTGATATTAACAGCATACATATAATGTACTTGGATCAAATTCACCCCATCTGTTACTCTTTCTTAACTATCCTTCCTCTTCCTGATGAAAGAACTTATCTCAAAATACCATAAAGAAAATAAAAATTTGAGATGTTGACAAAAGCTTAAAAGTATGACCAAGCCAAATGTTGGCAAGAGAGTGAAGGGAAAAAAATCTCTTTGTTGGGGGTAGATGGCCCAGAAAATGTACACATGTGAGGAAATGTAAAAATGATTAAAAAAAAAAAAAACACCAAACCTCTTACACACTGATGGGTGTGAAAATTGTCATAAGCACTTGGAAAACAACCTGGCCTTATCAAGAAAGTTAAAGACATGCATGTCATATGACCTAGCCATTACACATCTATGCAAGGTGAAATGGTGCAGACACACCAGGAAATTCATATGAGACTAGTTCTAGCAACCAAATTCTTAAGAGTGAAAAATCTGGATAAATGCCCAAATGTTCATTCATATTAGAATAAATAAATTTTGACATAGTTATACAATGGAATACTGTGCAGTATTAAGAATGAATGAATTAAAAGTACACATAATGACACAGATGACTATCAGGAATATAATGTCACAGAATATCTGAAGCATCAGTCGCATTAGGTCCACATTCCTCTGCTTGGTGATCACATCATTCCATAATCCACAAAGCTCATTTAATCCACCCAATCTCATATCCTTCCTCAAAGCACATTAAGTCATCGTGTCTACTAGGCATGACTTTTCCATAGCTCCTTGTGCATGCTGTGATCCTTCCTCCTGCCTTGATTTTACTTGCATTGTCACTGCACCAGTGGGCATGCTCTCTGCTGACTCACAAAATCCACCTGGCCTCCAAAGTTTCACCTAGACCTCCACCCCCACAGGAAGCCTGCTGTAACTGCTCAAGAACTTCTGCAGGACTGTGATGTTTTGTGGTTAATTGTCCTCCAAGCTAATTAAATTTAACAAGCATTATTTGAAGAGGCCATGTGAGATGTAGCAAGGGGGCATGGAGACAAACTTAAAATAGCCCTCCCTCTCCAGTTGTGCAGAGGAACCAGTGAAAACCAGTGAGGGAACGAGGCAGAGCTCTGTTGCTGAGGCAGCTCTGCAAGAAGGCTTAAGCAGCAAGTCGCACAGCGGTGTGGCATGGTCTGCACACACCTGAGCTTCCTCCAGTCCTGACTCCATCCCACACACTGGCAGTGTGGCCTGACAAGACTTGACTTCCCCTGCCTAACTACCCTTCTGTTAAAAGTGCGGTGGTCCTACCTACTTCCTAGTCATGGTGGGAATTACCCAAGGTGATGTGACGTGAGGTGCTAACTGCAGTGCTTGACACAGTGAGCAGAAAAGACAGTGACTCTCCACACTGAACATGGCTAGGATCGCAGCAGGTGCTCAGGGGCAAGGCACTCAGGATTTGCAGAACAAGGAGAGCTTGTAGGCAGGGAAGTAACCTATGAACAGTCTCTTGTGCTGGGGCACAGAGTAGAGATGGAAGAGTCTAGGGAAGGGGAGTGGGTTGGGAGATCTTGCAGAAAAGCAGTATGGATCTGCTAAGTGTGTGCTTAATCCCGTGGGTAAGAGTACCGGGAAACCTGACATACAGGAGCATGCTAGCTTCTAAGAGGACTCCATGAAAAGAGAGAAGCTGGGAACAGATTAAAACCATTATAAAATTTTACCATTTTGGCTGCCATACAAAAATAATAATGTCATTAATAGTTGAAAATTATAAAAATATTAAGTTTATATTTTGGCTCTATTAGTAACAGGAAAAAGAATAAATAAAAACTGATAAAGACTTACATTGAGAATCTATAGCTTTAATGGAAATTTCATTAGTAGTCAAAATTTCCTATGTTGTTGACAATTTTTTTTTTTTTTTTGGTGGTATCAGGGTTTGAACTCAAGGCTTCACCCTTGCTAGGGGGATGCTGCACACTTGAGCCACATTCTCCAGCCCTTTTCTCTCTGGTTTTTTTTTTTGAGATAGGGTCTAACTGTTTGCTCAGGCCAGCCTAGCTTACAATTCTCCTGTTTTAGGCTTCCTACTGTAGCGGGGATGACAGGTGTGTACCCCCACACCCAGCTTTTTTCCATTGAAATGGGGTCTCTCAAACTATTTGCCCATGCCTGGGGACAATCATTTCTATCATCCATACAATACAAATACAAGAAAGAATTTCATCATGAGGGGAGCTGTGTGACAAACCTGGGTAGCATGTCACTGATTCCTTCATGGGTGGGCAGAGAGGGGACATATTCAAAACAAGGGCTTGATGTTTTCAACAGAAAGGTTTCTTCTTTTCATTTTAAAATTATTATGACAAGTAGTTATCATATAACCAATTATAGTTATCATCTAACAAAAACATAGGCCAATCAGTTTGAAGGCTTTGTGGTCTTTGTAAAAACCTAATGCGTACCCAATCCGCTTGTGTGCCCGGACTAGACTAAAAGAGCCTTACAGATCTCCCTAGCCTTGTCAGTCAAAATATAGAAGACAGATTTTCATCTCGTATACTTTATTCTGAGCCTTTGATTCTCTTTGTGACCCTGACAAAAATAAAGATACAGATAAAATAATTAGGAAGAATTATCATGAAATCTCTTTCCTTTGTGATTTTCTGACAAGCAACACTAGAGCCGTCTAGGGATTAGACACTATGGGCAGATTTCATGACTAACAGATTCTGTTCTTAACTGAGGAAGAAGTAAAAAAGCCTTTCCAATTCAAAAGCCTTTCCAATTCTCAAGATCGTGGTGCAGTTTCACTCAATTCACAAATCAGTAAACTGAGGAAATGATTAAATTATTCATTAGGGCATATCCTACTTATAAATAATCATCATGTATTCTATACCTCTTTGGATTACTAAAAACCAAGCAAACAAAATCCAACTATACATTCATTTTAAAAATCTGAGACTAAATTCTGCTAAGTACAGATCTTACTTAGTTCTCTTTCCTGGTGTTACCCAGAGAATATATAAAAGAATATTGTTAGTCCATCAGGAAATGCTCACATCCATCCCAGGAAGTCTTCAATTATGTAAGATATAAAGCTTCACTGACAAAGAGAAATATCCCTTCTTAAAAATGAGTTTGAAAGTTCTTATCTTTGCAACACGCTATGATGCTACAAAAAAATTAATTAATAATCACTATGGTTTCTTTTCTTTAAAAGAAATACTTTATAGGAATTTTAATGTCACTATCAAATGCCACAGTTTATGAGATAGTTCACAATGCTGTGCAATGACCTGATTTCCACAGATGCTTCCTTGAAATGGAAATAATGGGAGTCGATAATAATTTCTACCCAGATGGAGTTCTCAGCACCATCACCAGCAATGGTCTTGTGTGGGTGAGAAGTGGAGGCCTGACAGAACTACAGTCTGAGCACTGAAACAGGCACTAATAGAGGTAGCCCTGTTTGTTGCTCCAGTTTAAGAAGCATGAACTCATTACAAGAGGTGCTGCAACCTGTGTGCAGTCACTTAGGAACAGCAAACATTACTGAGGGCCTACCATGTACCTGGCATGCTCTGAGCATGGTATGTGCGAGTATTTTCCCAGTTCAGTCATAACAATCCAATGAAGTACGTGCTGCTTTCATCAGCATTTTGCAGATGAGGAAACTGAGGCGTATGCAAGGGAATTGTCCATGGTCACAAGTGAGTGAGAGGCTCAACTAGGCATCAAATCCAGGTTTGCTTCTCTGATACTCAGATTCCTAACTACTGTGCAGCTCCATGTCCTCTGAAGACAAATGCCAGCTTGGAGTGGATCCTTACCCTGTGTAGCAATAGGATTTGGTGCAAGCAGAGAAGGAAGGGCTCATTCCATCTGCCCCTTCTTTCTAGAGATGATGGGGTGCTGAAAGGGAAGTGATGGAGCAGGGACTACATCTCCTGCCTTGTTCTCTGCTGCTGCTGGAGGCCACGCTTCTCTATGCCTCTTACAAAGATGCTGGATTCTGAAACTAGATCCATGTATATCACCCTATACCAAGATTAACTCAAAATGGATCAAGGATCTTAATATCAGACCCCAGACTCTAAAGTTGATACAGGAAAGAGTAGGAAATACTCTGGAGTTAGTAGGTATAGGTAAGAACTTTCTCAATGAAACCCCAGCAGCACAGCAACTAAGAGATAGCATAGATAAATGGGACCTCATAAAACTAAAAAGCTTCTGTTCATCAAAAGAAATGGTCTCTAAACTGAAGAGAACACCCACAGAGTGGGAGAAAATATTTGCCAACTATACATCAGACAAAGGACTGATAACCAGAATATACAGGGAACTTAAAAAACTATATTCTCCCAAAACTAATGAACCAATAAAGAAATGGGCAAGTGAACTAAACAGAACTTTCTCAAAAGAAGAAATTCAAATGGCCAGAAAACACATGAAAAAATGCTCACCATCTCTAGCAATAAAGGAAATGCAAATGAAAACCACGCTAAGATTCCACCTCCCCCCTGTTAGAATAGCCATCATCAGCAACACCACCAACAACAGGTGTTGGCGAGGATGCGGGGAAAAAGGAACCCTCTTACACTGTTGGTGGGAATGTAGACTAGTACAACCACTCTGGAAAAAAATTTGGAGGCTACTTAAAAATCAAACATTGATCTACCATATGATCCAGCAATACCACTCTTGGGGATATACCCAAAAGACTGTTACTCCAGAGGCACCTGCACATCCATGTTTATTGCGGCACTATTCACAATAGCCAAGTTATGGAAACAGCCAAGATGCCCCACCACTGACGAATGGATTAAGAAAATGTGGTATCTATACACAATGGAATTTTATGCAGCCATGAAGAAGAACGAAATGTTATCATTCGCTGGTAAATGGATGGAATTGGAGAACATCATTCTGAGTGAGGTTAGCCTGGCTCAAAAAAACCAAAAATCGTATGTTCTCCCTCATATGTGGACATGAGATCAAGGGCAAACACAACAAGGGGATTGGACTATGAGCACATGATAAAAGCGAGAGCACACAAGGGAGGGGTGAGGATAGGTAAGACACCTAAAAAACTAGCTAGCATTTGTTGCCCTTAACGCAGAGAAACTAAAGCAGATACCTTAAAGCAACTGAGGCCAATAGGAAAAGGGGAACAGGAACTAGAGAAAAGGTTAGATCAAAAAGAATTAACCTAGAAGGTAACACCCACGCATAGGAAATCAGTGTGAGTCAATGCCCTGTATAGCTATCCTTATCTCAACCAGCAAAAACCCTTGTTCCTTCCTATTATTGCTTATACTCTCTCTACAACAAAATTAGAAATAAGGGCAAAATAGTTTCTGCTGGGTATTGGGGGGGGAGAGGGAGGGGGCGGAGTGGGTGGTAAGGGAGGGGGTGGGGGCAGGGGGGAGAAATGACCCAAGCCTTGTATGCACATATGAATAATAAAAGAAAAATGAAAAAAAAAAAAACAAAAAAAAAAACAAAGATGCTGGATTCTTTCACAGCTACTCTAACAGCTTTACTTATCGACAAAGCTGTTGGAATGGGATTTTACTATTAGCACAAAGTTGTAAACTAAGGGCTCCTCTGTGCAAATTCCCTGTGGGTCAGGCATTGGTATTGCAGGCAGCAGCACCACACCGTGACAGTAGGTGACAGACCTCTTGTTTTGGAAAATGAGATTGCATTATCAATCAGCTTTTGTGTCACTGGTGATATTGCATGCAAGATGAATTTAATTGTTTGCTAAGACAGTTCAAAGCATCTCAGAACAGCTATGCCACAATTTGATCATTTTGCTATCTGAATATGACTTAGACCAGATGAAAATATCCTGCCCACCTGGTTGTTTTGTCCTTTCCTTATGACACAGAAGATTTCTGGAAAGTGAAGCTAAGTCATGCCACCTTCCACTGCCACATCCATTCAACAAGTGGCAGTGACCTCTGTTAGACATCAGCAAGTGCTGGTTTTCTTCATGTAGTTCTCACTGTCATGGGAGGGAGGAGAGACTGTCAGAGAAGCAAATGCAATGATGTATATCAATAAGAAGGGTAAGTCAGGTTCAACAGACAACAGAGGAGAGGCCCCAGCTCGGAACTGAGCTGCCATGAAGTCTCCCCAGAGGAAAGACCTGACACCAGAAGGAAGAATACGAATTACTCAGTAAAAATGGTCTGAAAAAAGAGAGAGGGGAACCAGGCACCAGTGGCTCACACCTGTAATCCCAGTGACTCAGGAGGCAGAGATCAAGAGGATAGCAGTTTGAAACGAGCCCCTGGCAAATAGTTTGTGAGACCCTATCTCCAAAAAAATCCATCACAATAAAAGGGCTGACAGAGTAGATCAAGTGGTAGAGCGCCTGCCTAGCAAGTGTGAGGCCTTGAGTTCAAACCCCAGTACCACAAAAAAAAAAAAAAAAAAAAAAGAAAAAGAAAGAAAGAAAAGAGGGGGAAAGGTGAGACATGGATAAAAGGTTCAGTGTTGAGAGAGTGTGGTCCACCCACAGAACAGGAAGAGTCACCCAGAGCTTCTTGTATTCACTCATTTACATAAGGGCAGAGGAATCAACTGTGAAAAAGATGTTATCCTCATCCAACTGGAGTTTGGAAATATACACATAAACAAATTGCTGGGAATGTAGTAGGAGCTCCCAAGAAAATCTGTCACCCCCTCACCAGCTGGGGAAGGCTGAGTAACGTGGGCGACACACAGAGGACGTCACTAGAGTGCTTACAGATGATCAACTTCTGGAGTAGAAAGCAGGCGTGAGATTGAGTCCTCTGTGGAACTTCCATGTCTTGCCACATCCAGAAAGTTTATAAACATTTGACAATGTGCTGGTGCCTGTAATCCTAGCTACTCAGGAGGCAAAGATCAGGAGGATCACGGTTCAAAGCCAGCCCAGGCAAATAGTTCTCAAGACCCTATCTCAAAAAAACTCATCACAAAAAAGGGCTGGTGGAATGGCCCAAGGTGTAGGACATGAGTCCATACCCCATACCTCAGTATAGCAAAAAGCAAGCAAGCAAACAAGCATTTGACAATGTAATGAATGAATATACATCTTTCTTTTTGATTCTTCTGGGAGGAGAATGTCCATGAAGGCATAGGAGTTTGGGGAACACAGAACAAGATGTGTGACCCTCCAGGTGTGTGCTGGAAGAGAACCATGGTGAATCTCTTTGGGTCATGAATTTTCTAAAACATTTTTTAACACTTCTTTGAATCGGTATATAATTTGAAGTATTTTCTATTAGACAAGATTAGATTAAGGAATAGCATTTTTAAAAGCACATCTAATGAACTCAATGTATATGTGGTTTGTGAAGCTGAGTATAAAGTAATTGATTTCAAAGAAATGTCAGGGTTGTACAGGACACTCAGTACCTCCCTTCCCTGCCTCCCTTGGGTCTATGTCTTCATTGCCTTCAGCCAGCAGAGGTTCCTGAGTGAAAAGTCTGAAGAGCACTGGGGGTGGGGTGGAGGGTAGTCGGGAGATACAAGTTATAACTTTGTGCTTAATGGTAATAATAACCATTTTCTTACTTATTAATACCAGTAACAACAGAAGCGATAGCTGATGTTCATTAAATGCTTACTAAATGCTACGTACTTTAAAATGCCTTCTCATTTAATGCCCTCTGGCACTGACACACATAATTTTTTTAAAGACTATTAGTTACGTGTCAATCTTCAAATCAGAAACTGATCCACACTCCAAAGCCCACATTGAGCAATGAACTCTCAAGGTGCCATCAGGCTGTGCTGCCCCCTGCTGGGGAAAACAAGCCATTGGCTCTAACCCAAAGCGCCTTTGGCTTGCACCAGTGAACTGTGGAGGAGTCTGGCAAGATAACTGCTCCAAAGGGATGCTTCTAACAGTAAAACTGAATGATCCTGTGAGCCTTCCCTGCAGGGGAGTGTGAATGTGAGACGAAGATTGCAAGGGTATGGCTGGAGGAGGAAGAAAGAAGGGGGTTGGGGAAGAGAAAGAGACAGAGAGAGAGTGAGAGAGAGAGAGAAAAAGAAACCAAGTCTATCGACCTCACATCTGTGGAACCTGCAAGGCAAGAAAGAGCATTCTGTTTCCCCAGGAGGCCTGCTGGATGACCCTGAAATGGACTCCCATTTCCTCACTCTCGTCCATCCCAACAGGTGACCTTTGCACAAGACCCCAGCATCTGGGGCAGCCCAAAGCTCTCTTCCCGCTTTTCAGCTGGGAAGTCTAACACCACCTGTTTGGTGTAGGTCTTTGGGAAAATCTCCATGCCTTTCCCTTTTCTGGGTCTTCTCAGTAAGTGAGGTTGTGTGAGTCTCTAGGGAGGTCAGCAGGTTCTACTGAGGGCAGTGGTGATGTGCGTTGGCAGGGGAGGAGGAGTATTTTTGGTTGCAACAATACTAGGAGAGGGGGGCTATGGCAGGAGCATGCAGGAGCCAGTGATGCTGAACGTTCTGTCAGTCAGAAGCCCTGCTGATTGACAACTGAGTGATCAAGGTGTTTCTTCTTTAAAAATATAAACAAAGCCACTTTTACATTTGAAGTCGTGTTCACTGGGCTTAGAATTAAATGTTAGAATGTTAAAGGCAAGCGATAAATAGCTCATGATTTGTATGGAGCTTTTGCAAACAGGGTTTTCAATTCTGGGTGATTTTCTAAAGAAACATTTTTGCTGTGACTGGAGGATTTCTGGCCATTTCTAAGGCCTGTGAGCTCTGATCACATTAAACACAGATGTCCTGTGAGCCAGAAAGCGTTCTGTTGATAAAACTGTATGGCAGGATTTTCCTGAACTGTAGAAATATATATATATTTATTTATTAAGATATGTATATTATCCCTGGGGTTTTCCTTGTCTGCTAGTGAGGGCTGATGGGATGTTTGGCAAATTGCATACTTTGTGCAGGGGCTTTTCTGTAGGGCCAACTGCATGTGCCTTTTTTGGTCTTCCTGATTATTCACGAATCTGCTGAAACTTCACTCATTCCTTATCATCTGTGTTATTTTTGTTGTGTTTAAGTGCTATGTGTATTGGAATTAAGTTTATATTTTCCATGAACTCACTTTTTTAAAAGTGAGTTTTCATTCTAAGTAATTTCTGTGAAATGGTGGTTTGATAAGCTGTATTTTAAAAATACACCTAAGGGGACTGGTGGAGGGGCTCAAGCAGTATAGAGCCTGCCTAGCAAGCATGAAACCCTGAGTTCAAACTCCAGTGCTTCCAAAAATAAAAAAAAATACAAAATACAAGTCGTTGGCCGGTGGCTCACGGCTGTAATCATAGCTACTCAGGAGGCAGAGAGCAGAAAGATTGCAGGTCAAAGCCAGCCTGGGCAAATAGTTCCAGAGATCCTATGTCGAAAAAAACCATCACAAAAAAGGGCTGCTGGAGTGGCTTAAGGTGTATCAGAAAAAAAAAACAAAAACAAAAACAAAACACTTAAAAATATACATGCACAGGGCTGGGCTCAGTGGTAAGAGTGCTTGTCTGGCATGCACAAGGCCCTGGATATGATCCCCAGCTCTGCAAAAAAAATAAAAGATTTTGTTTTTGTTTTTGGTGGTACTAGGGTTTGAACTCAGGGCTTTGCACTTGCTAGGCAAGTGCTCTACCACTTGAGCCACTCCCCCAGTCCTTTTGGCTTTTTAGTTATTTTTCAAAAAAAAAAAAATCTCTGAATATGACAGCCTGTTATAGCTTTGTAAGATTTCCCCCATCTGAATAAATCTCCAAATCAGGTCTTGATGTGGGGTTTGGAGAAATCAGTTTACCGCACAAATCAAGGCTATGACCCATTTCTCAAAAAGCCAGCCCTGCGGCTTGTTGGGTGGCACGGCGGACGTGCGCGTGTCGGGACAGGAGCCACGCCGCGACATGGCTCCAGGGCGCACGGCCCCCGCAGGTCCTGCAGAAACACTGGCACCGGCTTTGACATCTCCCCGGGGAGCTTACGCTGCGGGCGGGGCGGCAGGTGTGGCAGGACCTTGACCTTGGGGAGGCCTCGCCCTGCCTCCACCCCGGAGGTGGAGCCCTGGGGGCGGAGATCAGCGATCAGGTGTCCCAGCCCCGACCCCCCGAGCCCCGGGTGCAGATGGGGATGGGGGGGGCGGGACTCCGGTTCCGCAGCAGGCGGCCTTCTCCCGGGGTCCTCCCGCAGGCGGCGCCCTCCGAGCGGCCGGGCAGCGGCACCCACGCCCCGCAGCCCAGCGCCGAGTGGCCGTCCAGGGGGATTTGTCAGCGCGCCCTATATAGCCGCAGACAGCTGCCATCTGTTATGTTTAGTAACGCCACCCCGCGCTCCCCCTCCCCTGGGAATAAGCCCGCCCTGGCCATTAAGCCAGGAAGATATTTTTTTAAGGACGCTCCCTCCTGCACGCAGGCGTCGCCCATCGCGCAGCGGCTGGGTGTGGGCCCCCCACCCCCGCCCCCCGACAGCTCCCGGTGGAGGACGCCGCATCCCCCGGGTCAAGGCCTGCAGGCAGGTGCTTACAGGAGAAGGCAGAAAGCTCCTCCCTCCGTGGACTCAGGGAACAGAAAAATCTGTGATGCGTGCACCATTTTAATGCATCGCATTTCAGTTCTGCAAAGGCAAAGTGTAAATTGGGCTAGAATATGATTGTGAATCAAACGAGACGTCATGATTAATTTATCACCGTGCTCCAGATACATCAGCTAAAATAATACGAATTTAAAGCAACGGTTCCTCCTGTCTTTGTGTTTGCTGGTGAACTCTAAGGAACAGATCATCAGAGAAATAAAAGAACTAGGACTTCATTCTCTTCTTGTCTTCATAGAGCAGAAACACCTTCCTTCCATGGTTTGAAAATGAATTTGCTCAGTTACATTTTGTATTAATCTGTGTGCCACCCCTCCCTTTCTGGGGATCCAAGTCAACTCAGGGCCTCACTCACTCATGTTCTCCCACTGAGCCACACCCCCAGCCTGTGTCCCAGTCTCAACTGACACACCCTGAACTGCTGGTAAACATTGAAGCTGACATGAACATTTTCATATTTCAGGCAACATTGGCCATGCCTAAAGTTCTGGTTCCCAAACTGCCTGATGGGGAAATTCTCTAGGGCATTCTTACTGGAAGGCTGACCCTTGAAATAGCAGCAGGCATCACTATCCAGACCCTGGGGAATACAGTCTTGGGTCAGAGGGATTGAGTGGGAATCTAAGCTTTTAACAAGACCTCCCACTTTGAAGCTTGAGAGGAACTAATCTAGTTTTTAAAACCACAGGTACCTTTGCCCATTCATCTATGTGTGTCTAGCAAGCAGTCCAGGTGATTCTTGTAAGCTGAGCAGCCAGGTTTGGAGGTCACTGGTCCCTAAGGTTAAGGCTCAGATGACTTTCATGCTCATGACATCAGCCAAATTTATCCAATCAGTTGAACTGTCTTGAAGTGCAGTGTAGGCTTATCTGTTTAGTCATCCATGAGTTACAGATGCAAAAAAGCTTATTAATGACAGGGTTTGGTTAACGACAACACATCTAGTGCTTCCTGCTCAAAACGCAGGAAGGTTTTCCTCTTGAGTAGCTGGAGGGTGTGCTCTCCCTCACACTGCAGCCCTGAGAAGAACTTTGCCTGCCATTCAAACGCTCTGACTCTATGTAGAACAGTACCTTTCATTCAGAATGTCATTTATGCACATGTGCAGTGCTGCTGAGAGCTAGATGGGAGGCCTACATCTAGCTCTGGACTTCCCAATAAAAGAGGGATGTGTGAGGCTGCTGGAATGACTCAAGTGGAGGCACTTGCCTAGAAGTGCAAGACCTTGAGTTCAAACCCCAGTACTGCCAAAAAAAAAAAAAAAATAGGAGGAGGAGGAGGAGGAGGAGGAGGAGTCCACTCCCTCTTGTGAACCTTGGCAGAAGTTCGGAAGAAATTCATAAACTTTATTTTTTTTAATCCAAAATGGATCTTCAAATTGTGGAGCATTATCTAGAAAATGCTGTCATGATTCAAACAATGTGAAGTGAGCTCTCAACTGTGAGAGGTTTTTTGTTTTTTTTTTTTTTGTGTGTGGTTAGTCCTTTTTTTTTTTTTCTTTTATTATTCATATGTGCATACAAGGCTTGGTTTATTTCTCCCCCCTGCCCCCACCCCCTCCCTGTGAGAGGTTTTTACTTGAAAACAAAAACAATAAAATAGTGATATGGAGGAAAAGGAAAGAATGCCCATGGAGCACAAATTCTCACCTTGAGTGCACCCTTCAGTCACCTGAGGAGACTCCCAGAGGCTATCTAGTCCTGGTCTTTGCAGGTGGGACCCAGGCCTGGTAGGTAACTCCAATGTATAGATCCCATCTGTGTGTCTTCAATTATAATGTCATTGGTACCACCTGGAGAGTTTGTTAAAATGCAGGTGAGTCAGGAGGTCTTGGGGTGGGGGTAAAGGGCAAAGTTTTTGCAGTTCTAAGAATGTACATGACTGATTTCAAAATTCTGGTCAATGGGCCAGGCTCTCAGCAAGAGTCCTGATGAGCTTGAAATTAGACTAAACTCTTCCAGGAAGAGTCCATGATCTTATGTTCAGGCCATCTCAAGTCACTATGGCTTTATGATATTTGTTAACATGCAAAAGAGGTAACATCAGAAGAAACCCAGGCCGGGGTGCAGCTCAATGGTAGAGAGCTTGCCTCGCTCATGCAGAGTTCCTCAGTTCCATTCTCAGCACAAGAAAGAAGGAGAGGAAGGAAGGAAGGGAGGGAAGAAGAGAGGGAGGAGAGAAAGGAAAGGAAGGAAAACCAATGTGAATGAAAACATTTAAAAATGAACAGTATCTCCTTGAACTGAAAAGTATTTACAGAAGAATTTGAAAGGTAGAAATCTTTCTGGCCAATGTTGCCATCCCTTTCCTCCAGATACCATTGCCTCCAGATGGCTTTAGCAGTATCAGGGCTACCATACCGTGTATCTGGAGCAGACAGTCAAGTACAGGGTCAGCTGGAGTGCTGGCACATCTATGCTACTAACACCTGGTCCAAAGCTGAGCCACCTCAGAACCTAGAAGATTAGTTAGCCCCTAATAGAGGCGACCATCTTTAAAGGCAAATTCATATGTTAACACACCTTCAGAGTTGCCCTCGTTTGTGTTTCACCCAAGACTCTGGAGAAACGTTCAGAGAACCAGCCAAGCTCACCAAGCTAATTGACTCATTCTTACAGGCACCAAGAGTAAACTTGGCTCATTACAATATTAAACTGAGCATTCGTGTACACCATCTTAACCCTTAGAACAAATGTTGTGTGACTTTGAGCTGAGAATGCCCAGAAATGTATTACATCTTTCCTTCTTGAACTATGACAAACTGAGCATGCTCAGAAATGCATGCCTTAACCAAGCATGCTCAGATATGCCCCCCTCTCACAAGTTCTTTCCTAAATGAGTATACGTAGGCTTCCAGAATAAAACTTATGTGTTTCCTTTGTGCCAGGAGGGCATTGCTTTGGAAATAACTCCAGTGCCTGCTTTACTTGCTGTAGGTATTAAATCTTTCTTCACTTTTATCTCCTGGGTGTGGTTTTTGTCTTTGCCATCACTAAAATGCAAACCTATTGCTGTGTTAGTTTCTGGGCAGGGTGAACTGGCTGCTTTGTCAAGAGATCCCATTCAACTGTCAAAAGGCAAAATTTAAAAATTGTTTAAACTTAAATATGTCCACAGTGGGAGCTTGGTGTAGCTCAGTGGTAGAATGCTTACCTACCCTGGGTTCCATCCCCAATGCTGAAGAAAAAACAAACAAAAAACTGTCCATAGTAGTATTTATAGTTTACCTAAATGCAAGACTTCACGTGTACTATTTCATTTAGTACTCTCAATAATCTTACAAATAATTGGTATTATTCCTGTTTTACAAATAAGATAACAGAGGCCAGAGAAGGAAAGCCGCTTGTTCAAGATCACATAACTAGAAAATGGCAGAGCCAAGACTGGAACTCACTTTTGTTTGATTCCAGAATCCCCACCCTAAGCTCAAACATGTGATAACAAATCCAGCTTGCAGTTTGGAATTTTCTATAGCTATTTCTGCTGCTATAAGCAGTGTGTTCATGTTTTTCTTAGGCTTTGGTTTAAATATTTTTCAAGAGCAGCCTTTTAATTTTTAAATTAGCTTGGTTCCCCAAAGATAAGGTCAGATGTTAACTTAATCTTCTTTGGGTCATCATTGGAAAAGATCAGCTGAATTAACCTTGACCAAGCTGCCTTGGAGGCTTGGGGGCAGACAGTTTCTTCCATATCAGTGCACACAGACAGGGCTGTTATGGGAAGGGGAATTTTCTATGCCTTTGATAGCAGGCAGATTTGTTTTTCTTGACAAGACCTGGAGTAAAAAGACTTAATATCCATCTTCAATGTGAATTGAATCGTGCCCTACTGACATTAGATCCTCAGCTCCAGGGAACACAGACTGGCCACGAAGGGGCTGCATTAGGCCGGCTCAATGACCACGAGAAGAAACCGAGTGTGACAGGAGTTGAATTGCATGGCCAGAAAGGGTGGGCTCATCTCACACTCTCAGGCCTGCCTCCACAGCAGAGCCTACCCAAGGGAAAATGACAGCAAGGGCCCGTGGTTCATATCACACTTGCATAAGGGCGGTCAGGATTTCTAACATACTTGCATACGGTTTGCCTGAGAAGAAGCAGTCTATGGCTGTGAGTCTACCTGGGAACAAACAGCTCCATACATGACAGGCATAAAAAGACATTTCTGCCCCAGGCCTGTGCTTGGATAAAGACCACCTCCAGACCAATGCTGATACCAAGGATGCCTAGGGTGATATCTGGTCTGCCACTGCCTCCACAGTCATGGGGCAAGAGTGACCCCGTGCCCTGCCCTGCCTTCCTCCCATTGGCTGGGTAGATATGAAATCTCAGCAGGGCCAATCAGGGTCCTTCCCTGGAATTTTTAAAACTGCAAGTGACAAAAGGAACCTGTCTCATCAGTGGCAGTGGTGTTAGTGTAGAAGGATAGAGGCACGTGAGCTACCAGCATCCTTTTTCCTTCCCATGTGGAGGAAGCTAACATGACCAGCATAGGAGGAAAATAAGAAAGGACAGAGAAGCTGGGCCTCTCCAAAATAACCCCATCTCCAAAACAGCCAGAGCAAAGTAGACCGGAGGTATGGCTCAACTGGTAGAGTGCCTGCTTTGCAAGTACAAAGCCCTGAGTTCAAACCCCAGTCCTACCAAGAAAAAACAAAACAAAAAACTGCTGCTAGTCCATTTTGTAAATGTAGTAAGTACTATTTTAACTATTTTCTGGTCCCTTTTCCTGTGTCCTTTACCATTTGACATTCATGAGAACTCTCTATATGCCTCCCTTTAGCGTACCACTAGTATGCCTAGAAGAAAGAAGGAAATTCTTGATGTTTGAGTTCAAAGGAAAACTTTTAAAGTCTAATCAGATTCAACTGACTTTCCTGTGCAAGAGTCAGACACTTCAATAACTTTTGTTTTGTTGTTTCTAAATACTAAGGGCAAAAGACAAGAGGACCTAGAAGCCAAACTTTTTTTTTTTTTTTTTGCTGCTTTCTACTTGTATTTTTTTTTATTTTATTATTCATATATGCATACAAGGCTTGGGTCATTTCTCCCCCCTGCCCCCACCCCCTCCCTTACCACCCACTCCACCCCCTCCCTCTCCCCCCCACCCCTCAATACCCAGCAGAAACTATTTTGCCCTTATTTCTAATTTTGTTGTAGAGAGAGTATAAGCAATAATAGGAAGGAACAAGGGTTTTAGCTATACAGGGAGTTGACTCACACTAATTTCCTGTGCATGTGTGTTACCTTCTAGGTTAATTCTTTTTGATCTAACCTTTTCTCTAGTTCCTGGTCCCCTTTTCCTATTGGCCTCAGTTGCTTTTAAGGTATCTGCTTTAGTTTCTCTGTGTTAAGGGCAACAAATGCTAGCTAATTTTTTAGGTGTCTTACCTATCCTCACCCCTCCCTTGTGTGCTCTCGCTTTTATCATGTGCTCAAAGTCCAATCCCCTTGTTGTGTTTGCCCTTGATCTAATGTCCACATATGAGGGAGAACATACGATTTTTGGGCCAGGCTAACCTCACTCAGAATGATGTTCTCCAATTCCATCCATTTACCTGCGAATGATAACATTTTGTTCTTCTGCATGGCTGCATAAAATTCCATTGTGTATAGATATCACATTTTCTTAATCCATTCGTCAGTGGTGGGGCATCTTGGCTGTTTCCATAACTTGGCTATTGTGAATAGTGCTGCAATAAACATGGGTGTGCAGGTGCTTCTGGAGTAACCTGTGTCACAGTCTTTTGGGTATATCCCCAAGAGTGGTATTGCTGGATCAAATGGTAGATCAATGTTTGATTTTTAAGTAGCCTCCAAATTGTTTTCCAGAGTGGTTGTACTAGTTTACATTCCCACCAACAGTGTAAGAGGGTTCCTTTTTCCCCCGCATCCTCGCCAACACCTGTTGGTGGTGGTGTTGCTGATGATGGCTATTCTGACAGGGGTGAGGTGGAATCTTACCGTGGTTTTAATTTGCATTTCCTTTATTGCTAGAGATGGTGAGCATTTTTTCATGTGTTTTTTGGCCATTTGAATTTCTTCTTTTGAGAAAGTTCTGTTTAGTTCACTTGCCCATTTCTTTACTGGTTCATTAGTTTTGGGAGAATTTAGTTTTTTAAGTTCCCTATATATTCTGGTTATCAGTCCTTTGTCTGATGTGTAGCTGGCAAATATTTTCTCCCACTCTGTGGGTGTTCTCTTCAGTTTAGAGACCATTTCTTTTGATGAACAGAAGCTTTTTAGCTTTATGAGGTCCCACTTATCTATGCTATCTCTTAGTTGTTGTGCTGCTGGGGTTTCATTGAGAAAGTTCTTACCTATACCTACTAACTCCAGAGTATTTCCTACTCTTTCCTGTATCAACTTTAGAGTTTGGGGTCTGATATTAAGATCCTTGATCCATTTTGAGTTAATCTTGGTATAGGGTGATATACATGGATCTAGTTTCAGTTTTTTGCAGACTGCTAACCAGTTTTCCCAGCAGTTTTTGTTGAAGAGGCTGCTATTTCTCCATCGTATATTTTTAGCTCCTTTGTCAAAGATAAGTTGGTTATAGTTGTGTGGCTTCATATGTGGGTCCTCTATTCTGTTCCACTGGTCTTCATGTCTGTTTTTGTGCCAGTACCATGCTGTTTTTATTGTTATTGCTTTGTAATATAGTTTGAAGTCAGGTATTGTGATACCTCCTGCATTGTTCTTTTGACTGAGTATTGCCTTGGCTATTCGTGGCCTCTTGTGTTTCCATATAAATTTAACAGTAGATTTTTCAATCTCTTTAATGAATGTCATTGGGAATTGCATTAAACATGTAGATTACTTTGGGGAGTATAGACATTTTTACTATGTTGATTCTACCAATCCATGAGCATGGGAGATCTCTCCACTTTCTATAGTCTTCCTCAGTCTCTTTCTTCAGAAGTGTATAGTTTTCCTTGTAGAGGTCATTCACGTCTTTTGTTAGGTTTACACCTAGGTATTTGATTTTGTTTGAGGCTATTGTAAATGGAATTGTTTTCATACATTCTTTTTCAGTTTGCTCATTGTTAGTGTATAGAAATGCTAATGATTTTTCTATGTTGATTTTATATCCTGCTACCTTGCTGTAGCTATTGATGATGTCTAGGAGTAGAAGCCAAACTTATACTAAGAATCAGGGGCCAGCAAACTATGCTTTCAGGGATAAAGTTTTTATAAATAAAGTTTTATTGAATACTGCCATACCCATTTGTTTATGTATGGTCTATGGCTGCTTTTGCACTTAGAATGGCCAACTTGTCTGCAAAGCCTTAAATATTTGATATTCAGCCCTTTCCAAAAATTTTCCTAAATCTGGCATAAATCTTAGAAAGGAGGGAGAAGACAAGAAGAGGAGAGAAATGTTTTCTCTCCCCCAAAGGAGATAAGACTTTGTCTGACAGCAAAAAAGGAAAAACTTAAGGATCAGTTACTGGACCTTAGTTCAAGATGGGGGACTCTGCCTATCCTCAGGGCCCAGAAAGCTCTACGTCCAAAGAAGGAGTAGGAAATAAAAACCACAGGTGAACCTGGAGGGAACTAGAGCATATTAGAACCTTTCTTTGAAGGTTACCAGACAGTAGCGGCTGAGTGGTCTGCAGGAGTATCCAGAAGTTTCCTTTGTTCTCTACAAAGGGCTGGAGGTGACGGAGAGGGATGGCGGACTGGACAACGTCTATCAGTTATGTCAGTCAGTGCCATTAACAAGCAGGCTGACCCAGGAATCAGCAGGGATGGAGCCAATACGTAAATGCAAACAAGGACAAGTGATGTCATGTGGCTCAGATGCCCCACCAGGAAAATTTCTGGAACCCCCTACCTTATCCTCAGAGCTTAGATTACCCCTGGAGAGATGGGAATGGAATGTCGACAGGATCATTGATTAATGGTTTTCAGAAAGTGCTAAGTGGACTGCTTGGAGCATTTATATCTACTCGACTGTTAACTATGTCTTTTAGTTTATCCTTTAGAAGTGTCATCAGCATTAGGACAGTAATACTGGTCTCCACAGCAGCACTGCCAGAGAACTATCTGCTCTAATGGAAACATTTTTGAAAGGAATATGAGGTCTCAGCGGGCCCCAACCCCCTTGTTGGAGAAACCAGTACCAAACATCCCATGTAGATAAGATAAGCAATGAGGCAGGGCTCAGTTAGGGCATATAGAATGTGAGGAATGCAAGATGTGAGATACGAGCAAGATGTGAGGTACGAGCAAGATGTGAAGTACGTGCAGGATGTGCTCTGCCTGCTTGTCTAATGTTGATAACAAAAATATGCACGCCACTGCAGTCTATATAAGATTTCCCCCTAAGAGGCTCAGGGTCTTGCTTTCCTAACCGGTCCTGCGTGTCCGTGTGGGAGCTCGACCCTGGCTAGCCAGTCCAATAAACTCTGCTTTGTTGATTGCATTCACGCCTGGCTCTCTGTCTCTCGGGGGAATAGGATTCCGGGTCCTAACATTTGGAGGTCCCACCGAGATTTCATTTTCTCGAGAGACAGAACCTGCCTGCGAGAAAGCAGGGGCGATCCCAAGTCCTAGGCGTTGGGAGGGGATCCCAGACCCTCATTTGGAGGAACTTGAGTGTTCCATTTGGGCCGCGGCGGGGATTCGGCCAATCCCCAGGGAGATTCATTCTGGGAATCTCGCAAGGAGGACCACAGGGTCCTATTGGGAGAGGCTTTCCTCTCATTTGGGCTCGAGCATTTTAGGAACCCTGGCGCCAGGTGAAGAACTAATTGAGCTAGTCGACCGACCACCCGTCAAGTGGACGCCTTTCGGCCTGATATCCCAGTTGGACGGTGAGGAGGTTGAATGGGGTGCGCACCAGTGTGAGAGAAGGACCGGTCCGAGCGAGTGCTGGAGAGTGTTGTGTGTGTGTGGAATTATTGTTGCCTTTACCCTTTTTGTTCTATCTCTCTTGGTGTTTGAGTCTCCTTCCACAATGGGACAGGGACAAACAACCCCAAAGTCTCTGATCCTTTCTCACTTTCCAGAAGTTAAAGAAAGGGCCTTAAATGCGGGTCTGGTCATCAAGAAAGGTAAGTTCGACACCTTTTGTTCTGCAGAGTGGCCCACCTTTGGAGTCGGGTGGCCCATTCAAGGTTCCCTCTCCCTAGACCTGATCACTAAGGTTAAAGCAGTCATTTTTCAGCCAGACAATCGAGGCCATCCAGACCAAGTTCCTTACATTTTGGTTTGGGAGGATCTGGTGAGGAACCCTCCCCCTTGGTTAACAGTTTTTCTGACCCACCCCTCCAGTTCGGCCCCCGGGGCTAAAACCCCAGTCACGCCCGCCTTGGTCATAAAGGAGGAGGAAAAACTTCCTCTTCCCACCTTGACCGGTCCTCAAATTAGGGCATCTCCTTCACCATCTCCGGTCTTACCAGAGAGTTCCCCCCTTTACCCATCCCTCGCAGGGGCAGAGGAAGATCGGCCGCCTCCATACGTGACTCCCCCTGGCCAAGCCAGTGCCCCGGAGGAGGAAATTTCCTCATCCTCCTCAACAGGACTGGCAGCAGGAGGAGGAATGGGTCGAAGACTTCGCCCCCGAGGGATCCGGGAAAGGGAGGGGGAAGACGGGCCCCCCTCATCAACACAGGGGGAGGAAACTGTCCCTACACTTCCAGTCCGGATGGTGGGCCAAGGGGGACCGGGAGGAGGGCAACAGTTTCAGTACTGGCCCTTCTCCTCCAGTGATCTATATAACTGGAGGACGCAGAACCCGCCCTTTTCTGAAGACCCCAAGTGTCTCATAGATCTCCTGGAGTCCATCATGCATACACACCGCCCCACTTGGGATGACTGTCATCAGCTGCTCAATACTCTTTTTACGACGGAGGAACGAGAGCGCATCCTCAACGAAGCGAGGAAGAACGTCTTGGGGGATAATGGGAGACCCACAACTCTCCAACCGGCCATAGACGAGGCTTTTCCCCTACGCCGCCCTGATTGGGATTTCGGGACCGCAGAAGGTAGGGAGCGTCTTCGGATCTACCGCCAGACTCTTATGGCCGGTCTCCGAGCGGCCGCTAGAAGGCCCACCAATTTTGCAAAAGTAAAAGCAGTCATTCAAGGGGAAAACGAAAGCCCAGCCGGTTTCTTAGAGCGCCTCCATGAGGCATACCGTCAGTACACCCCGATTGACCCTGAGGCGGACCTCCACCGGTCTGCTGTGGTACTCTCATTCATTAATCAGGCAGCCCCAGACATTAGGAGAAAACTCAATAAACAGGAAAACTTAGGGGAGATGACTATAAGGGAAATGCTACAGGTAGCAGAAAAGGTCTTTACCGCTAGGGAAACTCCAGAAGAAAGGGAGGAAAGACAGAGAAAGGAAGACAGGGAAGCCCAGGAGAAATTGAGAAAGGAGGACCGGGAGTTCCAGGCTAAGGAAAACCGAAAGCAACAGAGAGAAATGGCTCGTATTTTCCTAGCGGGTGTCCGGGACCAACCCAGGGGAGGGGGCCACGCCAGGACCCCGGATAAGGAACACTGTTTTTACTGTAAGGAAACGGGGCATTGGAAGAGAGAATGTCCTAAGTTAAAGGGAAGAAGAGGGTTTGGAAGGAGACCGGGGGAAAACAGGGAAAGGGAACGAGCAGTAGAGCAGGCCAGAGTCCTACTAGCCGGAGAAGAGGACTGAAGGAGACGGGGCTCAGACCCCCTCCCCGAGTCCTGGGTAACAATGCATGTGGAGGGGAAGCCGATGGGGTTCATGGTGGATACCGGCGCCCAATATTCGGTTTTAAACAAGGCACATGGACCTTTGAACAAGGCACGAACAAGTGTTGTTCAGGGGGCCACCGGTACGCAGTTATGTACATGGACTACCAAAAGAAAGGTGAACTTAGGAAAACACCAGGTCACACACTCCTTCTTGGTCGTCCCTGAGAGCCCCGCTCCCCTGCTCGGACGGGACCTACTCACCAAAATAGGGGCCCATATCCATTTTGAACCAGATGGAATAATTGTGACTGATCGAGAAGGGAGCCCGATTCATGTCTTGTCCCTATCATTGGCTGACGAGCATCGTCTGTTTGAGAGTCAACAGGAACCAGGAGGGGACATGACTCATTGGGTAAAAAGATTTCCCACGGCCTGGGCGGAGACTGCGGGAACTGGCCTCGCCAAACACCTCCCGCCCGTAGTTATACAATTGAAGGCTTCTGCTCTCCCCATTCGGGTGAAACAGTATCCTATGCCTGAGGAGGCCCGAAGAGGCATAGCCCCTCATATCCACAGGCTAATAAAGGAAGGAGTACTGCGACCTTGTCAGTCTGCCTGGAATACTCCTCTGCTCCCCGTCCGAAAGCCGGGAAGCGGGGACTATAGGCCTGTGCAAGACCTACGAAAGGTAAACGAGCGGACGGAGGACATTCATCCCACCGTTCCGAATCCCTATACCTTGCTCAGCCACCTACCCCCCTCGCAAGTATGGTATACAACCCTTGATTTGAAAGATGCTTTCTTCAGCATTCCATTGTCAGAAATTAGTCAGCCGCTATTTGCTTTCGAATGGCAAGAAGATGGGGGCCAATCCGGACAGCTCACTTGGACCAGACTGCCGCAAGGATTTAAAAACTCTCCCACCCTGTTTAATGAGGCCCTGAGCCAGGACCTGGAACCTTTTCGTCGGAGCCACCCACGAGTCACTCTATTACAGTATGTTGATGACTTACTGTTAGCGGCAGAAACCCGAGAGGAGTGCATCAAGGCTACTGAACACCTGCTAACGGAATTAGGTGAGCTGGGGTATCGGGCAAGTGCCAAGAAAACTCACATCTGTAAAAGGTCAGTGACGTATTTGGGTTATCGGATTGCAGATGGGGCAAGGTGGCTGACTGATGCCATGAAACAGACTATTCTGGCTATCCCATCCCCGACATCCACTAGGGGGGTGAGAGAATTCCTGGGCTCCGCGGGGTTCTGTAGACTCTGGATTCCAGGATTTGCGGAAATAGCCAGACCCCTATATGAGGCCACCAAAGAAGCTCCAGATTGGAGTTGGGGAGAGAGAGAACAACAGGCCTTTGATCAGCTAAAAAACGCTCTTTTGCAGGCCCCTGCCTTAGCCTTGCCAGATCCTACAAGACCATTCACTCTGTTTATAGATGAGAAAAAGGGGGTAGCCAAAGGAGTCTTGACCCAACAGCTAGGTCCCTGGAAGAGACCAGTGGCATACTTTTCCAAGAAATTAGACGCAGTAGCGGCAGGATGGCCCCCCTGCCTCCGCATCATAGCGGCCATTGCCGTGCTGGTGAGAGAAGCCGATAAACTAACCTTTGGACAGGCCCTCTGGGTAACGGCCCCTCACCCGGTGGAGGGAATCCTTAAACAACCCCCTGGGAAATGGATGACGAATGCCAGGCTCACCCACTACCAGGGGCTCTTGTTGGATTCCCCTCGGATCACATTCACAGATCCCATAATCCTGAACCCTGCCACATTGTTGCCTAACCCGGAACTGCAGACACCTGTCCATAACTGCAAAGAATTCCTCTCCGAAGTTACACAGGTACGGGCTGACCTAAAGGATACCCCCCTGTCCGGCTGCAAATTAAACTGGTACACGGATGGAAGCAGTTTTTTCCAAGATGGAGCCCGAAGGGCAGGGGCAGCTGTAGTCGACCAAGAAGGAAATACGGTATGGAGCAGCGCCCTCCCACCCGGAACATCAGCCCAAAAAGCGGAATTAATTGCCTTGGCAGAGGCCCTGGAGAGGGCAAAAGGAAAGCGAGTCAATATCTACACCGATAGCCGCTATGCTTTCGGTACCATCCATGTCCACGGGGCCATCTATCGCGAAAGAGGATTCCGCACAGCAGAAGGAAAACATCTAAAGAACCTAGCCGAAGTCCAGCGTCTATTAATGGCAGTGGAAAAACCGAAGGCAGTGGCAGTGATGTATGTCCCAGGCCACCAGTCTGCCAAGACGCCGGAAGCTGTCGGTAACAACAGAGCAGATCAAGAAGCAAAGAGAGTAGCAATGGTGAGTCCTCCCATGGAGACAGGGCAACCTTCCACGGTTGCGGCGATAGACGTGCCGGTCCCAGAGCTCCCTCCGCTACCCCCCCGACCAGAATACTCCACAGAGGATTTCACTTGGATGAGAGCCCACTCCCCCTTTAGAGAAGGGGAAGACGGATGGAAAAGCGACTTGGAAGGCAAGTTAATTCTGCCTGAAAAACTCGGACGATTCCTGTTGGCTAACTTACATAAGTCCACCCATTTGGGGCGGAGAAAATTACTAGACTTGTTGACATCTGCGCAGCTCCGATTTCCGAACCAGACCATAGCAGTCCGCCAAATTGTGGAAGATTGTGCCAGCTGCACAATCATGAAACCAGGACGAAGGGAGGGGCACCATACAGGTACTCGGGAACGGGGGAGGGCTCCGGGAAGAAGTTGGGAAGTGGATTTTACTGAGGTAAAACCGGGAAAGTTTGGGTACAAATATTTGCTGGTATTCATAGATACCTTTTCAGGCTGGGTGGAGGCTTTTCCTACAAAGAAGGAGACGAGTCAGGTAGTGGCAAAGGCTTTGCTAGAGGAAATCATACCCAGATATGGGGTGCCCGAGGCAATTGGGTCAGATAACGGTCCGGCTTTTGTTAGTAAGGTCCTGCAGGGACTAGCCCAGGCTATGGGGGCCAATTGGAAGCTACATTGTGAATATAACCCCCAGAGCTCAGGGCAAGTAGAAAGGATGAATAGGACACTAAAGGAGACTTTAGCCAAATTGGCCCTGGAGACTGGCGGTGATTGGGTGACGCTCCTTCCCTTGGCCATCTTCCGAGTCCGGAACTCCCCCTATGTCCATGGGCTAACTCCCTTTGAGATCCTGTATGGGGCTCCACCCCCCATCATTCAGAGGACCTTAAGCCCAGAACTAGGTGATCTGGCCCCAAATTACCTGACCATGTTGCAGGCTTTAGCTAAAGTGCAACAACGGATTTGGCCCTTAATTCAAGCATACCACGCTGTTAAGAGGGACCCGGCTCCGGAACATGGCATAGTCCCGGGTGACATGGTATGGGTTAAAAGGCATCAGTCCAAAACCCTAGAGCCTAGATGGAAAGGACCTTATGTTGTACTGTTTACTACCCCTACCGCCCTCAAGGTTGATGGCATCGGACCTTGGATCCACCACTCCCACGTGCGTCGAGCCAATCATCAAAAACAAGAAGGGGTCAAGGAGTGGACTGTACGGCGGCACCCAGACAACCCATTAAAGCTAAAGCTTTTGTGGCCCCGGGAACATGCAGAGCCTTCAGGAGCAGCCACGGATGGGGTGGCTGATCGCTCTGATCTTGCTCAATGCCCAGAGCGGGAGCCTCGCAGAAACCAACCCTCACCAGCCCTATAAGCAAACCTGGATACTCACCGATGGGGAGACTCATACCACCCTCAACGAGACTACTCGCACTGCCCCCATAGGAATTTGGTGGCCGGAGCTTCAGTTCTGCTTCAGAGACATCAATCCTGCCTACAAGTCTACTGCCCCGGAGTCAGCCCGACGTTATGGGTTTTATGCCTGCCCTGGCCACAAAAAGAACCAGGAATGTGGGGGGATACAATACTCCTTCTGTAGGTCATGGGCATGTGTCACATCCAATGATAGTGAATGGAAATGGGGGATATCAAAATCAGACCTAGTCAAATTTGCCTTTGTAAATGGGATATTAAGGGGGCACAGAATTCCAATACCCACCCATAAATGCCAGCCCACGGATCTAGATAGAATCAAGGTCACTTTCACTGAAACTGGCAAGAAGGACACCCCTGGGTGGATACAAGGTAAGGTATGGGGACTTGTATTTTATAAATATGGTGGACATGCTGGCTCGACCATAGTGGTCAGATTAAAAATTGAGCCCATAGGGCCACCGTCCACAGCAGTAGGCCCCAATAAGGTACTTAGGCCGCCCAATGTAAAGCCATCTCCCCAACCTTCCACAACTCACCACCTTCCCTCAACCATAGCTCGGGCTAATGTTACAACTCCAAGACCATCAGAAACCAGCCCTCCCCTGGTGAGGCCCAGTCTCATGACCGCATCTAAAGACCCCCTCTGGGAGCTAGTGGGTGCTGCCTTCCTGACGTTAAACCACACCAACCCTAACATGACTAACTCCTGTTGGTTATGTTATGATGTGAGGCCCCCATTCTATGAGGCAATAGGGCTAAACACCACTCACGATACCTCATCTGAGGAAAACCCTACTCAATGTTCCTGGGGAGACCGTAAGAGAGGTCTGACCATACAACAGGTAAACGGCCAAGGAACCTGCTTAGGAAAAGTGCCAAAGAACAGACGGGACTTATGTACTGTTATTAACGCCAGTTCTACCTGGGGAAATGCTATCAAATGGGTAATTCCAAAGGACAATGGGTGGTGGCTATGCTCGCGGTCCGGACTCACCCCATGCCTATCAACTAAGGTGTTTAACAGCTCTAAAGAATTCTGTGTTATAGTGGTTGTGCTGCCCCGCATCCTCTATCATTCGGAGGAAAGTCTATATTCATACTGGAATATAGGAACAGGTGAGAGAAAGAAGAGAGAGCCTATTTCTACACTAACCATTGCTACCCTACTTAGCCTAGGGGTGGCTGGGGCAGGGACCGGCATAGCCTCCCTGGCTACTCAACATAAAGGGATGTCTTCGCTGCGCGCAGCCATAGACGAAGATATAAGAATAGAAACCTCCATTAGCCACCTAGAAAAATCCCTCACTTCTCTGTCTGAGGTAGTACTTCAAAACCGACGAGGTCTGGACTTGTTGTTCCTCCAAAAAGGGGGACTATGTGTTGCTCTAGGGGAAGAATGTTGTTTTTACGCTGACCATACCGGAGTTGTTCGTGACTCCATGTCTAAACTCCGAAAGAGCCTGGAACAAAGAAAACGAGAAAAAGAGGCAGGGGAAAGCTGGTTCGAGTCTTGGTTTAACCAGTCCCCATGGTTGGCTACCCTTTTATCTGCACTGGCAGGGCCAATAATAATCATCCTACTGCTTGTTACCATAGGACCCTGGATTCTAAACCGACTTATGACTTTTGTCAAAAGTCGAATTAATACTATCCAACTTCTGGTCCTCCGCCAACAATATCAGGCTCTTCATCCTCTCGAGGATGATTCCTCAATTTAGGCCATAAGAAAGGGGGGAATGAAAGGAATATGAGGTCTCAGCGGGCCCCAACCCCCTTGTTGGAGAAACCAGTACCAAACATCCCATGTAGATAAGATAAGCAATGAGGCAGGGCTCAGTTAGGGCATATAGAATGTGAGGAATGCAAGATGTGAGATACGAGCAAGATGTGAGGTACGAGCAAGATGTGAAGTACGTGCAGGATGTGCTCTGCCTGCTTGTCTAATGTTGATAACAAAAATATGCACGCCACTGCAGTCTATATAAGATTTCCCCCTAAGAGGCTCAGGGTCTTGCTTTCCTAACCGGTCCTGCGTGTCCGTGTGGGAGCTCGACCCTGGCTAGCCAGTCCAATAAACTCTGCTTTGTTGATTGCATTCACGCCTGGCTCTCTGTCTCTCGGGGGAATAGGATTCCGGGTCCTAACAATTTTATGTCCGCTAGCTACACATGGCTACTGAGTACTTGAAATGTGGCTAGTGCAAATGAAAATTGAATTTTTTAATTCATTTGTGAACTGGAGTTCTCTGAAAAAGCTGCGTCTATCCTAATGATCATTCTGACTACTTTGACCTTGGTTCACTAGAACATTTGATTGCAGAGGGGGAATGTTACGAATGGAGAGGCAAAATCACCTTGGGCTATCTTAGACTCTAAAATAGCCATTTATCGCAACTGTTGTATCTGACCTAACATTCTTGTAACTAATAGATAAAACTCCTTGGAATGTGTCATTAAGCTTAGCAAACCTCTGGCCTCCACTGAACACAAAGCTAAGAATACTTTAATACCTGAACTTGTGGAAAAGATTTCCCTTGCTTCACTGTGGCCCGCCTTCCCTCTATGCTCACTGATGTAATCTGTTAATGTCTTGATTCAGGACTTTCCTTTGTTCTGTGACTATGAAAGTTCATTTAGTCTCTTCCACAGAGGAGCATATCACTCAGGGTAACTTGAATCTGTTCCTGGGTCATGGTCACTCAAATTTGACTCAGAATAAACTCTTTTAAAAATGTCTTTTAAAAGCAGAGTCATTATTTTATTTGGGCACATAGGATGGTCCTTAGTTTAAGTTATAATTTAAGTAGTCGCAGGGTTTGGATGTGGCTCAGTGTGGAAGAGTGTGTACCTGTCATTCAGAAGACCCTGGGTTCTATCCTTGGGGATAGGGGAGGAGAGGAGAGAGAGAGAGAGAGAGAGAAAGAGAGAGAGAGAATAGCCACACAGAGCAGTTCTAACAGATGAGTCTAGCCGATGAGATTTCTAGGCACAAAGTGTTCTAATACTGCTTCAAAATGAAAAGGGGTAACTGAAGAAGTGTAGTTTGAGGAACAGTGGACACGGTGACATGTTTTCTAATGCCCTCAGCATTGCCTCTGGAGTAAATTCTTGTATTGTTCTGGCAGGTCAAACAGAATATAAATCCTAGAAACCAGCTCTGATGCAAAACACAGGTTGTATACCATGAGGACTCCTGGAGAGATTGATTCTGATCCCACAGCCAGTGTGCTGTGGGAAGATGGACAAGGCAATCCGAGCCGAGGAAAAACACAAATTAGGAAAAAGAACAAGGTGAGGAACAGAAGGAGGAGGGGCAAAGTGGGGCTTGCGGAGGGCAATTCCAGCGCCAGAGCATCCTCAGGGCTCTTCTGCTCCCCAGAGCTTCCCAGTCTCCAGGGAGCTGTCTTTGCCTCCCTCCTGCAAGCCTGTAATTATGGACACCAGGTGTGTGGCTCCACTCCCCTCCAGTGACTTTATCATTCACCCGGCTGTGAATGGTAATTCGCCAACCTCCTGTGAAGCTTCTTTATAAAAACTGGAGACGCTGGGTGTCATGTTACATCATCCCAAAGCCTGAGACAATAGAAAAGGAAATGGAATTTACCCAGTGAACCAGAGTTGCGGCTCACTTTTCTTTAGCTTTGGGTAACAGGTAGGATTGACTCCAGCCCCCTGAGGGGTCTCCAGGAGGAACCTAGGGGGCAGGTGCTGTATGTCCCTAACTAGGACGTTTGCTTGAATGCCAAATCAAGATTGAGTCCAGAAAGCAAAAGACTGTATTTCATCTGCTCAAAAGATTGTGAAGTGGGGACCACAGAGGCTGGAGTGACAGGTGGACTTCTCAGGTTCAAATCCTGCTTTACCCAACTAGGAATGCAAGACATACCCTCTCTAAGCCTCAGTTTTTCATCTGAGTAATGGGTGATGATTTTCATGTCTATATTGCGGTGCTATTTTGAAGATTTAACTGAGGAGTCACGTAGGAAGCACTTTGTTCTTCTGGCTAGCGAGGGTAAGTGCACCACAATGTCAGCCATGCAGAATCTGCTTACTTGCTTTGCCTGGCTCTGTGTGAAGGGGCTGGGGAAAGAGCAGCTGTGGTCTCCTGGGAAGATCCCTGGACACCTCATGTGTTCTGTATGTTGAAAAGAATGACCTTCCTTGTCTCCTGCACCCGTGAGCCTTCTTGGCTGGTCTCATTGCTTAGGATGGGGATTCAAAGAGACCACTCCCTCCTTTGGTGGCTTTGCCAGGCCTACTGTTCTAGACAGAGGTTGGAAAGCCCCCTCCAGTGAATCAAAAGAGACAAAAACGGGAGTAATTAGGAAATAGCTTTCATTCTGATGACAGAGAGATGAACAAATGACATATCATGACTCAAATACAGGAGACTCTGAGCTCTGAGTGTTCAGCATGTCTCCTCTGGGGTTTCTCGGGGGTGGATAATGAGGTGGGGACAAGTAGAGGTCAGGTGCAGCTGCAACAAATCCCAAGGGTCCTTGACAAGAAGGGGAGGAGATGGCCAGTCCCTTTTATACCAATACATTTTTTTAAAGCAGTCAATTCTGGAGAATTTATCAATCTTATTCTAGAAGCCAAGCTTCCCTGTGGCTCCTTAACACACTGTGAGGAGGTACTTAAATCACTGTGAAAAGCACTGACTCCTTCTTGGGCTCATGAATTCACTAAAGGCAGGAGAAAAGCATGACATCTTTCCTTCATTTTGTATTTGTCTTTGCTCTAAGTCATTCTCTCTTCAGTCACCCAGGAGTTTGGGCCTAGGGTCCAAAACACTGATCTCACCACCCTTCTGTGACCTTCATGTCTTTGAGGAGTTGCTAGGAATGCCATTTCCCTGGCCATTTCCTTTTTTTCTCAGAGAAAAGGGTCAGGAATAAAGTGGAGTAGTGGTGTGAGACCCCTGGGAGAAGGCACACAAGGGAAGACCAGACACTTTCCCGCAGATTAAAAGTGTGACGCTCGGCCTGCAAGACCTCCATTTTTGCCCCCACAGCCGCTAAAACCCCTGCTCATTCTCTATTTAAACCAGTCAATAATGGTTGACAAACCCAGTCACAGGGATACAATCATACATCCTGAAAGTCAACTCTCCTGGCCAGCAGGGAGTGGGGAAAGGAGAGGAGCCTCTAGCTGCCGCCTCAGTGATGGGTCTGAACATCACAGTGGTAGCTGAGAATCTTCCCAGATAGCTCCAAGGGCATTTTTTAGGCTATCCTTCTGTAAGAAGTGCTTAAACTGCTTTTGCTGAAAATCATGGACTCCTACTTGGGAGAGAGAAAAGTTTGGTATCTCTGCTTCATTTTGTAGCTGTCTTTGCTCTAAGCCATTCTCTTCTGAAGCCATCATGGGATCAGGGAAAGATAGGAATGTTCGATAACATCTTCAAGCCAAGGGACTGAAACTTCCCATAAGGAACAGTGAAGACTTGAAGGAAGGACAGACCACCCCTCCAAATAAGGACAATTACCTATAATGATGAGTCTGTACCTTGGAGCAGGAGTAATCATCTCATGGGAACCAGATTGCTCCCCTCAGGTGATGACAGGGACAACAACTTCTCCAGAACCCTTCTCCAAACCTTTGAACTGAGAAAATGGTCAACCAGAACACACCCATAGCTGGGACTATTTATGCATACCTTTGTCCCCTGCCCCAAGTTCTTTGTCTACTTACACCTATAGCTCGTGTCTGTACCCTGACGATGGCTGAAGATGAGCTGAGTGCTTACTCTGCCTCCTCCTGAACCACGTAATCAACCTCCTTTCTCCGCCTTCACCACGCCTCTTTACTTGGTATTTAGGGGCAAGCGACTAGACCCAGTATGTAGAATACCAGGAATTTGGGTCTTGAGTCCAAAACTCTGGTTTCACTTCCGTGGTCATTGTTTTTTGTGGTTAAGAGATTAATTGGCTGATTTGAACTGAAGAAGAGGTTTGAGAACAGCACTTGCTGTGAAATATTCCTTGCTGTTCATTCAGCCTGACTCACCCGGATGTGGGAAGAAGTGTGACTGAGGACAGGACTCACTGTCTGTACAGCAGCTCCTCCCACTTCTACCCCTTTGCCCACATGAGTCTTCCTTCTGCACAGGGCAATCACAGGGCCACCTCTACAGGAACTGGGCCATGTGCTGCTCAGGAAGAACTTCAAGCCAACCATTATGGTTTATGGCTTTGAGGAAGTGGAAGGTGCCACAAAGAACCCAGCAAGAGTTCATCTGAATGTACAAACTTCAAGGCAGACATCTGAGTTGAGTTCTGTGAAAGGATGGGGTCAGCAGGATTGTTGACAAGCCAAGGGAATGGGGGACTTGGGGCACTGAATTTGCAAAGCTTCCTCAAATACTTGCTCCCAGGAAAAGTGGGGTCCCAGGTGTGCACACCACATTAGCCCAGGCAAAGTGTTGCTCTGGCTCAGGGCTGCCTTTGGGGAACATTTAGGAACTATTTAGAATGACAGTGGCAGCCCCTGTGGACTTTCGCCTTGCCTTCTTTTGCTTTTTGCAAAAGCACCCGTACCACCCTGGACTGGCTATGCATTTCCTGAGTCCTTCTTGGTCCAGTTGCCATGGGACGTCAAGGCAATTCAGCAGAAAGCAATGTTTTATTGTGCCAGCACAGACTCAGTGGACTCGAGTCCAAAGGCTGAGCCCCAAGAACAAAAGGGTCTGTCACCTTATATACCCTCGCAAGCAGGTTACAGAAGCAAAAAGCAATAATCCATATATGGTTGCATGCAACTCTATTGGCTACTTCACTCCCCCCAGTGCTACATGACCTTCCTCACATTTAGATTCTTTAAGTTTTATCTCCCTGCTATACCATCCCCTACCCCCAGCTACATTATCAGGACACAGACTTGCTTGCTTCTTTTCTGGCCCTTCCTGCTACATTATTCCTTCCTCTTTGATGCTCGGACCCACCTAGGGTCAGAGATCATCATCCTGACTTAGGGGTTTATATTTCCACAGCATCATCATATGGGCAGCCATTTTTCTTTCTATAATGGCCTCCATAATGGTCCTGATAGAACGCAATACCAGGGGAACCAGGCAGGGTAACATCAGACACGCTCCCAGCACTAGACCTTCCGCTCCTATCAGGGTTTTGAATCTGCCCAAGGTAGAGAAACATCCACTGAACAGACTATCTGTGTCCCATCCTTTCCACATCTGTACGGGTACATGTGCCGTCTTTCTAATATCAGTGGCAATTTCTGTTACTGCTTGACCATTGTCATCTATGTGGAGGTAACAGTCTGATTGGTTGAACTTGGCACATACTCCCCCTCCTCAGCTAAAAGATAATCCAAGGCCAGGCAATTTTGATATATAGCAGCTCGCATTTGGGTCTGTTGCTTGGCCAGCAGCTCTAGAGCAGAGGCAATCTGGTTGGTAATAATTTCCATGACTGCCCGTAACCTAATGATTCTGTTGAGTATATAGATAGGAGTCTAGTAACCCCAGCTCCCATCCTGTGCCCAGGTGGCTGGTCCATATGTCTCGATAATCCTCTGGGGAGGCCATTCGTCTTCTCCCCATCTCTGTTGGCCCCCAACATCGAGCTCCCTTTTCATTCTAGGCCACAGAGTTTCAAAAAGTGGAGCTCCCAGCTGTTCCCCTTGGTGGTTGGACAAGAGGAAGAACCCCAGCTGGATAAATCCTCTAGTACAGCTTCCCTTTCAAGTCCTAAGGAGTTTAGTATAAGCTCACTTCCCACATATCCAAAATAACCCGTCTGGTGCCTTCCACCACCCTGGGTCAGTACTGGTAAGGTTATTCTAATATTTGCCAATCTTCAGGGACGCTTTAGAATGGGTTTGCCTCGCCAGTAGTAGAACAATTTAAGAGGCTGTCATTGGTTGGAGAATCATGACATTGGGAACAGTTTTCCGATGGGGACAATGTCCAACACCATTTAGGCTCATTGGGCCACCAGGTTAGATTAATCCCATTCCAAGAGAGTACTCTTTTACAAGGGGTCTCCCCCACCCACTTTTCATATTCTGACCCGGTTCTTTTGCTACATTCTTCCTCAATTACCTCTGATGTGAGAATCCAGGTCTGAGGTCAGTTGCTTTCTTATCTAGTTATAGATTGATTCCACAATAAAAGTTGGTAAGCATTTAAACCAGTCCCTTTCCAAGGCCATTCCTCACTCATGAGGGCACCTCCACACACCCAGCAGTTTGAGACATTTAGTTTTTTAGCAATCCTTTCTGCCAGGTCTACAAAAAGATTTTTCCCTATTGTTGGGAGGTCCAATCCTCTGCCTGCTTCACTTCTGATTTTATTATACACTGACCCAGTGCTTTGATTGGCAGCTGGCCCTGGTCTGGGTGAGAGTACCTTTGACACTTTCACCCAGTGTGCTGTCTCTAACAAGCTGTTCCTGAGCTAGGTCCTGGACTCCCCTACCATCAGAGCTTCCCCAATATCCCAAATAAGCAAGCAGACCCATTCTTCCTGCTTTCCATGACAAACGTAGCCTGCATTGTTTCCCTTACTCGGGGACTTCCAGTATCGCCTACCAGCAACCTCACAAACCTGAAGAGTACACGAGCAGATGTGAATCCAACCTGTTGGTGGGTGTATAATACATAGTATGACTGTGTGGAGGTCCCAACAAAGGCTGTCTTATAACATTCAGCACATGGGGGAAACCTTGCAAGGGTCAATCCAAAAAGTAAGAGTCCAAGTATGTAGAAGAAAACAGGGGCACATCCCATGTTTGAGCTTCTGCTGTGCATAAACTAGTCAGCTTCCAAAGTGACTAAAGCAGGGATGTCATGCCATCGTTCATGGTCCCCTGCTGTCTCCCAGGAAGCAGAGTCCTGCTGGGGAAGGGCGCGGGCACTCCAGAAGGTAATCTTGCACAGTGAGGCTGGATCAGCCTCACCACTTGACTGTGGTGGATCCAAGGAGCAATCTCTGCAACTTTAACTGCTGTGGGAGTAGACAAAATAACAACAAAAGGGCCTCTCCAATGAGGCTTTAATGGTTGGACATTCCATTCCTCTACCCAGATGGCACCCCCTGGTTTATAAGGGTGTGTAGGAGTTGTCAGGCTTATGGGAAGTCTCTCCCAGACCCAGTCATTGATTTTTTCAGAGTCAACCCGAGGGCCCGCATCTGCTGACTTAGGGTGAGGTCACCTATTTTCCCAAGGTCCTCTCATAGGCCCTTGAGTAAAGGGGGTGGGCACCCAAAAAGAACATCAAAAGGAGAGAGCCCTGTCCGCTTGGTAGGGCTAGACCTGATCCTGAATAAGGCTATTGGCAGTAACTGATCCCGTTGTAAGTGGGTCTCCTGACATAATTTTCCCAACTGCAGTTTTTGAGTGCTGTTTATACATTCTACTTTCCCTGAACTCTGGGGCCTGTAGGCTGTGTGCAGCTTCCAAGTTACCCCTAGGCCCCTAGCCACCAACTGCACCACCTCAGCCACAAAAGCTGGCTTGTCATCCAATCCAATAGACCCAGATGTTCCTAACCGAGGGATGATCTCTTTTAACCATCATCTGGCCACTTCCTGGGCTTCCTCAGTTTGAGTAGGGAAGGCTTCCGCCCATTCTGAAAATGTGCAGACAAACACCTGTAGATATCTGCATCCTCTGGCCTGTGGCATCTCAGTGAGATCTACAATCAAGTTTGCAAAAGGAATTCCTCCAATGCTCCAGACCTGGGGTGGTACTTTTGGCCCCTATCAGGGATTATTTTTGGCACATAGGCTACATTTTTCACATACTGCCTCACTTATGTTAGAGAGCTTGGGGACATAAAAATGCTGGGTCAATGTAGTCTCAAGAGCTGTCCACCCTGAGAAAGTCCCTTCATGGAACTGCTTGACAAATGCAGGTGCCAGCAACTTGGGAATGGCAATGTGGCCATCAGTGAATTTCCACCACCTGTCTGGCAGAAAACTTCCTCCTTCAGTTTTAAGCCAAGCCTGTTCTTGTGATGTGTACTATGGGACCCATTCAGATAAAGGACACAGAACAAGGCAGCCATCAGTGAGGTTGAAGTTTGTCCTCCTGTGAGAGCTGGACTTTCTGGTTTCCCCAGACAATTGTTGTAGCTCCCTTTTGGTGTGCTTGGCAGTGCATAACTGCCACCTGTTTAGGGGCCCATGCAACATCTAGCAGTTTGAGGATTTCCTACCCATGCTTGATACTTTTTCCTCCCAAGTTAATGAGTCCCCTCTCCTTATATAAGACCCCATGGACATGAATGGTTGTGAAGGCATACTTCGAGTCAGGGTAGATGTTTACCTGTACTCCTACAGCAAGCTGGATTGCCCTCATGAGGGCAACAAGTTCAGCCTTTTGTGCAGAAGTTCCAACTGGCAGTGGGCAAGCCTCAATGACTGAGTCCAGAGTCACCACTGTATATCTGGCAAAGTGCGTGCCATCCTGGACAAAGCTGCCGCCATTTGTGAAATAGTCAATGTCTGGATTGCTGATAGGCTGATTGGTTAGATCTGGCCGGCTCGAGAAAACCTCATCTCCATAACCTCTAAGCAGTCCTGCTCCAGGGGGCCCAAGTCAACTGGCAATAGGGTGGCCGGGTTTAGAGTCTTAACAACCTCTAGCCAGATGGTTGGGTTTTCACATAACATACCCTGGTTTTTGATCATCTGAGAACTGGTCAGCCAATAATTTCCTTATACTCCATGAGAGTTAGGACGGACTGGGGATCTTGGACAGTGAGTCCTTGTGCCAGGCAAGCTTGTCTGCCTCCGCCACCAGGGCAGTGGTGGCTGCTAGGGCATGCAAGCAAGGTGGTCAGCCTCAGGCAACAGCATCAAGCTGTTTGGAGAAGTAAGCCACCAGACCACCAGACGATGCCAGGAGCCTAGTAGCTGAGTCAGGACCCCAACAGCTGTCCCCTTTTGCTCATGGACATACAGGAAAAAGGGCTTTATCACAACTGCCGGGCCTAGAACAGGGGAATTTGTGAGCGCCCTTTTGATTTCTTTAAAGGCTTTCTCTTATTCTTCTCCCCATACTAAGGGTTTCCATTCTTCTCCCTTTGTGGCTTCATAGAGGGGTTTGGTCAAGAGGGAGAAATTAGGGATCCAGATTTGGCAGAAACCTGCAGTTCCCACAAACTCTCTGATTTGTCAGTGGGTCTTAGGGGCTGGGATAGAACAGACAGCCTGTTTCCTCTCAGGGCTGAAAATGTGTTGCCCCTAAGACAGGTGAAAGCCGAAGTATTTGACCGTGTTTTAGCAAATCTGGGACTTTTTCCTAAAGACTTTGTATCCTGCCTTCCATAAAGAGAAAGGAGGAGATGAGTTCCTTCCATACATTCCTCCAGCCAGCAGGAGGTTATCTAGGTGCTGGCTGGCTGGGAAGGCATCAAGGTTGGATGCCAAGGCAGTTCCAAAGATAATGGGGAAATTTTTGAAAACTTGTGGCAGTCAAGTCCAGGTTAGTTGCCCTTTTTCTCCATTATTGGGATTTTCCCATTGGAAGGCAAAGATGGAATGGCTCTGTGGGGCCAGGTAGATGCAGAAAAATGCATCCTTAAGGTCCAAGCAGATGGACCTTAAGAACTTTGCCTCAGCTGCAATAAGGTCCAAGAGCATGTAGGGATTTGGGACCACAGGGTGTAGAGTAACAGTTGCCGAGTTGACTGCACAGAGGTCCTGAACTGGACTGAAGTGCTCAGTCCCTGGCTTTTGGACAGGCAGTAAGGGAGTGTTCCAGGGAGACTGACAAGGCTGACAGATTCCATACTTTAGGAGCCTGTCGAGATGTTTCCGGATTCCAACTTGGGCCTTGCAAAGAATGTGATATTGCTTCTGGCTAATAGGGGTGGCTCCTGGCTTTAGTTCTACCACCACCAAAGGTATGTTCTAAGTCAATCTGGAGAGGTTGTCCTCAGCCCATACTCCTGGAATCTTATAGGGAAGCTCAGTGTTCAGGGATCTCCTTCTTAAAGGCATAGAGTCACCATTCCTCCTCCTGTGCAACGTGAGGGTTAGAACTTTGGTTTCAGGCCCCCTCAGCTTCAAGGCTGCTGTGCCACCAGAGTCAAAAGTTCTCTGTGCCCTTGGTTTGCACAACGAGTCCCTGCCCTTCAAGGCTGCAGGGCAATCAGGAAGGTAGAGGAACACATGTTTCACTTCATGTTTTCCAAGGTTATATTTTCTAGATGCTAGGAAGGGGTGGCAAGTCTGATCCCCTGTGGCCCCGACAATGGTCAGATATCATGTGAGAGAGGGCCCACGGTTGGTTTACAACAGAATGGGTCATGCCAGAGTTCACCATGAGGTCAACGGGATGACCCCCTATCTTCATTCAGACCATAGGCTCCTGGGGCCCAGTAGAATGGAGCCCAGTCTGTCCTAGTCTTCCTTATAATCCTCAAAAGTTGCTAGCACAATGATGTCTTCCTCCCAGGGGCTGCCCTTCCCCTGAGCTGGCTGATACTTTCCTTCAACAACTTGGCCTCTGCCTCTGGTCTGGGGGGCCTTCTGGGGGTCCCTGGGCCACTGGGAGCATTGATTCTGCCAGTGCCCTTCCTGATGACAACAGGCACATTGATTTTGCCCTAGTTCCTCCCTAGAGCGGGGGCATCCTGGGGGCATTGGTTGCTGTCTGTGGGATTGCCTCTGCCTCTGCCTGGATTAGCTCCCAAGAGCCTGCCTGACTGTTCAGCAAGGGCTGCTGCAAGGTCTATTTTCATTTTCATCTTCCTGTTGGCCTCCCATTTAGCCTCCTGATCTTGATTGATAAAAACCTTTGTGGCTACTTCCAGGAGCTGGCTGGTGTTCATTACAGCAAATTCCTCCAGTTTCTGCAATTTTTGTCTTATGTCCCCCTGGGCCTGGCCAAAAACAGTGGTGTTAATCATCTGCTGGTTTTCAGTGGCTGCCAGGTCAAAAGGGATGTACATATGGAAGGCCTCACACAAATGTTCATAGAACTGCTTGGGACTCTCATCCGACCCTTGGAGGACCTCTGATACTTTGCTCACGTTCATGGCCTTTTTCCCTCCTTCCTTCATGCCTCCCAGTAATGCCTCCTGATACCATTCAAACCACGGGTAGTCTCTGTCACCATTGGGGTCCCAATGGGGAAGACCAATGGGGGTCTTCCTTGGGGAAATGAGCTTGAGCGTATGGTTGGACATTTAGAGTGCCCTCAGGGGTATGAGCTTCCAGCCACTTTGGAGCCACCAATGTTACACAGCATTACTCCTCAGTATTAAATAGGGTCAGAAGAAGCTGTCAACAGTCTGGCCAGGTGGGTTTGGGTCTGGATGATAGACTGCATCAAATCAATCAGAGCCTGAGGTTTTTCTGTGAAGAAGTGGGTATGGTGTTTCCAGTTTAGGAAGTCTGTGGTGGTAAAGGGCTGGTAGATGAATATCCACCCTCCTCCTTATATGACCATGCTGGTCATAATACATCGAGCCTCGGGTCTCCCTCAGGGGCATTTGCAAGGTGATGGGTCCTGGGATGGGGGGCGGATGAGGCCTATGTTAGGGCTCTTCAAATGTTCCTGGTTGAACCTACAGCCAGTTTCTCAGGTGGCTGCACTGTAAGGACTGGCAGATTCAGAGTGAGCATGAGGTTCAAGGGACCTGAGAAAGTTGGGGTTGTTGCAGTCTCAAGGACTCCTAGGCCCGACATTTTAGGCATATTTGATTGTGGGGCTTCCCAATCTGATGCTGCTTCCCCTTCTGAAAGGGAGGTGTGAGGGAAGAAGGTGGTGGCAAAGGTGGGTACAGTGGTGCATAGGGGGTTGGGTCTCCTCAGGGTCACCCATTAATATGGGTTTTTCTAGCTTTTTAGGTTTTTTCCTACACTTGGAAGCTGTGGCCACCATAGCTACCATGACCCTACGTGCTTTCTCTAGACAGGGCCTTAGCAATGTGGGCTGAGGACTGCATCCTGCCAACAATCAACATAGGGAAACTGATCTGGGTGTCTTCAAAAACTCTATTGACTATGACCTTGTCTAATGACCCTTCCAAGGGCCATCCCACACTGAAGACAGGCCAGTCTATTTCACAGAAGGTCTTATGTTTACTGGGAGTCACCCTGACTCTGTAGTCTCCATTAAATCCGTTTTTAAAGTTCTTAAGCGTGAACCCTAGGGGGGTGTTTTTATTCTGACCTCCTCCCACTCCTCCCATTACCAGATATTAAGACAGAGATGGATATGGACGGGATGAAGGTTGTGGAGAGAAGGTAAGGGGTACTCCTCTCCGACACACAAGGGAGAGCAAATAACACCACTCACTTCATCTGTCTCTGGCTGCTCCCCTTATAGGGACTTAGGTGTCTTTTAGTCATAGTGAGTCTGTACAAATCCCGGACCAGAGGCCCTGTTAGGGCTCACCTTAGACCATATGAGTTCACCAAGGACCCATGGATCAGGACTCTGCACTCACTTTGTAGCCAGGCTATGTCTCATTCACACATGTTCACACGCAGGCATCGATTTCTGCCTCGCACCCAGTGCCTAGGAGTCACAGCTTTGCTTTTGCTCAAAGTTACTCAAGTGACCCTGGGAGTTGATCAAGCTCCCCTTTTGCCACTTAGGGGCAGGCCTAATATTCGAGCCTGGGTTCTTACCAGTCTGACAGGTAGCACTCCCCTCACTGTACCTCACTGGGTTCTGTTGTGAGTCTGAGGCCTTCATCCCAACTTTCCAGGAGGACGAGTCTCTCCTCCAAATCAAACCATCCATTTGCACCTGGCAGGACCACTTCTCCCAGGGGTCCAGGGGATGCACCCCAGTGACAAGGGAGGTAAAAAACCACTGTCTCTGAAATCTTAGGCACGAGCCCCCAGAAATGTGGGAATCTTGAGCAGAGACAGCAAGGCAATTCAGCAGGAAGCAACATTTTGCTAGAATGTTTCCAGCACAGGCTCAGTGGACTTGAGTCCAAAGGCTGAGCCCAAAGAACAAAGGGGTCCCACCTTACAGCAAGCAGGTTACAGAAGCAAAAAGCAAAGATTAACCCATATATAGTTGCATGCAACTCTATTGGCTACTTCACCCCCAGGGCCATGTGACCTTCCTCACACTTAGATTCTTTAAGTCTTAGCTCCCTGCTGTGCCATCCCTTCCCCCCCCCCCCACTTGCTTGCTTCTTTTCTGACCCTCCTTCCTGCTACACAGTCTGACTGGGTGGAACACAAGGACATGCCTAAGAGGCTCAGGGATGGGGATGGATCTGCTGTCTCCATAGCAACAACTGTCACTCACTGAACTCTCATATAGGGAAGGCCCTGAGTTAGCAACCAACCTGTGTGTTTAACCCAGGGAGGATTAACATTCCACATCTGCTTTGCCATTCTGCCACACCCTATCCATTCACTGGTGTATCTCCTGATTGTGCAGTGTCCATCGCTGTTCTGTGACAGCACTCTGTTTTCCCCCTATCTTTGTCTCCTACAAAGATTAGCTCAGGGGCTTGCAAGTACTATTAAAAATGGCAAGTAAAATCCTCCACTGCCATACTGGGTGTGATCCTAAGTGCCTGCCACACTCACAGCCTCTCTTGGTGGTCTGGGTAGATAGATCCTGCTTTATTCTACATGTCTTTGCTGCCCTATGTAGGGGTTGATGCCTCAGTCAAATTTGGGCAGCTGTCTCATAGTCTGACTATGGCCTATTTATTTATTTACTTATTTTTGAGGTACTGGGGCTTGAACTCAGAGCCTATACCTTGAGCCACTCCACCAGCCCTTTTTGTGTTAGCTTTTTTTGAGATAAGGTCTCATGAACTATTTTCCCAGGCTGGCTTTGAACCACAATCCTCCTGATCTCTCCTTTCTGAGTAGCTAGGATTTCACGAGTGAGCCACCGGCACCCGGCTGGCTATGGCCTACAATGTGACCCAAAGAGAGGGCTCAGCCCAGGAAGAATTCTTTTTTTCTTTTCTTTTTTTGGTGATGGTATTGGGGTTTGAATTCAGGCCTTGCTGCTTGATAGGCAGGTGCTTTACCACTTAGCCAAACCCTGAGCCTAGCAAGGACTCTTGATAATGAATTTTTGACTACTCAGCAGTTGGGAGCCTCTCTCTTGGGGGAATTTGGAGTAACTGTGTAGAGTCCCTTAGCTAGTGTGTCATATAAAGTAGAAACAAGTTGGATCACAACTGCGGTGGAATCTTTTTATTTTTTAAGACAGATTCTCACTTGTATCCCAGACTGGCCTCATATTTCAGATCCTCCTGCCTCAGCTGCCCAAGTGCTGGAATTATTGGCATGTACCACTGCACCTGGCAAGTGTGGTGAAATCTTAAAAGCAAATAGCAATGGGTAGCTATGTGTAAGAGGCTGGAGCCATTATATCCTTGAATGATGTAACCTGAGGACTTATTTGTCTAGCTAAAATTGCACACAGTATTTAGAAACATGTTGACTCTTATATTGCCATCATCCAAATGTGTAAATATTTTGAATAGTTTGAGAACATACACCAAAATGAAAAACAGCCAACCTGCTAATTCTTTGCTGAGCCCATTGTTTTGAGATCCAGGGCAAGACCAGCTGTCCTCCACTGGCTGAACCTTCCTTCTCCCCGTCCTCCTTCCTCACCACCTTCACGTTCCTCATCACCAACTGCGGAATAAAATCCTTGTCCACTATGTCCACATTATGGGTCTCCACCTTGTTCTTCAGAGGGGCTGTGGGTTGAAACATCAAGCCTAATTTGCATACGTTCCATCTTTACTTGGACCAGGTGGCGCAGTCTTAGGTTGCAGTAAGTCAGCTTGTGGGTGCCTGTTATTAATGGATGCTTTTTGTTGACTTCTACTAATTTTAATTCTTTTCCTAAAGTACATTGTCTTTTTCTATTCTCACCATTATTTATTTGTTCTCAGTTAATGAAGAGTTAAGTATACGTGATGAATTTGCATATCCATGCATATCCACAAAAGATGCAAACATGTTGACATGGTAGGCACTGTCAGCAAATGTGACGTGGAAATCAACAACGATCACCATATTCTAGAAAATAGGTTTTGGGTTCAGCTAATATGACCAACCTGTACAAAACTTCCCTTTCCAAATTGTGGATTTGAAGACATCCATCCTGGATATAGTCAGAAGAAATGAAATGCCACTGAGTTTCTGGTAAGATTTTTTTTTTTTTTCTGGCACTGGGAATTGAACCCAATGGGAGGATATATTTTATATAAATGCTTCTTGGAAGGCACAGCGGTTCCTAAATGTTCCTCGTCATAGCTTGGTGTCTCCTAAACAGTACCCTTCAGTAATCCCTGTCAGTCCCATATACCCTAGGATTTAAAGTATGGGATTGTCAAAAAAACAAACAAACAACAACAACAACAAAAAACAGGGTCTTCTGATTCCAAGCAAGATAGAATGTTAGGGATCAGATTTATCCTTCCACACAAAGCAACTAAGGATACAAAAAATGTATGGAACAAAGATTCTCAAGAAGTCTGGGTACAGTGGCTCGTACCTGTAATCCTAGCTACTTTGCTACTTGGGAGGCTGAAATTGGGAGGATTGCAGTTCAAGGCCAGCCCAGACAACAAAAAATTGACTAGATCCCATCTCAACCAGTGGACAGGCACAGTGGCGTGCACCTGTCATTCAGCTATGCAAGGAAGGACAAATAGGAGGGTCACACTCCAAGCCTGCCTAGGCATAAAGTGAGACCCTAACTCAAAAATAACCATCACAAGAAGGGCTTGGAGGTGTGGCTCAAAGGGTAGAGTGAAGCCCTGAGTTCAAACTCCAGTACTGCTAAACAAACAAACAAATAAATAAAAGTTTCTCTAGATCTTGGACCATCAAGTAGCAACACATAGGAATCCTAGAGAGAAAGGAAATGAGGGGATTAAAAAACTTAGAAGGAGAGGAAGGAAAATGGGTGCTCTGTTCTTTTTGAGAAAAAATGTTTGGATAGGGGACTATCAGCATCCACCGTGCTCTCCAGGGCACTTGGTCCATATTCGAGGCCAAGACAGGGTCACTCAGAATAGGTGAAGCAGGAGTCAGGACTAGAGAGGGAACGAATCATGGGTTGAAGTTCCCCAAGTCAGGAGTGGGGTGAGAATATGTTAGTTTTTTTTATTAATTGACTTTTATTAATTTTGAAAAGGCTGAAAGTTGAGGAGAAAAGGGAGAGCCCTTTTTACAGCAGACTATGGGAGGAAATGGAGTGAGAAGTTCAACTGCTGCTAAGGTGGGTGGGTGGGGTGTAATGAGAACCAGGCTGTGAAGCAGTGCCCTGTAATCTCCCCAGGATGTATTAACTGCAAAGGGAAAGCCAATGTCTTCACAGTGGGGAAAACCAGCAGGCGTCCTTGGCCGAGTGAGCAAAGATAACGTCACTGTTGATGAGACAAATTGACGAGGTATGCCTCCTGGTGTGAGACACTCAGCTGCCATGACATCAGCTCTGTGTCCCTGCCAGCGCGCAGTCTGAAGCTGATGAGAACACCCTGGACTGGAGAAACCCCAGCAGAGGGACGCGGTCAGAACACCTGGCGTCTGCTCCTCCAATGTGGCAAATCACTAAAGACAAAGGCAGGTGGGGGAATGGTCTAGAATAGGCTCGAGATGACTGGATGATATTTCATGATCCTGGGTGGAATCTTCCTAAGTGGGAAAAAGCAGCTGAGACAGACATTTTGAGGTAATAGATGAGGTGAAATGTGACTATGGACGGTGAATGAGGTGACAGTATTGTATAAATGTTATATTTTCTGATTGTAATAATTATACTGTGATTGTGTAAGAAAGGAGATTGGTTCTCGGGAAATATCCCATAAAGCATTTAGGGATAAAAACACATTTCCAACTTCTCAAATGATTCAGAAAATTTGTGAGTGGGGGGAGAGAGAAGGTAGGGGAAGGGTGATAGAGAGAAAAAAAAAAAAAACAAATGGGGCAAAAATGTAAATAATGGTAAATGGTACTGGGAATTCATTGCACTTTTTTTTTTTTTTTTGAACTTGGATTTTAAGCTTGCTAGGGAGACGCTTACCACTTGAGCCACTCCACCAGTCCTTTTTTGCGATGGGTTTTTTTCGAGATAGGGTCTTGTGAAATATTTACTGGGTTGGCCTCTGATCCTCCTGATCTCTGCCTCCTGAGCAGCTGGGATTACAGTATCAAGTCAAGAATCACCAGATCACTGTCTTGGCCAAGTTCAATATTCGGCTTGCCTGTGGAAACTGCTTTATGTCAAGTGGAATAAGCCAGACATGAAAGGACAGATGGTACAGGCTTCACTTACATGGACTAGTTGGGAGCAAATTCCTAGGGGCAGAAACAGAATGAAGTCACTAAATTCTGAGGAGTGGTGATGGGGAAGTTATAGCTTAGCAGGTGGAGCTTGTCTGGGATGAGGAAAGCTCTCTATAGGTGGTGATGGTTACACAACATTGTTATGGTATTAAATGCCACTGAATTGTGCACTTAAAAATGGCCAAAACAGAACGTTTTGTTATGCATATTTTGCCACAATAAAAAAAAGATGCCAAAAAATAAGTTGGTGAGATCTTCCTTGAGAAGTCAACTTGGATAGTGTCAATCAAAGATGTTTGGAAAAAAGTGGTTGTTTCCAGCTTCGAGAACGTTTTTGTACATTTTAAATTATAGTGGGAGGTAAATCTAGCATGCTTTAACGAGTGATGTCCATCAATTTATACAATAATCCATTCCACTTATATAGGCTTTTGGTCTTTCCCTTGCAGCACAAGAGAACAATTGGAAAAACTTTCACCAAACTTGGAAGTTTAAGGTAGCATACTTCAAATACAGGCTGTGTGGCAAACAGAAAATTCTCTTTGGTGGTCCCAGGTCAGAAATGAGTGATGAGTGTGCAGGTCCACCGGGGGTGGCAGGAATGACAGCAGGGTGTCTAAGCTGACCTGCCCACCAAGCCTCACAGACAGTGACTCGGAAGGGCAGGTGAGGCTTCCGACGGCAGCTTGCCCTGTGGCACACTCAGGATTAGAGGTGACGGATTTATTTATTTGATATTGGTTAATAATTCTCCCCGGCAATACTGGGTAGGACAGCTGGAGTGGCAGGAAGATAAAATAAAATAAACACCCAGTGAGTGAGCAGAATCCACACCATGGCTTTATATTCAGAGAATTCTAGTCAAAAGAATTATATTCTTCAAGGTGACATCCTCATTTTACCCATGTTGTCCCCACCCCGATGACTAGTCTCGAAACTCAGTGGTGGGCTTGCATGATAATAGCTTTAGGCGTAGCTCAAAAAACTTTAGTAATTGCACATCTTAAGACAGTCACATCAGAGTAAGTTGCTGATAAACTGGAGGTGATTTTTATAAGAATATGAAAATGATAAAAAGTCAGAGAATGAGAAAATGACAGCATCAAATAGTGAGCCCTTTAGGCTGTGATGGTGCCTTCTGCACATTGTGTCATGGCTCAGACTTGGATGGTGGGGTGGCTGTCACCTGCAGCACCAGTGCAAGCACACAGGAAACTCAACAGCACATCACGTGGTCTCAGGCTCTCTGCCCCCACCCACTTGGCTCAAAGTGCACAGTTCAAGTCAGATCACGACTTGGCACAGCACCCAGTGCCAAGGTGCTCGGCTAAGGTCATGAACTTCCCACTGCAGATTCATAGCTCTGCCAGAACCAGTGCCAAGCTCTTCCAGGAGCTCCAGAACATCCCACTCAGCTGGGCAAATAATGGTGAATGTCCCTGACTGGGCAGTCAGCCAAAACTAAAGACTAGCAGGTTTGGGGCAGCACTGTACTGGTTGGTGTGTGATGGGAAGAAGACTTCTCTGTGTATTAAAAACACCACTGGGTTTGAGGTAATGCTGTTCAGATAGCCATGTCTATTCATAACTGGGCATCTACAAACTTAGGGGAAGTTCTTTTGAAAGAAGAAAAGGAGTAAGGCCCAGTGCGGTGGCTCACTGCTATAATCCCTTCTGCTTGGGAGGTGGAGATGGGAAGGACCACAGTCCAAAGCCAGAAGCCAGGCTGGACAAAAAGTTAGCTAGATTCCCCATCTCAACAAATAAGCTGGGCATGGTTTTACAGGTGCTGGTGGTCTCAGCTACATGGACATGGAGGTAGGATCAGGTCTGAGGCCAGCCCTGGGCAGTAATGTGAGACCCTACCTGAAAAATAACTAAAGTAAAAATGGTTGGGGGCGTGGCTCAAGTAAGTGCCCACCTAGCAAGCCCCAGGCCCTGAGTTCAAATCCCAGTAAAAGAAGCAAAGGACATAAAATGCTGGCATTTTCCTAGGGATGCATCTTTATCTAAGCCTCTGTCTCCAACCCCTGAGGGGTCTGAGTGTAGAAGATTCCTGGCAAGACCCCCCCTGGCTTCTGCTTCTTCTGCTTCCTCTGCATGGGAGCTCTTCCAACTTAGGCACATCTAACCTTGCTGGTGGCCATGTCTCCTTCCCTGACGCAGAGCACAAACCCTCCCTCATAACTATGAGCATTTACAATGTGAGCCTATTCAGTCTGAGACCTGTGCCTGATACACGCATAGCCCAACTTTATTTTCTGCAGACACACAAATGCAGTCTTAGTCATCACATGGGATGATCCCTTGGCCATGATTAGGGACTGTAACAATCAGCAAAAGCCAGTATCTGTAAGACCTCAAGAGTTTGAGTGACACAGGCCTGTATTGGGGACAGCCAGACGGGTGTGCCTAAAGCAGTGATCACAGAAACCACTTCATGTTGTTGTAATCCAACACAGGCTTGAACCTCCCCAGGGATCACTGGGGAGGAGGTTAGGGGTAACTTTCAGGGTGGGTCTTCCGCACTAACTTCACTGCAGGATTTTACAAGCTTGAGATTGTTCTGACTGGCTAGCAGGTGTGGGGGACCCCTGCTGCAGGAGGTTGGGGAACTGATAATCCTTGCCTTTGAACCTCATTTCAATTGCTTTCCTAAAGAAACCTGCAAGTGACAGTTGACAATTGAAGTTGCACCATTCCTTGCCCTTGTAAAACCATAATGGAGGAGAAAAGAGATGACTATAATGTACCAACCCATGACACAACAGTGACGGCTATAAAACATAAACATATTGATGGTGCCTAAATTAATTTCAGAAAAACAGGTTTTTGTTAACTTTAAAAGAGCACGTGCCCTTGTTTTTCACTCCTAACACAGCCCTTGGTGCTTCTCTTTTTTCCTCATTTCCTTTGCTTCTCCCTTCCTAGCCAAGTAAAAAAGTGCCAAGTTCATTAAAAGACTTCGAGTTAAAGTCTAAGAGAATTGTAGATTGAGATTAAAAAGTATAATCATTTTTTTCACATGAAATTGTCACATTTTTTTATATCTGAACAAAAGATTTTTGGAAAAAAAAGTTTTACATTCAGTCCAGGAAATGAAAATACCAAAACAGTTGAAACAGATCTGTAGAACCATCCATGTGCTCTTCAAAAATTGCATCCTTCCTTATCTCAAGTTATGGAGACCTGCCCTCTAAGGAAGCTTCCTTCTTGCAACCCTGCTCCTCCTGGGATGAAGCCTCTACCAATACTGTGAAGGTCAAGGTGAAACAGTAACATTACTGACAGTCACTGCGCAATTCACTTGGCACCCCGATATTTATGTGTGCATATGTAATAGACTTAAAACCATGTTTAACAGTCCAGTCTATACAATGTTACAAAAAGCAGAGAACACATGGTAAAGAAACCCTTCTGATATGCAACTATGTAGAATTTGATTTCAGACTTAAAAACAAAAAAAGTACTTACAGAAGCCCTAAAGCAGAATATATTCTGGGAACCTATATATTAAAACAAAACCAAAGGTGGTGGGGGGTGGGGAGGGGACGGACGACAAAGCAAGTTTTCTGATTTCAGACAGAAAAAGCAAATGCTAAACAAACTCCTTTCTGTGATCTTGGCACAAAAGCAGCTTCATTGCAGCAAGAAGCTTCTGCGATGAAATACGTCAAGGAGGACAGCTATAAGCCAAACTTATGTTACTCACATGCATATTTACTTGCTTTGTCTAATGACAAGTTCAAAAAGTCACTTCCTATGTGCCTGTATTTGGTCACCAGAAAATTTTGGCACTTTGTTAGGAATGTTACAGAAACTTTTGATTAAAAAACTTTTTCAAGTTTTGTAACTAGTTAAAAATTACAGTGAATGGCTGAAATAACTGAGAATTGTGCTATTATGATAAACTAGGAATCTTTGTAAAAATATTTTCCTCATTATATAGAATCAATTATACATTCCAGATGGCTACACTGAGAATTAGTAAGAGAAACAACCCCTGAGTGGTTTCAATACACACATAGGAGCCTCTCTATTCTGGAATAGTCACAAACTGTTCTAGCAAACCCTTTGATTTTTAAATTCGATACAATTTTAGTCCGTTATTACGAAGACAAACACGAACAGCAAGATATAACACAAAAGTTTTTCTTAAGAAGGGCTACATAACCGTCACAACCCTAAGTCAATTTGACACCTAGAACAAAGTTAAAGCCCTCAGTCGCCTTTAACAAAGACTGCACTTAGCCAGGAGCAGGTAGCTCATGCCTATAATCCTAGCAATTTGGGAGGCTGAGATCCGGGAGTATTGTGGTTCGAGGCCAGCCTTGGAAAATAGTTTGTGAGACCCTATCTCCAAAATAACCCCAACTCCAAAACAGCAAAATGGACTGCAGGTGTGGCTCAAAGTAGAGCACGTTCTTTGCCAGTGCGAAGCTCTGGGTTCAAACCCCAGTCCTACCAAAACCAAAAACAACCGAAAACCAAAGATTTCTCTTATTAAAGAACAGTTATTTTGCCAGGCAATCTTAGCTACTCAGCAGGTAGAGGGCGGAAGATCACTGTTGGAGGCTGGCTTGGGCAAAAGTGTGAGACCCAACCTGAAAAACGAAAAGCAAAAGGCAAAAGGACTGGGGGGTATGGCTCAAGTGGCAGAGCATTTGCCTAGCAAATATAGTGCCTTGAGTTCAAGCCTTAGTACAGCCAAAAAAAATCCCCAATTATTTTCACAGAATTCTTCATCACAGAGTTGGATCCACAGGTGCCAACATTCTTTTAGAACTTTCACCTCAATGATGCAATTCAAAATTACTAAAATTATTTTACCATCTTTCTCTTTATTATAATCCTGCTGTGAACATTTCTCACACTCATGTCCAAGCAGCATGGTGGCCTAGTGCTAGAGAACTTGGGATAAATTTGGCGCTGTTATAGGACTTCATGTTTGCAAATTCGTTCAAATACATAGCTTCTTTGTAGACCTGCCATCACGTTGTAAGGAGACACAAAGTATAGTGAGAAGTACCTAATACTGATTTGCAATCTGATGAGTTAAGAACTAATTTCAGTCAGGCACTAGTGGCTCCCGCCTAGAATCCTAGCTACTCAGGAGGCACAGATCAGGAGGATGGAGGTTCAAAGCCAGCCTAGGCAAATAGTTCGCCAGACCCTATTTAGAAAAACCCATCACAAAAATGGGCTGGTGGAGCAGTGCAAATTCAAATACTGCAAAAACAAAAACAAACCTCATTTCATAAACTATCAAATTGAAGTATAAAACTGCCACTTTTGTAGATTAATACTAGAAATTTTGCTGGTGAACCAATTTGCTGGTGAATTAATTTTTGGGAAAAGACTTTCGTGTGTTGCTATGAGGAAAGCTGTAGACAAAGTACTTGGGTCTGGAAGAACCAAGCCTATACCTCGACTCAGCAGAAAGTGATATATGTGGGGCGTGTTTAGCTAATCAACTATTTAGCGACAATAAAATACTAATATGAAACACAGCTTATAAAAAGCCCTTATGATACTCTAAACCACCCTATATACAGGTTATCAAAGCAAAGAAGTATGAATCTCATCCAGACAACAGACAACCAGAAAAGTAAAATCCTTTACTAGTGTCTGGTTAAGGGGTTGATTTTGTGGCGATGTTCTGGAGAGGGCATGCAAATCAAGTTTTCTAGTGTAGTGAACCAAAGAATATACTTTTCAATTAGAATAAAATTTGATTTGACAGGAAGTTCAATCTGAGCTATTAAGGGACAGAAAGGAAAAAGAGAAGAATGCTTCAGTGTTAGTTTTTCAGTAATGAAAACTCCAAAAACAAAAACACCCAAAACACTCCATAAACTGCACAATAAACTTTGAAAGAGGGATCAGTTGCATAAATCCGGTATCTTTACTAGCCTCAACCTTGCTTAGTTCTAAGTTGTAAGACTTACTACATTTGGCTATGATGCCTGATTATTGATTTTATTGCACATTTTACGATAAACAAAATGAGCTCTTGTAGCTTGTAGAATTTCACTTTTGTCACTTCAATTCTTCTTTCTCATTATGGAGGCTGTCAGTCACTTTCAGACATGGGTGAACACAGGACAGATATAAAGCCGATTACTGAAGTAGCAGAGGAAGCCAGCATCTCCCTTCGGCATCTGTCACACACCTATTTAAAATACTACTACAAAAGCAGGCACTGCGCCATGGATACTAGGTGAGGAAATCCTTTCCCAGGACACTTGCAGTTCCCAGTCTCAGCTCAAGGGAGTATTTAATGTAGTAGAAGTCAGACAGGGGTATGTTCTTGTCTAAGAGGAAAAACTTCTGACTTCATTTCTGGAATGCTTTCTTGACAGCCCCAAACTTTTGGCTAACAGTAATCCTCCAAAAATTATTAAGAGATAAGTCTAGTTCAAACTGTAAAGTATCAGGGTTTTTTTTTTTTTTTTTTGGCACTGAGGGTTTAAATTCAGGGCTTCTTGCTTGCTAGGCAGACGTTCTGCCAGCTTTTTTTTTTTTTTTTGGTGGGACTTGTGTTTGAATTTAGGACTTTGCTCTCTCAAAGCAGGTGTTCTACAGCTTGAGTCACACCTCTAGTCCATTTTGCTCTGGTCATTTGGAGATGGGGGGGTCTTGCAAATATTTTGCCCAGGCTGGCCTCAAATCACGATTTTCCTGATCTCAGCCTCTCAAGTAGCTAAGATTACAGGCATGAGCACCAGAGTCTGGCTGTATCAGATTTATCAGCAAATTTACCAAGTTCGGTTGGAAAAAAACAAAACAAAACAAAACAAAAAACTTCTCTTAACATCCCCCAATAACTGATTTAAAAATTTCAGGTTTCTCAGTACAACAAAAATGCTGCTTGCAATATCAATCATAAATACACACATATTATGCAATTGCCTGTTTTATTTAGTGGCACCAGTTTTGCAAACTAGAAATTATTTCTACTTTTTATCTCATGTACAATCTGCAACCATCCACAGGCTGAATGTGACTTTTTAAAGGACTTGAAAACAAAAGTACATTCTTAAAATTAGAACTAATTTCACATGTTTTCTTTGGATCAGGAAATGATACATAATACAAAATATACATTTATGGAATTTCTTTAAAAGTTTGGATCACAAACTGCAAAGTGGATGAGTTACAGTGGAGAATTTAATTACACATTGTGTTTAAGAAAAATATTTCTGCAGTTGTATTAGTATTACATTTATAGATTAAAAAATGAATTTATATATAATGCAACATGCTTTTTTTTTTTTAACATGTCTCCCCACTCAAAGCATTATACAAGTGAAGCTAAATAAATAATTGTGAAACCAATCAGAACTGGGACAGTGTCACTAAAACCAGCTATTTTCCTGCAGATATGCTGTTGAATTAGCTAAGGGATAATCAGGAAGACAATGGTTTCTCTTTCAAGTCCCACAAATGGGAATTAAACAAGCTGTAACAGAACATACAATTTGAGCAATAATTTAATATTTTTCATTATATTTTTGTAGAAGTCTCACTAATCCCGTATGCTGTTGGTTGTCCATGTTAGATACAATTTCAATATTCCGTATAAAGTACTTAAATGCCTTAGAACCTGAAATGAATTAAAACATTTAATGAACTCTAATACCAGGAAACTCAATTTAAAACCTGAGTGAGACCTGACAGATACGATGTTGTTAATATATTGTACCTGTACTATCGAGGGTCAGAAACATTCCAGACATTCAATTTCCATTTTACCTCTTTTCTGTTGAATGCAAACAGTGGCAAATCAGAAAGATATCCTCCAAAACTAGTCTAAGTGCCATGTTTTTTCACCTTTACGAATCTTTTCCCCAAAATATTTTTTAAAAAGGTATTTTAATATCAGATTCTAGCTAGGCCCTCCCCCTTCTCTTTTAAAGAGTAAAACAATACCTTAAAATACTCATTTTTATGCCCTTGAAATAATGTTATGGGATCTGATGGAGAAGGGACTGTGCCCTACTATGCTGCAATGTGGAATGGTAATGAGGGGCAATGAACTTGCAATATTGTAAACTTTAGAGTTATATGCGTTATATTCATTTTCCTGGGAGTTCCCAGGATTCATTAGTCTCAAAGGACCATGACATCCCAAAAGGTTGAGAACCACTGCTAAGATGAACTTCTGCCATTCACTGCTCCGAATTTGGATGTTACTAATTTTGCTCTATAGCTACTCAACTGTTCATAGCTCTACTTACTTCAGATGGCACTGTACAAATGCAAGTGCCAATAAACAGTCTTTCACCAGATCAGAAGGTCTATGGAAAAGGAGAGGGAAAAGCTAAACAAAATTTTCTGAACATTTAATGGGAAGCCAGTAGAAGAAAACTGGGTTCCGAGGCAATGAAAACTGAAGGGTTGCTTTTGTGGTGAATAAACACCACACTTGTTTTTCTCCGTTGATGTCCTCAATGCAAAGGAACTAATGCAGAAACTTTAAAGCAACAGAGGCCAATAGGAGAAGGGGACCAGGAACTAGAGAAAAGGTTAGTTTGAGAAGAATTAACTTAGAATGTAACACATGTGTACATGAAAGCAATGCGAGGAATCTCCCTGTATAGCTATCCTTATCTCAACTAGCAAAAACACTTCGTCCTTATTATTGTTTATACTCTCTTCAACAAAATTAGAGATAAGGGCAAAACAGTTTCTGCCTGGAAGTGAGTGGGGAAGGGCAGGGGGAGAAATGACCCAAACATTGTATGCACATATGAATAAAAGATATATTTAAAAAAAATCAGTAACTTTTATCACTATATTGCTTGAAAAAATCAAATTATCTGAGCAGCAAAAGTTGGTTCTTGTTAGCTTGCATGACTCAGTAGTTCTTTAACATTTATAGCCAGATCCAAAGAAGACCTTTTGATGGCTTTAAAAGGAATTAAGGGTGATCCTCAACTGCCTTTTCCCCTAGCATTTTGTACAGCTCCATATCCCAAGTTTTCTTATGTCCAGCCCTGTTTAACAAAGTATTGACGGGCCTTGATGAAGTAATACACTTACTCAAGAAGATGGAACTGGCCTGTTTCAAACTGAAAAAAGGGAGATAACATCAAGAGGGATGTAGAAGACAGGGGGACTTTTGTTTTTAAGGAAAGCAAACATATCTTTATTTTTAGCTGTGAGGATGCATATTCACAATTGTGCTGGGTATGGCCAAGTTCTTTTTTGGGTTCGTATTTCATGCAGAATAAGGGAGAGAAAAAAATGTCACTTTGTTGTTGTATAAACTTAAACAACCCTTTTCCCTATCTCATGCCAACTGCAATTTCAACACCATCTGAGGTTTTTCTAATGGATGCTCCTACCCGCTGTCTATAAACAGGAAAACAGTGAGAACAGAGGTCACCAGTTCAACATCTGAATCAGGTAAAATGGAAAGAATCTATGTCGAGGGGAATAGATGGAAAATGCTCCTTTGACAATAAAGTGGAATGAATGCCCCCTATTATTGCTGTAGAGCATTCTATGTCATAATTAACACTTTTGATAAATGAAATACAATATTGTACATTTAGACAATGTGTTCGTAAATATTTCAAGCATATTCTAAATATATAATTTAAAACAAATACAAACCAAAACACATGGCACATTATTGAATATTAAGTAAAATTAGGTTGCTAAAATTTTAACCTATAAACACTTTCTAATGCCTAAAAGAAAAACTAACTAGAAGACTAGTCAGTTAAAAAGTGGTCATCCCATTAGCTGTACGCAAAAGTATATGAAAATCTTGCAGGTCCCTTCAAAGAAAAAACTCAAATGAGAAACATTTACATACCTTTTCTAATAGCAGATTCTAATATAATACTGTAAAAACAGCAAAGTTTGAGCCAAAAGGATACCATGTAGTTCAAAATTAAAACCCAAAAGAAAACCAGTACCCAATTTCATCAGTTCTTTTATAAATCACATGTTGAATTACCATATGAATTTGTCCAGTAAAGATGGGCACTTGAAGTTATTTTAAAATCATCAAACACATGGCAATCATTTGGTGAAAATTTGACATTAACACCAACACTGTGCTATATAGAGAACACTTTTACTTAAAAAACATAGCTCAATTTAGCTGTGTATGTATGTATGTATGTACAATGTCCTAAAATCAAACCCCACCTGTATCCCCTGGGTTGGAGAATTCTAAGAAATCCATCACTTATTTCTCCAATTTGCTGCTGTCAGCAGGAATTAAAGGCTGTTCTTTACAATCAAGTATTCTGAACACACTTAAGCCTGGTAATTTTACCATTATGCTGAGCAAATCTTCAACTTTGGGGAGAATTTTCAGATGAAAAAAGGAAGTGCTAGTGAGCTCTTTAGGGCAGGGGCCCCCTGTTCAGAAGGGTTACCCAGCAGATAGTAGTAAGTGGGCAATATGTAACTTTTTTTTTTTTGATGAGTGATCCAGTTATAACATGAATACACACTAGATTATAAATTCTGCCCAAAAGTAAACTTCCTGAGGGCAAAAACCCATTTCATCTCTTTATAGTCCCAGATATTTAACCTAGAACAGTGTTTTGTAGATAACACTCAACATACTTTGTGGAAAGGCTGAGTTAGCTGGATTAATAAGTGTTTCGAACAGACAATCATTAAAACAGTACTGCAATTTAGATGATTTGAATTATATGGCTTATTTATTCTTTAATCCAAATTCCTTTATTTTTTTGAGACAGGGTCTCACTTTGTAACCCAGACTGGCCTTGAATTTGAGATCCTCTCGCCTCAACCTCCCAGAACTGGCCTCATGTGCCCCTAGGCCTGGCTTTTCCCCAAATTGTTGTGAAGTTAGTACAAAAAATTAAGAAGCTAGGGCAGCTGTATAATTCTCTAGAGGCAAATTAATGTGCTATAACTAAAATTATGTTCAAGGGCAGTTCTAAAGCTGAATATAAGTACCACCTTGATTTTTAAAGCTTATGCTAATATAGAGAATGCTTCTGTTATCTATAAAAGTGTATTCCCCAAGAAACTGAAAATTAGATCATATTCTGTGAAAACAGATACTGTGAAATTCTTTGATGTTAAGATAGTAAGAGCCTGTTACACAAAAATGAACATCCTATTAACATGAAAGTATACTATGAATATTGTATTACCAACACAAGAACATTTTCCCTCCAAAAAAGAAAAGAAAAAAAGAACACACATCAAAGATTTTTGAGGCATTTGCCCTGAGATGTTAATTAGCATAAAAAAAAGGGTTAGGGCCAAGAATTTAAGACATACAAAATGAAGTACACAATGGAGGGGGTGCAAGTGCTTCTTCAAAGTATGGTTGGTTTCCCATCACAAAATCATCCCAGGAATCAGGAACATGTGCACACTGCTGTTACATGTGTAGTTCCTTCCTGGATCTTTATAACGAAAAATTACATCTAGTATAGGAGTGCTGATTCATGTGGAAAAGATTTAGCCCTCCTCGAGCACACTTAAACAGCTTCCTCTCACATCCAGCTTAATTTCAATAATACTTTAAACAGAAGAATATTTTAATTTCCTCTTTTTTGTTTAAAGATACTCAAAAAGGTTCTCAACATGCTGTTATGGTTTGAAATATAGCTTTCCATCACACATTTTACTTATGATTTGCTTTGCATCTCAAAAGCTACCACAATCCAGTTCAAGGTTTTGAAATTTCTAAAACTGAAAACTTAAGGCTAAATAAAAAAAATTAAGGAACTGGCTTGTTGTAAAGACTTAGCTTTCAGTACTAGTGTAGCTAGTAATCGACCTGTACCAGAAGCACTGGTTTTCATTAAATGTACATTTAGTTGCCTGCAAAGCCATAATTTGGAACATTATCATACTTCACACTCTATCACAGATTTAGACATTAAGCATTTATTGTGAGTATGGTATTGTCTCTGTAATTCCAACTGATATGAATTTTTAAATATAAATAGTACCTCAGTTTTTCTTTATTCATGCTGTATTAAGATATAAATTAAATACAATTAAGTTACATTTAATCACCTCACAAATAAGAGGGATAATGAAAAGAGTTTGCTGGTAGGTAACTACTAAAATCTGAGACATTTCACATTACTTTCCTACTATCCCCTAACTTTACATTAGTTTTAAGGCTATATATACAAATATGTATATTTCCAAGTTAGGGAAAAAGCAAATAAAACAAAATGGATCATACTAGTTTTTATACACAAAGTTTTGAATTTGTATTTAATGTTGCATTTTAATCTTACATTTTAATAGTTTTCTAGTGGGGAATCTGCCTACTGATTCAATTACATGGTGATAAATACAATACACTCAACCTAAAGAGACAAAAATACAGAAGGGCACAGAACAGTAGTCTTTTCAATGTGACAGACTGTAAAACTTACTTTCACATGCTTAATCAGAGGAATTTAAACCTAAATTAAGTTAGGTACTCGTAGATCTACAATTCCTTAAGCTTTGAAATGTATTTTTAAAGGCCAACAGCTAAATATTATCAACATGCTATATTTCAAATCACAAATACATCTTAACCACTTAAGAGTCTAAAGACACAGGCCAATTAGAAGTCACAGGCAAACACACACTCACAAACACACACATACCTACCATTGAGGGTTAGATTGTCAAACTTTGACAATTATTTCATTTAAACAGTAGGCATATTTAAGCTGATGAACATCTTAGTGAAAAGCAGCCTGAAATGAACTTATTTAAAAAACAGATTAAGGAATAAAAGGATCTTAAATTTTTTTTAGTCTTTCTAATGGAAGGGAAACAGCTCCATCTGGGACAGAACTAATAGTATTTTCCAATGAAAAGAGGCTAACTTCTTTCCCTGTGAGAAACATCTCATTTACAATGGCACAGTGTTTTGAAAGGCCGGGGTGAAAGAGGAATTACACATACATGATTAAGTGTCTTGTTTGTTAAATCAAGCTTTATTGATAAAATGAATTCAGAGTATCTTACTAGGAACAGCAGCAGGCCCAGCCAATCATGATAGCAAAAATGTGGCAGTCTCCTACTATATGTAGGAAGCTGCTGCTTATCAATTAAAAATTAAATGTAAGGACTTGTAAAAGAGGTGCAAAGAATCAAGGCATTTTAGCCCCAAGATTGATATTCTTAGGAATATACTGTATCGCCTGCAAAACTCATGGCAACAAGGAGAAATCCTGAAAGACAGCTAAACGAAGGGAATGGTTTTATCAACAAACCAAGCCAAAACCATGAAGATAGGTTCCCGTAACTCCTTGGACGTTCAGCTTTGTAAGATTTTGAAATTACTTTCCATAATCATGTGCATGTTTGAGCATCTAGCTGATGTGGCTGCTGCTCTCCCTGTCCCAACCCCAAGTCCAAACATAACATGACTTAAAAGGGCTATATTATCTGTTGCATCACACAACAAGCCAAACATTTCTTGTATCATTGATAGTGATTTTAACGCAGTTCATAATTAAATATGAGCATTTTTTTACAAGGACAATTACACTTTACAAAAAAAAAACAAAAAAACAAAATCATACAACAAAAATTGCTGGAGTCTGATTTACAACATGAATTATGGTTTGAAATCACGTTTACATAAGTCTCAAATTTACAAAAAAAAAAAAAAAAATCAGTTCTGGGCTAGCTGTTGTACTGCTGAAGCTCTCTGGTGTCATCACTCTCACATGTCATATCCCCTTCCTTAAAGTTGAGGATGGATGTTAAAAGGTTCAACAAAGTTGAGCTGTACTCTCCTTTGGAGGTGAAGGTAAACTCCATGGCTAGTGAGCAGATTTACCACATATCATCCGTTGATGTAGAGTCCTTTATAAAAACAAAAGAACGAACTAAATTAAAGCTTAGAGGTGCTAAAATACACTACCTTCTGGATAAGAAAAGTAAGGTTTTTTTAAAAGCTGACTTCTAGAATATAAATTTTTTTAAAAGTATGTATGTATATGAGTATCAATATTTAATCTTTTCCATTCAAAGAATTACTAATGCTGTTTTGGAAAGATTTTACTGTAAGGACCAAATAGGTCAGTAAATCCACGTAACTACTAAAAAATCCTTTTTCTTTGATAAAATCTATTTTTTTTTTTCCTTTAGGTGGGAATGAGGTTTGAACTCAGGGCTTCCTGCTTGCAAAGCAGGTGCACCACCACTAGAGCCACACCTCCAGTCTATTTTGCTCTGGTTATTTTGGAGATGGAATCTCTCGAACTATTTGCCAGAGCTGGCCTCAAACTGTAATCCTCCAGATCTCCACCTCCCACGTAGTTAGGATTACAGGTTTGAGCCACTGACACCTGGCTACTTCACGATTCTTGACATAGATATATCCAACCATAGAGACTATTCAGTGGAGACAAACATTCTGACACTGTTGTAGCTTCTTACAAAACGCAGAATAATATAAGATTCTGAGTAGAGATAGTCCCAACTCTTAAAAAAAAGAAGCAAAACTGGTGGAGATAGGTCTTCTGAAGTTGATTATTTGTAGAGGTTTTAAAAAACCACAGAATAATTCAAAGAGACCTTCTTTTTTGAGAGAGGTGCCACTCACCATGATTATGTCCTCAATCACTAGACCTTTGGTGCAGGCAGAGATCAGAGCAAGCAGAGTTCAGAGTAATCAAACAGGGGTGTGTGTAAGTGAATGGGTACTGTGAACATCTCTGCAAAAACAGGTAGGAAGGATATACATTTAGAGAAGAGGGGAAGGGAAAGCAGAGAGAGCTAAAATGCTACTTACAGTGTCATCATTTTTGTAAGGATTCAGTCTATTGTAAACGGCTTCAATTACATTCCGCCTAAATTTTTAAAAAAATACAGAAAATTAATTTTTCAGAAATTACAACAATGCTTAACAACTCATTGCTAGGAATTCATTAAAACTTCAAAGATAATGCAGAGATAAGTTTACTCCAAAATGTTACATTTCATAACTCAGTTAATGAAAGACTAAATGTCATGGTTCAAAAACAAAACAGTCTATATGACCTACTCCTATTTGAACTAGCTTATGCAGTCGTGAGTCAGCAATGGAAATATCAACCTAAGATATACTAAAGGGTTGTGTCACAATTTTGAAGTAGAAGTGACTTCAACATCTACTGTAAAATAATTCATATGTGCTTTGTATTAAAATTTTTTTTTTTTTAATTAATGCTGGGGATTGAACTCATGGCCATCAGGCCACATACCCAATCTTGTTTCTGCTTTTTTAAACATCCCTTAAAAAAAAAAAAAAAAAAAAAGACGACGATCTATTAAAATTTAAATGTCAAATACAACATTTCCATGATAAAGTCTAGGGATTAGCTATTGAAAACTATTTTATTTAAAAAACTGGCTGGGTATGGTGGCTCATGCATATAATCCTAGTGCTGGGGAAGCTGTAGCAGGAAGATTGAGAGTTCAAGGCCAGCCTAGGCTTCATAGATTGTGTCTTAAAACATCAAGGGCTGTTCCTTTTATTCTCAGTGGTAGAGTGCTTGCCAAGAAAGTGAAGGACCCTGAAGCTCAATCCCCAGCACTGCAAAATACATACATATATACATACATAATCTGTAATAACAGACTTTGTAAATTATAGCCTCTCTACTTCTAAAATTGATTTGAAGTTTTTTAGACAGTCATATCATAGATGGTCAAGTGGAAGAAGTTTTAAAAAACAAAAGCTTCAAATAGGAACTTTTATAATCACTATTATAAAATGATTACCAAGAATACGACTACATCTGCAAAATACAATGGAGAATCAGGGAAATTAGTCAACAATATATCTTTGTAGATCAATTATTTGGATAATTAAGTTGAAAATATTTTAAGCATTGAATCAGAGAACTGCTTGAATTCTCCAATTTATATTTAATAATGTACTGATATAAAATTAATATATACCACGATTTAGTCCAGTTCTATAAACTGAATTGGAAAGGGAAATAGAGAAGAAATGCATCTTCCTAACTTCTTTGACACCAAAACCCAACTAACCAGTAATCAACAACCAAAAACAGTGAGAAATCAGAAATGGAAGAGCATGGCCCAGATGGAAGAAATTTTGGAGTATTAAATTATCTACAGATTATACTACTACTATTAATAATTAATAACACTTAAGACTTTTATAGTACTATACAGTTGAGTTTAAAAAATTATTTTACTGTCTCATCTATTCTCTATGAGGAAATTAATCCAAGCTTCTGCTAAAGACAATTCTCAGTATAATTAGTTACAAACAATGGTGTTCTCATATCTATTTAAATAAGCACCATACATCCTAATAACTTAAAAAAAACACAGACAACCACAGGTTATATATGTTGAAAACAGATAACTGCATCACTTTAGAAATTAGTTAAATAAACATTCAATCAATGGATACTTAACATTTTCATATACTGACAAAGTCTAAGAGTGTGCAGAATGTAACTTACTTGCTTGCCAATTCACCCCCTGGTGGGAGGCTGGGGATGTTCTCACTCGCTAATGTGCGCATCACATGGACTAAGTCAGGAACGCCTTCCCCCTGCTTCTTTATGATTTCTGGGAATCAGAAGTACTTTTTTTGTAAGTGTTATCCAAATTTAAAACAACTGAAACAAAGATAACTTAGGTTTTTAAAGATGGCATTTATTACATCTGAGATTTTCTAAACTGGCATTAAAAAAATCAGATTGACCTTTGAAAATTAAAGACAGAGGATGCAGAAAAAGATACAAAAGACTAACTTCAAAGAATTAAAACAACCAAGATAAAAATGGGAAAAGAAAAAAATACTTCATGTTAAATTGAGTGTTAAAAAATCAGGGACATGTGTATACAAATGAAGATATCCTTTCATAAGATGTCAACTAGTTACTTCTGAGGAGAGCAACTCCTTTCTTCAGACTGGATACATCTTAACTTTGTCCTATAAAAATACATTGCATAGATGCAAAAAAATTTCAAGATTGGGAAAACACCCATTAAGTGTAGGGGAATTTATTAATTATATACTAACCCAAATCATTTTTATACATAATACTGATATTGAAAATGATACTTCAGTAGCATGCACAGATTAGGTTAGACACTAGAACATCACTCTCAGCTCAAATTTTCTATAAAACATCATTAAACAATAAATAGATAAGTAACACCATTTCCTCCACTGATTACTTTAGCAAAGCCTTGAATAGAAGTATAAATTTCATGGCAAAATTTTAAAAAACAGAAAGATGTGCTAAGCATACAACTGCATTTAAAGTAATTAATTTCAAAGAGCCAGTTATTAAGTGGGAATAGTGATGACCTGCAGTGCTATCACGCAGATACATATCATTATTCAAAAACTGTGAACGAAGACCCTTACAAAGAACCCTAAGAAATCTTTACTTGAAGTTTTAGCATACTTCTTCTACATGCAAATTCATGTCAAAGGTACTTGTAAGCTATATGATCAGGTATGTTCAGTTTTTATTTTTCAATGTTTATTATAAGAAAAAAAAATTTTTTTTTTTGGTCATCACCAGGGAAAGAAATTATCATTCTAGTCCTCAATTTGTAAATACCTTTGAAAATAACAATGTGTATGAAGATTATTCATGCTTTGATCAAGCCTCAAAATATCAATTTATCATTAAAGGAACAAATTAAAAGACAGACACTGCCACCCATAAAATCTTTAAATGGTTCGAATTGTCCTTTTAGAATAAAGGCCAAATTTTACCATCTCTCTCTCTCTATTTTTTGGTCTTGTTTCTTTTTTTAAACCAGTCTTAAATCTGAACAAAACGCAAGGATCTCAGATTTGGTTTGCCAAGTTCCTTTATTGTATAATCTTTAACATCTAGTATATTTATTCTACATGATTCTAATGCTGGAAAGCTGCTATACAAAAATAAAGGGATTTGATGTTTATCTAAACTACACAATTTCACAATCTAAAACTGTAATACACTTAACATACAGTCTCTACTAAGCCAATACAATTATTTGGATAGATAACTAAATACAATAGAAATGAACACTGATGAAAAATTTAACCAATGATGGTTTCAGGTCTAAAATAACATTACTTTGAGTAATCTGTATTTGATGTATCTTACATCTTTGTTAAAATATAAATTAGATATTTTAACTGTGCAGAAAATTACAGAAAACAAATTCTTTAAAAAAATAATGAAAGCCTTTTAGAGACAGTTAATATCTCCTATTCCATGTGGGACAATCCATTTAAGCTACTCAAACATTAATACTATACTAGTCTTGTTTCTGTCTGCTTTTAAAAAGAAAAAGAAATGAATCTTAAGAAGTATTCATTTTTCTTGGACATTTTAAATTCTAAAAAAGACTGAGTGCTTTCATAAAGAATATATATGTATAGAATTATTCATGTTTCACATGCATATACACAAGTACTTTCTGCTCCTCACCACCTTCCTTCATCAAATTTGAGGGATTCTATCAGCTTTCTCCAAATTAGCAACTTTAAAGCTCAGGTAGTCAGTAGCAAAGATTTTTAAAGCATATACACATAACTATATAATCTTAAATTGGCTTAGAAAGGCCACAAGCTTAATAGCAGTCTGGTTATAAATAAAGAGCTGAGTCTTTCTCCATCCCCACCTCAAGCATTTAGAAGGGCATAGGCAGTATGAGAAAGGAGAACCTGAAAAGCTTTGTCCTTTTTATGTGATGGACAGAGAAACCAAAAACATTGAAAGCAAATAAAGTGAGGTTTAGTAGGTCATAGCAATTTAGCCGAGGCATGTATTTGAAGAAAGCAAAAGGTATTTGGTGCCTGTTTGGAAACTGCAGCATTTCTTCACTTAAGACATATGACATCTTTTACAATGTGAACAGTTACATTCTTTCTTATGTCTTTAAATAGCAGCAGTTTTAACTAATGTGTTCTTTATTCTCTAGTTGTAGTATCATCAAATCTAAGAACACCGTATTTAATTTATGACACATAATCTCCAATTGAATGGTACAAATATAACACGTCAACATATCAAAAATATTGACTATTAATGTAAATTCTACCCAGATGGCAACTCTTGTTTGATAGAAATATAAAACTTAATATTGTAACAAAATTACGCAAAGTGACTATTTTGTAATTCCACCAAAAATTAGTGTACATTGAAAAGTAGCAAATCATTTCTAAAACTGGATCCCACTTTATATTAAAAGTACTAAAGTACTTATTATTTCTTTAAACCAATAAGAAAACATGTATACCCAAGTTAAAGTGCCAAAGCATTAAATACCAACTTATATCCCTATACACATTATTCTTGTGCTTTCATATTTTTCCACTATTCAGCAGTTTAAGTCAATGACTTTGTAGCATTCTGTATTATGTAAGTAACTTGTAAGTAATTTATATTGGAATGATTAATTTAAAAATGTAAAAACTGCAAGACCCTTGATAAAAGTGAAAAAAAACTGCACTGAATAATACATCCAATGAGGGAAATAGTGAATGGTACAAATACATACTAGACATACTGCTATCAAGTGGGGGAGGGGAGTAAAAAGCACACATAGCTGTAGCAATAATGAAAATCAAGAGCCATGATTCCGATAAGAGTAGGCATGGCTGACATGCGGGGTTTAGCGCTGCAGGCACAGTGGGAGGCCACAGTGTGGCTGGCCAGTGCTACATGCCATTGGAAGTCCTTGCCGTGCACATTCAGGACATTAGGCACCCCAAATGCATTCTTACACTATCAAAATCATGGTAAACTTTTCTGCTTAAATGAACTGCATAATCTACATGCTTATCATATATATTCAGTAAACTGAAATTCTCTGGGGAGACTTAAATGTTTTATACCAAATAGTAGCTGCATGAAAGATCATTTAAGGACTGGAAATACAGTTCAGTGATAAGAGTGCTTGCCTAGTATGAGTGAGGCCCTGGGTTTGATTCCTAGCACCACAAGAAAAACCCACCACCAACAAAAGATCATTGAATATTTTTAAATATTTGAAGACATTACACTTGACAGGTACAAACACTTCACTGTTCCAAAGTAATTTGCATAAGTATGAGAAATATACTCCTGGAGTTCCCAACTTATTTTTTGACCTTATTCAGTAGTTACATTTCTGCTAGGTAGAGAGAACTCTTATGTCTTCTGCTCAAGTCTCTTGTTTATGGCTTAAGCAAGAAGCCATGAAAACAGTTGAAAACAAAAATTTAAAAGCTGTGGCAGATAAAAGTTGTTAATAACCAGGTTGTGCCCTTCAAGTTATTAAAAGAAAAAAAAATTTCACAGATTTTACATTAACAGGTATAGCTTTTCACAGAAAGATGGTATATTAAACAAACGGAAATCAGTTTTTCCTGGCACAAAATTACTCATGCCAGTGAGGTCATCATGAATTTTAACGCTCACATTTTAGCCTTTTAAGACAAAAGTATCATGAACACAATGTACAAGGCCACACTCGTTATTTCTAAGATGACTGGGTAGGACAACTGTGTTGTCTAAACAGCTGCAACAGAATGCCCTTTCCCACGCTGTGTACTAAGTACTAGATGCTAAAAGCATGTAAAGAATTCAATACAGCTAAAATGTTAGACGTTTGATTGTGTTGAAGGTTTTTCTTTAATAAAGCTACTTATTTTTTGTTAAATGATCCACCTTCTACTCTGCATTCCAGGTACTTGTCCAACTCTGCCTCCTTCTTCACTGCTTCTGGCGATACTTTAGGTGCATTTGGAAAACAGATCAAAATCACACTCATGTTGTCTCGACTTCCCTGGGAAGAAAAAGTTTGAGAAAATATTTTTGTTTTCTTCTTGCTTTTTAAAGTCTTGAGAATCTTTATAGCTATGCCAATTATAATTATACTTGTACCAGTGAAAATGTTATTTTTAAGGAGAAAAAACTATGCATATATGTGAGGGCAGTTGCCCCCAAATAGTGCATTGAATGTATAATATAAGCAACATTCCAAAAGACAGAAGAGAAACATTACAAATTAAATCCCACAGTAATAGTTATTTTTAAAAGTTCTATGAAGCAAAACTATTTCTAAATATTTATTGGTGCCCTACTAAACTTTAAGTGATACCTGACACAAGTATACAGACACACACTCCATATAACATGATAGAAAGTGCTAGTGGTATTCTTTACTACTAGGATTTGTCCAAATTTATATTTAAATCACACAAACTGTGGGGTTAATACAATTAATTCATAAGCAGAATTAGAAGTAAAACTACATAAAGTTTATAAACCAGCTTGAATTTAGGAAATACATTCATTTTCAAAGACACCTAAGTATTCAAACTGCTGTAATTAAAACACTTGAATTGATGATGGCCTCCCTATACCCTTCTTCCTATTAGTAACTGGAGTTAACTTTTACATTTAAGTATTTAATTAAGCTATATGGAAAAAACTGACCGTAGATCATTAAATAGCAAATAACACAATTTAAAAAGATAATCTTGAAGGAAAATTACATAAAATGTGGCAAATGTTAAGGTAATGAATAACTTTTAAAGTACAGTGCATAAGAGGTAGAGTCATAATTTACTAAAATGTGAATCTGACAATTGTTTCAAGAAGAGTTTTGTTTGTTTTTTGATGGCACTGAGGTTTGAAACTCAGGGTCTCACACTTGCTAAGCAGGTATTCTTACCACTTGAGCCACTCTGCCAGTCCAAGAAGTTTTTATTTAGCTAACAAGCACTCAATTCTCAAGTGCTGTAGAATAAACCCAACACACAGATGCTACTTTCATGCACACTAAGAGCATATGTACCATATGCACCACAAATCATTGTTCAGTTTTTCCAAAATTCAGAAAATGACAACACGTACTAACAAGTTGTTACTCTGTTGCTGTTGTAAAATGTATGTGTTGAATGTTAAATAAATCTGATTTCTAAGTATAAGCAGATTTTAATTAAGATTTTAAGTTGAGCTGGCTATGTGGATATAAAGCTACAAGACTATTATGTTGATGTTTTACCTCATGTCAAAAGAAAATCAAATACATACCCTCAGAGTTTTATAAAATCAACATTCTTTTTTAAATCAAAGAATGAGTTAATGAGCATTACTGACAAAACAGAACAAAGTGAAGATGAACCTAAGGCAAGGACCTGTATTTTCTAGTCTTAATGCTGCGACTAAGGTTGTATAATGCTGTAAAAGTCAGTTAGAATTCTTCTAGGAAAGGGACCAGCATGTATGGGTAATACTATCTCCATTAATAGCTGAGAGAGGCTGAACAATTTGTTCAAGACTGAAGAGTACAAAAGTAATAGAGGTAAATCTTGATCCCAGGTCTGTTTGACTCTTAAGTCCGCAGAACCTTCTCTGGCTTCAGTTCCTCATCTGTAAAATAAAGGGGCTCAGCTAGCTTATCTGTGGACATGATCCCATTTGATCCCCCCAAACCTAAGAGACAGGGTACTATCTGTCCTTACAATGAAAGAAATTGATATTATAGAGAGTTTAAAGAGCTTACCTGAAGTTCATACCAAGTTGTTCTGATTCCATGTCCAAGACTATTTCTATTACATCATACCAAATAATCACTAAAGTCCCTTTGCTGGTGCTACAGATTCAATGAACCATAGTCGCAAAGTATGTCCATAAACGTACTAAGATATCATATGGTAAATATACTAAAATTCTAAAATGCTTCTCATTTTAAAATACTGAGGCCAAATCTTCCCCAACCTTTCTTTTAAAACATGCACTCTTACATGATCTTTTTTTTTTTTTTTTTAAACCTCTGAGTATCTTCAACAGTATTAAAAAGTTTAAGCAGTCATGGTTAAAGACTAAGTGTTTAGATTGTAACTCTTGCACAGATGGTAACTGGATAATTTATTTCTAAAAAATGCTCCCGTATTTTCACAATTGGTAAAGTGTATCCTGCAATTTTGCCCAAAATTTATTTTTGAGAACCATAGGCTCTGAGATTAAATGAGGAGTAATTACCATAACATAAAATTGTTTTGTTTTTAAAACAAACAAAAAGTCTAGCTACCTTATACAAACAGGTGTCGACTACTTCATTGCAAACTTTCTCAAGGTCATCAGTGACTTCAAGTCTGGATCTTACAAAATCACAAAGCTCTTCGTTTCCCATAACATCCCAGATACCATCACATGCAAGAATAATGAACTGATCATCTTCTTCAGATCTTTCAATATCATGGACTTCAGGCTCTGGTGAGACAAGCTGCTCTGTAGGACCTTTTCCATGGACACACTTGTAATCAAAATCCCCAAGGGCCCTTGATACAGCCAGAGAGCCATTCACACGCTGAATCATTACAGAGCCACCTGCATTCTGAATTCGTTCTTTTTCCAGCGGATTACTTGGTTTGTGATCTTGGGTGAAGAAATGAACTTTCCTGTTCCTACAAAGTAAACCTCTTGAGTCTCCACAGTTAATGAAGTAAGTATGTTGGGGAGAAATTAAGACACCCACAGCTGTTGACCCACTTCTATCTGCACCATGTTTCTTCTCTGACATAACTCTCATGTGTTCATCAATCTCCAGAAAACCTGTTCTGATTCCATTCTTTACATTTTCCACAGAAGGTGCTCCTGCAGAACCTTTAAAATCCTGGTTATTGGTGATGTGATCTAACAAATGCTCACAGCAGTATTTGGCAACCTGAGAACCAGCATGCCCATCATACACAGCAAAGAATGACCATGTTTCAAGTCCACTTGGTAAACCGATTACAGCCGTATGTGCATCCTCCATTTCAACTCGCCAACCTTGCATGCTGCTTAGCCCATATCGCAACCCATTACCCTGCCCCTGGGCATTATGCTTTTCCATCTTTGGCTTGTCTAAAAATGCTCCCATTATGTCTTGATCCTCTAGGTCTGCAAAGGAAGAGAAATAGGAAAGTCAATAACTATCTTACAAACAAAATGCATATCTAGCAATCTTTGTTAAGAGCCAAAGAGAAACCAGGGAAGCTTTAAATAAGAACTTACAACTCTTGTGATAAGCAGACACTCATGTGTTGCCGACCTGGAATTTGGAGACTGACAAGGCCAATTAAGCACAGCTCAGAATGGACAACAGGCAGAGAGAACTAAGTCATCAGAATAAAGAAGGGATCTGCCACTCTGAGGAACAACCACTTGAGGTAGACATTGCAGTGACATCAACCAACATTTGGTTGACATCAATCAAGCATTTAAGGATACACTGAACATGTACAATCTTAGAACTAAGTTGTGTGTATATGGGTCAAGAAAAATCAAGTAAATTTATAGAACACACAAAAACCTATTTCAAACATGTTGGTTGAACATTCAGGATTGACAGTTTGATTCTAAACTATACAGCTCCATTCTCACTATGTGAGTCCTCTGAAAAAGCAAAAAGTGATCTACTCACAGTGCTACAATTTTTTTTGTCCCTTCTTTAAACCTTTGCTCATGATAGTCACCTTAACTAGAAACCTTTGCCTCTCTTCTCTACTTAGAAAAACTATACCTATCCTTTAAAGTCTAGTTCAAATTCTACCACAATATTTTTCAGTTTTGGATAAAGTCAATAAATTATTGAATTACTATATATGGTCCAGTCTCAAACTTCAATTTTGCAAACAATTATACATTTATTTTTAATGACAAAGCTTATTATGTAAATATAACAAAACTAATCTCCTGATAATCTATTAAGCTAATGGTAATAACATGTATCATTATTATTATGCTCTATGACCATTAGGTATTAATTATAAAGATCAAAGGGACTAGTTACAGCTTTACTGACAAGCCTGGAAACACAGCTAATCCAGTCCTTTCCTAGTACTTAACAGTTAGCCCCCTGGTCTTGAAGGGCTCAAACAAAAGGTAGACAGATAGGACTTAGGTTGGCCCTTACTTGAGCAATAGCTTAGGGATATAAAGACTTGGGGTCCACCTAATCAAATGAGTCATGAACTAAAGGCAATGTGAAAGAGAATGAATTCTGAATCGAGAATGGAAGTAAAGAGATGTGTCCTAGGGGACAAGAGTGAGAAAAAGCACCTAGGTCAACAAGTTTGCAGCTCTGAGACCAGAGGATTAATGATTAAAACTCAAGAGAAAAAGGGAAGAAAAACCCCTTAGGAAGTAATAAAAATAACATTTGTTTCCCAGCAACCTTTCTTTTTCTTTTTCCTCCTATCGAACAAACTGATACACAGGAATACTGGTTGATTGTTATAATAAAACTACTTGTCTACGCCTCTGCCCTCTATTAAGATTCCACTAATGTGGACGGTAAATAATGAAAACTATCCATTATTCATCCTTTATGGTGGTATTTGTCATATTATTTTTCTGATGCCCAACTGTTATACATTAATGCAAAGGTGAGTTTTGGAGAACGACAATATAAGGATGAAACCTTTAGCAGACAACATTTTTGAAGAATTAAAAATCATTCTGGTGTTTTACAGGCATTACACCTCATTTAATATCCTCACAACCCTCTAAGTTGAATACTAGTAGTAACTCAAATTTATTGATGAAGAACCTTAGCCAAGATTAAAGAATTTAGCTAATGTTACCCAACTATAAGTTTAAAGAAATCAGAGCTCTAATTCAAGTGTATCTGACTTTAAAACACCATTAATAACTAAGAAAGTACAGGGAAGTGAAATGATGTGCCTGAAGTTATAAACCTGATTCACCAGTAAGGCTGAGAATAGGACCTAGGTTTCAGCACTTGAACTTCAATTCTCCTACATATGCTATCCTACATATGTGTAAAATAAAGGAATGGAAATCTTACAGTGAGCTTTTAAAAGATAACATGAGGTAGGCAAGATTGTTACATAACAAAAGTAAAACGTTTTTCAGTATTAATAATTTCCCCTTCCTACAAGTCCACAATTTCTTCTCCAGATCTCTAAACTTCCAAAGATAAATGACCTCAAAGCGGGAGGGGCATGCAGGAAGTAAAAAAGAAAAGGGAGAAAAGGAGGAAATCTAAAGATTTGTCTGAGACTGCAGGAAAACAGTGAAGTAAATATAATTTCTGACAAAGCCAATTTAGGTTCTTGGACTAAATAAGACCTAAAAATGAGCAGAGAAAAACAAAAGGATATATATTTTAACTCAGAAGTCAAAAAGAGGTGAAAGGCTGGATAGGTGTGGTTCAAGTGGTAGAGTGCCAGCCTAGCAACCTAGCAAGCATGAAGCCCTGAGTTCAAACCCCAGTCCCATTAAAAAAAAAAAGTAGACAGTATTCATCAGCTGCAAAGTAGAAACTACCCATCGAGATGACAGTGATATGAAATTAGGTTCCTGGAAATGAAAAAAAATTATTGAACTAAAACTTGCAATAGAGACATTGAATCAGATTGGATATTTCAGAAAAAAAATCATTAAAATGAGTAGTGACTTCAAAGGATTTCTTTTAGAACTGATCCTATCCTCACACATTTCTGTTATAATAGATTGTCCTCTTATCAACGATAAACCCCTCTACAACAGGTTTGGAGTTCAATAAATCTCAGATGACTTATGTCTGTTCAGGAAACCTACACTATTAACCATCCTTTTGTCCTTTAGATCAACATCTCTCTTTTAATTGGTGTGATTTTTAAAGATACTCAAGTGTGTCCCATGTCACCCACTAAAAATACATCTTCATGAGATTAATTTCCCCTCTAGCTACCCACCTGCCTCTTTTCCCTTTAGTTAAATTTTTTGAAAAATAGTATTGCTATTCCAGAATATTCGCTGTTCATTCTACCCAATCAGGTTCCCCAAACTAACTTAACCCAACAGGCATTTTTTAGCCTTCATCTAATTGACTGCTTATAGCAGCATTCAATACCACAATCCCTCCTGAACCATTCTTCCTACTAGCTTTAAGATGCTATACACTCTTGATTTTCCTACCTGTAGCTTTTCCATCCTTGTCTCCACTGCAGACTCACACACAGGCCCTCTTCTATATGCTGCCTCCCTAAGCACTCCTTTCCTAAGCATTCCTTCATATGTCTCTGGAGCTGGGTCTTTTTTTTTGCGGGGGTGGGGGGGAGTACTGGGATTTGAACTCAGGGCTTCACACTTGTGAGGCAGGCACTCTACTGCTTCAGCTACACCTCAAGTCCTTTTTGCTGTAGTTATTCTGGAGACTGGGTTTTGCTTTTTGCCCAAGCTGGCCTGGACTGCAATCCTCCTATTTTATGGTCCCGCCACCCCAGAGCTGACAGCTTCTTCCATGGAGGTCTTGTAAAGTCTTCCTTGTAAGCTTTTTTTTGGACAGGGCTAGTCTGGAACCATGATCCTGTTTGTCTCAACCTCCAAAGTACCTAGTATTAGAAAGTGTGAGCCACCAGCACCTAACTTGTCTGTGGCTTTTTAACCAGTGAAGGGTATTATCATTCAACAAAGTGAACAGAAACCAAGGATATCTTTTTGATACCTCTCTTTACCACACCATCAAGTCCCATGGATCATACTTTTTGAATATCCTTAAATCTTTTTTTCTATCATACCCCAGTCTCCAAGCTACCATTATTCTCACTGCAGAATATCAGCTTTCTACGTTGTCTCTTCATATGCATGTCGACACCACCCAATTAATTCTCCAAACTATAGCCTAAGTAAATCCTATGAAATATAAGTTCTACCACATCACTTCTGTACTTACAGCTTTTAAATGGCTTTCAACTGTTGGGGGAGGGAGGGAGGGAGAAAAAAATATGACTCATATGAAGACCCTGAGTGGTCAGACCTCTACCTCTCTTTTCTAGCCTCATCTTGCTTCATATTCCTCTCCCTCACATTCTCTAACCACATGGGCTTTCTTATAGCACCTAGTGCTCATCGTGTTTCCTTACTCCAAATACATAGACTAACGCTACCTCCATGTAAAAAGCTATTCCCTCCTCTCTTGAAATCTAGTTAATTTCTACTCATTTCTTCTGATCTCAACTTGAGCATTGGTTCTTTAGGAGAGCTTCCTGCGAATTCCCTAAATCAATTCCCCTAGCACAAAGCACACTGTAGACCATCAATAAATATTTGCTGAGCAAGGCATGTTGGCATGTTGGGGGATGGGAGATCAATGTAAGCCCAGAACAATAATCTGAAAATAAATAAAATAAAGCAGGAGACTCTTTAAAAAACTAAATAAACAAAAATCAAATACAAATAAACCTTAATAAGAGAATAAAAATGCATATAAAAACAAGCCTTTCTGAATCAGAAAACAGAAGGCATGACCAAAGAAATAACGTTTTCTGAGCTGAAGTGTTTTCCAACTTAAAAAGCTCACTAGATTAACTGCTAAAAACCCATTCCAGGTAGTGCACAACTACAGAGATTCAAGGAACAAATAAAAATACTATAATGTAAAATTCTTGACAGAAAACATGAATAATCCTCAAAGGAAGGAGTATCAAATTGGTATTAGCCATTTCAACTACAAAACTGAATCCTAAAAGACAAGCAGAGAATAAACAGTCTAAGTTCATGAACCTAGAGTAATATACTCACCCAAACTGTTAGTCACATGTGTGTGTGGAGGGGAACTTTTAAGACAAAGACACAAAGTATATTCCTATATGCACTATTAAAACACAAAAACAAAACCCTTAAGGGCTGGGGGATGGTTCAAGTGGTAGAACATCTGCTTAGCAAGCTTAAGACCCTGAGTTCAAAATCTAGTACTAGCACGAAGGAAAAAAACCCCCAAAAACTTAGGCTATGTTTTTTCTTTTTTGATTTTTTAAAATTTATTCATTTATTCATACATGCATACATTTTTGTGCCATTTCTCCCCCCTGCTTAGACTATGTTTTTAATCCAAATTCATGTCTATATGATTTTTTAAGTTTAATCTTTACAAAATAAATTGGAAATAATCTGAGTTCTTAAAACTACATCCAGAAAAACAAAATCATAAAATAAAAAGAACCTAAGGCAAACTGCCCAATTATCTGATTCAATACTAGGGAGACACTCCTTTAACATACTGAAAATTTGACACATTAATAAAGCACATCTGAAATGACAGAAAAATGGAAATACTTTTTCATAGGATTAAAAAGTTATGTCTATTTAATGTGACATTCAACAATTCCTTCACCTCAATGTCTAACTTCCCTCACTGATAACTAAGTAACCTTATTAACCTATCAGTTACTTAGCTCTAAGTGTGAAGTTAAGTGAACACTAAATATCTATGTAAACACCATTAGTAAATTAATACTTTAGTTTAATATCACGCTGATGAATTCCCATTAAAAACTTCTTATTCTTAATACCAAGATTGGGATTATAAGAGACAAGATTATTTTTCTACAGAAGATCAACTTGTAAGAAATAAAAAGGGAGTTACAAACTATGTCTGCAAGCCAGTAGCCTGAATTTGATCTTCACATATGCTGTGAGCCCCTCTAACCCAGAACAACATACATTCTCCAGATTCCTCACCATTCGTTATAAACCACTCCCAGCTCTTTTATCCACCTTTCCACTATGGTGTGCCAATTTGCTTCATTTAGCAAGGAGAACACCACCTGTGGATTCTTACAAGCAGCAAACTATGAGGCTTTAATTCAATTTTTGACCAATGTGGCTGCTTCATCCCAAAGCAGCAAACCAAAATGATACCTGTAGTAGGTAAAATAATGGCTCCCAAAGATTATCAGGTTTTAATCACATCTATGGTTATCTAATTCAGAAAGAGGTCACTGCTGATGTGATTAAATTAATAATCTTTGTTTGTTTGTTTGTTTTTGTTTTGGTGGTACTGGGGTTTGAACTCAGGGCCTCATGCTTGCTAGACAAGCACTCTACCACCTGAGCCACGCCACCAGCAAAATTAATAATCTTAAACCAAGCACAGTAGCTCATGCCTGAAATACTAGTTACTTGGGAGGCTGAATTTGGAAGGATCTCAGTTAAAGGACAGCCTGGGCAAATAATTTGAGACTCCCATTTCTAAAATAGCCAGAACAAAATAGACTGGAGGAGTGGCTCAAATGGTAGACACCTGCTTTGCAAGTGTGAAGTCCTAAATTCAAACCTCAGTCCCATGAAAAAGAAAAAAAAAAAAATTAAAACAAAAATCTTGAGTTGGGAGGTAATCCTGGATTACCCAGAGCCTATAAATGCTATCACATGCACTTAGCAGGGAGCCAGACGAGATTTTTTTTTTTTTTTAAGCACTTCTGGAGGGGTTGAACTCAGCTGCAGAATCTAATACAATACACAAAAGTCAAATCTTCCCACTGAGAAAGAAAAATCTGACTCTAATAGTGAAAATGGAAATTTGTGGTAATATGACAAAGCATCAAGAGAAAAACCAATGGAGACAAAGTTTCTTATCTGTAACAAGCTAACAGGATCAGCTCTTTATCATTTTTCTTGAAAACAGTGAATATCATAGAGAAATGATAGTCTATATAATTCAGCCTGTCAGTTTAAATTCCACGAGAAAGATATGAATGGTACCCAGGTATTCTGAGAGCAAATGGCCATTTATTCACAGTATTCTTGGGCAAACAGAAGAGAAAAGTGCCACCCTTAAGAGAATGATGGAGGGGGTGAATTTAACTTAGAGATACTATAAGCACTTTTGTAAACGTCACATAGTACCCCCAATACAACAATAATGCAATAATAAAAATGAAAAATTAAAAAGAAAATTATCATCCTTTAAACAGAATACAGAAACAAAATTTACGGAACCCAAACATACAAATTCTGAAATAAAATATTAAGTTAAAAAAATTGACTCAAGAACATGCTGAAAGGTTTACCCTAGAGAACAGAAGAAAACTAAATAACCACTTACATAAGGAATTAAAGAAAACTGGGTGTACAAAGGAAGAAACTTGAAAATAAAAAGAACAAAGCTAAGAAAAAGAAATTTAGGAGATTAAAAAAAAGTGCTATTTTAAATGGCATGAGGAGCAATTTGCGGAGTGAAGACCCTATAGTAAACAATTCGCAAAGGGTAAAGACAGAAATGAGAAAATCATCCAGTATGCAAATAAGCATACAGAGACAGAAGAATGGGCAAGATACAAACAAATGCAGATCCAACAGTTTAATTAGCAAATAGTAAAAAGAAAATCAAATGATAGAAGAGAATTAAATTCCTAAGAAAAAAAGAAACAAACTGAAGGAAATTAGAAACTTGATGTCTTAAAGGGTTCAACTACAAAATAAATTTAGTAGAAAATGACCAACGTTAAGGTAAAAATTAATTTCAAGAATATAATAATTCAGACAAACTGAAAATGTCAAGAAAAAAATTAGGCTGACCTCAAACTACTACTGCTTAGTAACATCAGCTGTCAGGCAATAATGAAGTAATGCCTATAAATGTTGTTGGTCGAGGTGTATTCCAAGAATTGTATACTCAGCAAAATGGCCATTTATGTGTGAAGACAATACAAAGACATTATCAAATATACCAGCACTAAAAAAGTATTATTATACAAGTTCCATTTCTGAAAAACCTATTTAAAGATAGAGGCATGCAATCAAGAAGTTAATCAAGAAGCTCAAAGAAAAAAAGGAAAGAACATGAAATAATACAGAAAATATTCTCTGATGTTAATGCAACCACATAGACATTAGTAACAATAATGAAAAAAGAATTGCAAACATCTGGAAATTGCTTTAAAGGCATGCTGCTAAGCCACTTCCTATTGGTTTATTTATTTACACAACAACAGAATATTTATCAAATTCTACAAGATACAACCAAACCTTACTCAGAAAATTTCATATTTTGTAAAAAAAACAAAGGAAAAAATTAGTAATTAATATTACTAATATTTAATTAGTAATTAAATATTCAACTTGAAACTAAAGAAAAAAATCAATATACTAAATATTTAACTCAACAACACACAACACAAAGAAGCTAAAGGAATATCATAAAAGATTAAAACGTAAGTTATATAAGAGAAAATTAATAAAACAGGTAACCTACTAGTTAGCCCACACTTTACAGACAGAAATTTATTTAGTGTTAACAAAACACATTTATAATATTTTCAAAAAAAATTTGTAAACATGAACTGACAGTTCTTGGAAAACAAGTTACTAATTCCCCCCCTCCAAGTGCTGAATAAAAACCAGTAACTCTGAAATCAATCCCCTGAAAAAACTGGAAAGGGTCATGATGTCTGCATCTAGTTCAGCAAAACTAAAAAATAAAAGGTATGTGTGTCAAGAAAATACACACAAAAATAAAAAGAGAGGGAAAAAATAAAATTTATAAAACAAATGTGGCAAAATGTTAATCATTTAGCTAAGCACAGGAGGGGTTTTTTGTACTTTTTTTAAAACACATTTTCTTTGAGTTGGATTGTTTTTAAAACAAAAAAATTAAGCTCTTAAAAAGAAAGTGTGCCAGGCATAGTGGCTCTCGCCTATAATCTGTAAGACAATTTCAAAAACAAATTAAAAGAAAAACTGGCAGTAATGAGGTTTGAACTCAGGGGCTATGCTCACAAGGCCGATGCTCTACCACTTTACCCATGCCTCCAGTCCTTTTTGGTTTAGTTATTTTTGAAATACGGTCTGGTGTTTTTGGCTCCAGGACAGCCTTGAACCATAATTCTCCTACATGTGCCTCTCCCTAGTAGATGGATGTTCAGATGGATTACAGATGAATAATACCATAGCCAGCTTGTTTGTTGAGATGGGGGCTTGCTAGTTTTTTGCCTAAACTGGCCTCAAACCTACATCTTCTCAACCTCTGCCTCCCGAGTAGCTGGGATTATAGACATGAGCTACAGTGCTTGGCCCAAAAAACCAAAATCTTTAAGCCTTAAAGAAAATGTATAACTTTAAGATTATCTAGAGATTACAGAAAAATATCTTCCCTTTTTTTTTCAGCCTTGCCGTAATTCTAACACAAAATCTACAGACATCACTAAAAAATAAAGCTATAATCCAAACATGCTCATTAACATGGAGGATACAAAAAACCTTAAGAGGTAAAATGTGTATTAAAAACCACCAAGTAGGGTTCATTTTAGGGATGTAACTATGAGCCAAACATTAGGCAGCCTATTAACATGTCATCTTTTTAAAAGTCCAAAGGAAAAAAACCAAGATATCTTATGCTAAAAGGCACTTCAAAAAATCCATTCTTTAACATACTTCATATCTAAAGCCAAAGAGGAAGCATTGTGGTTGGGAAGCACTGTGATCAAAACAACTTCTAGAAAAGGAATAGGAACAAGATACTTACTCTTATTCCTGTAATTTAGCAATGTGTAGAAAGAGCACTCAAGATTAAAAAATGCAAAATTATGAGAAAACATCAAATTATTATTTGCAGCTAATGACTACGTTATAACAAACTTAAACACATCACTTGGGGGGGAAGTTCAATAAAGTTATCTGAGTATAGAAAATCATGTAAGAAAAGCACTAACAATAATCATTTGGCAAATTAAAACAGCAATAAATTAAGAAATATTAAGGACTTTTAGGAAGAGGGCTTTGGAGTAAGAGATCTCTGAGATAAATTAAATATTTTAGTTATCTTCCCTTTACTGCTTTGTAATTTCAATATAATCACAGCAGAACCTTTTTGGTTCATGGTGGGACTGAGGTTTGACCTCAGGGCTTTGCACTTGCAAAGCAGGTACTCTACTGCTTGAGCCATACCTCCAGTACATTTGGCCCTGTTTATTTTGGAGAAGAGGAAGGGGTGCCTCATGAACTATTTTTCCCAGGCTGGCCTCAAACTGTGATCCTCCTGATCTCGGTCTCCCAAGTAGCTGGGATTAGGAGCATCATGGTTCAAGGCCAGCCCTGGTTAAAAAGATTGAGCAACCTTATCTCAACCAATTTAAAAAAAAAAAATGCTTGGCAAGGTGGCACGAGACTCATCCCCGCTAGGCAGGAAGGAGGATCACAGTCCAGGCTGGCCCTGTTATAAACCCTATTCGAAAATACCTAAAGCAGGATTGGTAAAATGGCTCAAGTGTAGAGCACTTGCCTAGCAAGCATGAAGCCTTGAGTTCAAACCCCAATACTACAAAACAAAACAAAACAAACAAAAAACCCAGAAACAAAACAAAACAAAAACCTGTAAAGGCAAGCATCTGCAATATGAGATAAAGGTTAATATTCCTAAATAGATTTTAAACAGGACTGGTGGCATGGCTCAAGCGGTAGAGTGCCTGGCTAGCAAACATGAAGCCCTGAGTTCAAACTCCAGTACTGCACACAGACACACAGACACACACACACAAATTGCTAAAACAGATGTAAGAATCTTCTAAGACAACAAAAATGAATACTGTAAAAGAAATGGGCAAATAACATGAACAGGCAATACAAGGACTAAAATAATACAGTGGTTAACAAGTATATGGAACAATGAGCAATCTCACCAGCCATTAAACACAAATTCATTATTTACATATTACCTTCTTCAAGGTTATTTATTACACCCACTATTAGCCAAGAAGTGAAAATACAATTCATGTAAATAGGAGGGTATCTTTAGCTGCTATCTTTCTAAAACTGGTATCTTTCCTTTAGAAACAGTGAGCTACATTAAAAAAATCCACACATGTAGGCTCTAAAAAAAATTAAGACCTGTACATTGTAGTGTCTCTGAAGCCCAGAACCTATTAACTAACCTCTCTGTTCATGTCAACTTCCTGGCTAAGGTAGCAGCATGAAAATCATGCTAATCCTGGCTAATGTCAACATTTGCTGCATTGAGAATCAGTAAACAGCAAAATAATGGAACTTTACTCTACACAGTAGAGCATAATCATTAACAAATGCTATTCAGATGCCTCATATTTTCTAAAATATACTTAAATCATAGCAACCTTTAAATTCCTATATTCCTACACTTCAAGTTTTCTTGGAAGAGATATTAATTTGCAGTTTACAGAGCCAATGTCTCTCTAAAGGACTAAAAGTAGTTTCCCAGACTGCTTTTGTACCGTATTCTATCTAAAAAACTTAATTCTGTAAATTAGCTAGTTAGATCAACAAGTACTCTGAGGTTTCTCCTTCTATAATACAGGTCATCTACATAAAAGTTACGAAGATTTACACAGAAGAAATCTTTTATAATGATTATACACATATTTTATAATTTCCATTACTAATACACACTCATTTAAACCAGGTAACATCTTACCTGCTAAATAACAAATCTCAATTGCTCTAAAGAAAATACAACCTACTTAACTTCCCCCCCCAAATGTTTAGTATACGACTTTACTGACTTCACTGCATATGGGTTTCTGACTCTCTTGGGGGCACCCTTGCTGACTACCTCTAATATTTCACTGAACAATTTTGACCTAACCAGAAAGCCCTTGACCTATCAAATCAAACAATCTCTCAATTAGCTCAATTTTTCTGGCTACAGACAAACTTCAGGGTGGCACCCAGAACAGGATTCTCCCCCTTTAACTCAGAAATGTCAGGAGGATAGTGACATTTAGTCTTCTGGTAGAATTCTCTGAAAACTAATCCTGAGGTTAAGTGGGTTTCCCACTTCACACTGGCTGCAGCCTGAAGGTGTTGCAACAATTCAAAGGGAACACATGATTAGAGTTCAGCTTCAAAATTCCCGAGTTCTACAAAGTATCTGAAAGGTACTAAATGTCATAAGAAAAAGGGGGAGTTATCCTTTGTGTTTCACTGATGTATGGCTAAAATTCAAAATTAAGAACTGAAAATTTAGAAAATGTCATTTATCTTTGTATCTTCCACCATAACACAACATCTTTGGGTTTTCTTTCTTCCCTTTAGGCATTATTCTATCAAACAGCCTCCAGATTTTATTCTATTGCCCACCAATTCAATATCCTTGAAATGTGAACACTCCTTTCTAATCCTGTTCTTACCACTTAACCACTCCCCCAAATGAGCAATATCTTCTTTTATTTTCCCCTTTTGTTTTTAATTTTTCCTTACTCTTGGATTTAGTAGGAGAGTTAAGATGGCAGAATACAGGCAAGCCAGCTGCAAAGGGAAATGTATTTTGGTGAACTCAAGTCTTGAGTTTGAAAGGCAGAAGAAAAATGGCCACTATGGTAGCATTTTAGGACAAGCTGAGCTGGTAGGATGGCTCAGGCAGCAGAGTGCCTGCCTAGAAAGTTTGTAAACCCTGAGCTAAAGCACGAGTACCACCAAAACCAAACCAACAGCAACAACAAAAAACCTCACGACAAGCTGAGGGACTACAGAGAAACCTACATGAAAACACAAAGACGGTAAGGACTAACAGCACGTAATTCTTTCAGGTATTCATTTATATGAATTATCCAAAGTAGACAAATCTATAGACAGAAAATAGATTAGTCACAGCTACTCATGAAGCTGAGGCAGGAGGATTGCTGGAACCCAAGAATTCAGACCAGTTTGGCAACAAAGTACATAAGCAACACAGTAACATAGTCTTAAAACAAACAAAACCAACTGTGGCAATGGTTACATAATTCTGTGCACATACTGAAAACTACTGAACTGTAGACTTAAATGGGTAAATTTTATGATATGTAGTTTATAAAGTTGCTTAAGAATATGAATATGGCTTTAAATGGTTTTCTGTATATTTTATTTTATAAAAAAGGCTAAAAAGAATTGAGTGTGAAATATATTAATATGGAAAATAACTATATCAAATTTTTGGCAGTACCAGAATTTGAACTTGGGGCTTTGCACTTGATAGGCAGGCACTCTTACCACATAAGCCACCACGTAGTCCCATTATTTACTTTTTAAAATTTACTTACCCTTCTTCAACAAAATAAACTTCAAATGATTCTAATGTAAATGAACCGTTATTTAGTTAAATGTACCCAAAACAAGTTTAAAAATAAAATTTCCAAAAAGCAATCTAAAATCAACCAAAATAAGAAAAACTCATATGTTAAAGACTACTTTTTCTACCCAAAAATATAAAAAATTGTCTTCGCTAAATTAGGTAAAAATTTGTAAGTACTCAAACCATAGTTAGTTTGTATAGATAATGGTAACAGTTTCAGTTTCACAAAGTAGCTGTTACACAGAGGCCTTGCCACTTTTGATGTTACCTTCATGTTTCATGATTTTTTATTGTATCAAAGTCTTCTAGACATGTGTTATGATTTGAATTACATAAGATAGCTGTGTCAAATTTTTACAAAGGCATGGCCTGCACAATTTTTAAAGGCAATAATTTTAAGAACACTGAGTAATTGCCTGAGAAATATCTAAGCTAAATTTAGTTACAAGGCTCTAGTGACTATAAAAATTATACACTGACCTATTTTCACTAGCAATTATGGTATAAGCAAAATACTGAAAAGATGTAGATGGCATAGAGCTATTTCATCTTTAATGACATCTAAGAATGTTCTAGTATTAACAATCTCAATTGGCCTCATCTGCTAACTAATTCAAATTTACCAGTTTTGGACAACTTATCTGTAAAATCAGAAGTGGATTTAATTCCTAGTTTGCTACTTCTTGATCATTGCATACTTGAGGATTCAGAACAAGACTGACCTAGAAAATAGCTGATTTCCTATTTCAATTCATCCTTTATTCTTTTGTTTAAAACAAACAAAACCCCTCAAATTTTTTTTAATGTATTTCTCTTTTTTCTCCATTTTTATTAGGATGTATTCATTGTACGGGGGGAGTTCTTATGACAATTCTGACACTGTACATTGGCCAGACGGTCCTCACCATCACCCCCTCTGTATCCCCATCCCTGCCCTCAAACATTTGTAAGCATTTGCTGATAACCTTGTATATTTAAGCTGAGAGAAGGAAAAGGTATAAGTTATTAAACACTTAAGATGAGAAATGGTTCATTCACATACAAAATAGGTGGGGCTTTTAAATATTTCACACATATGAAAAATGTACCCAGTAAATAATGACCAACAGCAATTGCCTCTGACAAACTTCTGTTGATAGAATCTAACATTCTTCAAAAAGAGTCATTCACTGAGTCCACTAATTGTAATACAAAATGCTTTGTATGTAGGGATATGGATGTTGAAATAAAAGGGAAAACCAAAACAATTTTAAGTGATAAATTTAAGTTCTTTTTCTTTAATAGATTTAAAAAAATAGGGCTGAGCCAGACACTGGTGGCTCTCGCCTATAATTCTACTTAGGAGGCTAAAATAGGGGAGATGGAAGTTTGAGGCCAGCTCAGGCAAATAGCCCATGAGACCCCCATCTTCAAAATAACCACAGCAAAATGGAATGGAGGTGTGGCTCACATGGTAGATCCTCTGCTCTGCAAGCACAAAGCCCTGAGTTCAAACCCCAAGCCTACCAAAAAAAACCAATAAGGGTATGCAGTAGAGTACCTCCCTAGCAAGTGCGAGGCCCTGAATTCAAAACCCAATACTGCAAATAAATAAGGGGGAAAAATACCTTCTTATTCTTAAATAGCCTCACCTCTAATGACATGGCCCAAGACTCCTCAAGTCCCTGCCCTCTTTGTTTCAGGAAACAGATCTAACTTAGCAATAAGCTCACAATCCTGTACTTTTTTTTATTATGGCACTTACCCAAGAATTGTGAATTCTCTCTCACTTTAGATTTAAGATCCATGAGAGAAGAGAGCATGCCTTTTTTGTCCACAGTATTTAGCACATAATGAATGACACTTGATAAATGTGTGGAACAAATGAATGACAATCATCCTCTTAACTTCTCCATTGTTACCAGTGATTCTTTTTTAATCAGGAAATGGTATTCTCACAGAAGCTGACCAGTCAACAAACTGTGTCTTGCTATTTTCATCTTGTTCATTCTAAAGAATGTTTTTAATAACTACAGAAATATTAATAACAGATTATTAATATAAAGATACTGAAATGGGTGTTGTGGTATGCCCCTGTACCCAGCTCCCAGGAAGCTGAGAGGATATCTTGAGTCCGGGAGTTTGAGATCAGCCTGAGCTGGACCCAAAAGCAAATCTGCAGTTTACTAATCAAAAACTTGACTTTCACACTGGGAATGTAGTTCACTACAGTGCCTGTCTAGCGTGTCCAACGCCTAGAATTCAATTCCCAGCATCAAGAAGAAAAAACAAACAAACAAAAGACCTTATTTTCAGATAACTCTTTATCAGCAACTTTAGAACTCTAGAAAAAAATTTTAAACATCATTAGACACATACTCTCATTAATGAAAAATGCCACACGAGGTCTAATGGAGGAGATAAACGGGCAAGGGAAGATGCAGTTATGACTAGAGGTTAGAACCCACACACAGTCTTTCCCTAAGCTATTTATTTACCTGCTTATTTACTAGACATTTGAGAATGAGTTGCTTTTTTAAATTTCTGGGAGCAAGGAAATCAAATTTCATTATCTCTTAGTCTTGGAAATTTCCTGTCTAAAACAAATAGTCCCATTTGTACTTACAGAGCTCTTAGTCTACTAACTACAGCAAACCAGTGTAAGACCATTAATCTTATGACTGAGTAGCTGTTTCAGCACTTATAGTATCAGGAAGCATTTCTGCAGACAGAGAAAATGAAGATGACAGATATGTAATAGCACAGGGTAAGCTGTTTGTTGACCACAGAACAGAAACTACCACTTCTAAGATCAGCCCCGTGTCATCCCAAACAGCCTGACAGACTCTGCACAAGAATAAGTCTACTACTTTACAACAAATGAAAAAATTATTTACTAACATTCTAAAGCATAATGGCATACTACAAAGATGTTTTTCTAAAGCCTGATAAATTTAAAAACAAAACAAAAGGCCAATGCACAGGTAGGCTTTTCTTATCTTTTATCATATTTTCATTTCTGATATTTGGTAACAAATGCAAGCAAGCTGCATTTTCTATAGATGCGATACCAATTTGATAAAATTTCTACCATTCATATTAAAGGAAAAGAAAGTAATGCTAAAAATCCAAGACTTGCAAAGTTGGTAATGTTATTCTTTGAAACAGAAGAATAACATAAATAAATATGCACTTCTGGTTCACATTCAATAATATTCTGGCATGTGTTCATCAGAAAATGAACAGAGACTACAAAGATTAAAGTCATATATTGAGAACCTATTTAAAATGAGCGAAACACAGCCTGTTTCCAAGGAATTTATTTTCAATAAATTTAACACTAAAATTTCCATCTGTAGTATAATCTCTAATGTAAGCACAATTAGGCTGCTTGTATTTTAAGAGTGTCTTGTGGGATGGGTGTGCAGCTCAACAATACAGTGTTATGTTTAGCACACATGAAGCTAAACATGGATTCAATCCCAAGTACCAGGAAAAGGTAAGACAATCTTCTTAAGCTAACAATTTCAATGGGATTAAAAAAACTAACTGAAGGACAGACTGCAGGAGGTCCCAAAAGGTGGTAAGCCATCAAGGAGACACCTCTCCTTCTCAGGAAACTTCTGTCTGCACCTGAGAGACATTTCTGCCTTCAGGCAATACTCAAAAAGGCTATAAAAACCCAATCCCCAACCCAACCCATGGGATCACTGGTTTCCGGGTCCCTCTGTATTCCCCACCGTGCAGTCTTTCTCTTTCCTACAAATAAAATCTTTCGGACTTCAGCTGCTGGAGTCCACCTGTGCTTTCATTCTCAGAGTGGGCTGAAGAACCCTGAGCACCTGAAATTCCTGTACTTGTCATCTGTGCATCATAATGAAGTAATTTATGACGGTGGATTGCAAAGTAGAGTGAGTACGAATAAAATAAATCATAAGACAAAATCGTGTATGGCTTGCAGAATTAACTGTATTCCAGCCATACCTTTACTGTTTTTTAATACAGCTTCCCTTGGTGGAAAGTTCTAAAGGGAGGTGACATGACGTATGATAATGTACTTTTCAAGCTTAGTGTACACTATCACCTCACACCCCAACATCACAAGACTCACTCTTTGAAAACAATGGAACTACAGTCATCATATCCTTCATACACAAAGATTTTCTGGGGCTGGGGATGTGGCTGAAGTATTAGAGTGCTTGCCTAGCAAGTGCAAGGCCCTGAGTTCAAACCTCAGTACTGCCAAAAAAAAATAAAAATAAAAAAATAAAAAGATTTTCTGACCTATCACAACTACCGACAGATTTTCATCAGTAGCACTAAAACTGCAATGACCCACATATACAATTACTTGAAAAGTCCAAGGACATGTATTTGGCTTCTGTTACTAGCTTAAAACTTTGGGCAAATAACTGTTTTGTCAATTTCCTCATCTGTTAAGATATAAGTAATAATATTTTCTACCTCACAGTAGTGTTATGAAGAGTCAATGAGGTATAATGGAAAATTTCTTACAATCGTACCTAGCACATAAATGTTCATTGTTAGTAGCTAATACAAAGGTTAGAAAAACATAGAAGGCCTACAAAGAATCAAATTCATGATTCTGATCTCATCAGTATCATACTGCAATACATGGACCTAAGCAGTCTCCGGTGATTATAAGAAATTATCCACTTAAAGTCCAGGAAAGGAAATTTTGGTTTGTATCTTCTAAATACTAGAAATAGTTTAAAATTTTGATAAGCGTTAAAGTTTAGCTTGGAGGCTTATAAGAAGACAGACTATTAATACATTGCTCCTCAACTTGGTTCAAGTTAAACCAGCTGATAATTATCTCCATTCTTTAACTAATACATTGTCTTAGTCCCACAATTGCACAATATTCCTCTAGTTAAAAGGATATGTACTTCATGACAACAGTTCCAAATGTACAATACTCTGAAACGAGATATATGATTATGACTTGATAACACTAAAAGCCAAAATATAGGACATTAAAAGTGAATCCTGTAGGTTCAGAACCAGTCAACCTAATCTTCTATTTCTATTAAGTATCTTAATATCGAGGGTAAGCAAAAACATAGAGAAAGTAAAAAATGTCTGATAAAGAAAGCTCCTAACTACTTCTACCACCTCCTCCTACAGTAGTGATTCCCACTGCTAGGAATATTTTGCTTAATACTTACCAAATATCTGGATGCCTATCATCCACAAGGCACTGTGGTAGGCTGTGGGTAAAAGTTATTGTATTTTTTCTTTCAGGATTAATTGAACACAATTACAATTAAGACACAAATATCTAGAAATAAAATACATGACTAAAGTCATACAAATCTAAATATTTTTCAGGGAAGACTTTTTGGAGGAGGAAATATTAGATATAAACATTGATTAAAAAACCAAAAACTGGAGATGGAAAAGAAAGATTTCCAGGTTTCAAATTAGCATGAATAAAGCTCACAGAGAGAAAAATAAAGGTATGTTCCAGAGACAGCAATTTACCAGTTTGGTTGAGATAGATCTTGCCTGAGATCTAATCATAGAAAGCATCAAAAGCAAAACCAAGAAATCTGAATTTTACTCTAGAGGCAAAAGGGTGTCACTGAGTACACATAGAGAGAAAGAGTATTTTAAAAAAACAACAACAGTATTTTTGGAAGAATATTGTGATTTATAGGGAAGTTGGGGGTGCAGTACAGGATGCTAATGGTACGGATCAGTTGGGAGTGCTGGTATCTTGGTTTGGGTTTGTCGTAAGAAGACTTGAACTGTTCCAAGATAATTTTTCAACCTTAAATAACGCAGAAACCCACCTATAAAATCTTAATGCCTTTTATGAACACTCATTTTTTTATTTAAATAAAGAAAAACAGAACTGAGTCTATCAGCTCAAGCAGGAGAGGGCTTGCCTAGCAAGTGTGAAGCCCTGAATTCAAGCCTCAGTGCTACAAGAAACAAACAAACAAAAACCAAGAACTGAGGCTATCAGAATAATTCATTTCCTTACTCTCTCGTATCATTTCCTGTAGTAATACCTTCTTGCTCCTTTCTAACCATGAAATGTAACTCCTCTTGATAAAATACCAACCCTCAGCCAGGTGCTGGTGGCTCATGTCTGTAATCCTAGCTACTTAGGAGGCAGAGATCAGGAGGATCATGGTTCAAATCTAGCCCCAGGCAAATAGTTCTAAAGATTCTGGATCAAGTGGTAGTGCCTGCCTAGCATGCATAAGGCTCTGAGGTCAAGACCCAATACTACAAACAAAAACATTACCAGCCCTTATTCTTCCCTACTTACTGATCATCTTAGTCTGAACATTCACCTTTGCTTTATTACTATTACCCTTTATCCACAATTTAACCATGTACTGCCACCTAATCATTAACTCCAAACCCCTAACTTCCTTCCAACTTCAGACAGCCAAAGAAATCTATTCACGCTCAACATTCTCTTTCTTCTATTACCTCTTAACTTTTAGACAAGTCATACGTAAACTCTACACACCTATAGTCTTTACAACCTGTTTTTCTACTCAGTGTCTCCTAGTTTGGCTTCAAGGATTACTGCTGAAACTACATTCAGAGGCACTTTCTCAAGGTCTCTATTCCTCCAAGCATCTCAAGATTTCACATACTCAATAATAGCAGCCACTATTTACTTGGTACTTTCTTCATGGTAGAAAATGTCAATGTAATTATGTCACTGAATCTTCAAGATACATTTAAGAGAAAGTAATTTCTACATAACAGATAAAGAAAACTAAGGCTTAGCGAAATCAAATAGCTTGCCCAAGGATACGCACTAGGAAGTAGAACAATCCTGACTCAATTCTGACTTTTGAGAGTAGTTTTACCACCTAAATCATGGGGGCTGCGTTGATGTGGTTGTACTGATTGTGTCTACTCAGAAACAACTGCCCAGGTACTTCAGTTAGGACATCAACCATTTGAGAATTAATCTTAATTCCATTCTTCAATCTGAACAGTGGTTGTTAAAACAAAATTTTTGACTTTGCAAATTTCTGAATCTTTGGAAATGAGAAAATGAACTTAATTTCTCAATGTTTTAGAAGGGATTTTGCACTGGAAGACTTAACTATATATACCTATACTCATTTTAAATTCTAGAAATCTGTAAATCAGTAGGGTTAACTATTCAGCCTTTAAAATGTTGATTCTTGGGAGCAAGAAGTCCCACATAATTGGGGAAAATCCATTCAGAAATATTAAAATATATATACCTTTAGATCCAATCCTGGTATGCTACTTAGGTTCTCTGTACCTACACAGTCATCCGTTGGTCTTCACAGGGATTGGTTCCAGGACTCCCGATAGGTACCAAAAATCTGTGGATTCCCAAGTTCTTCATATAAAATGATGTCGTAGTTGCATGATCCTGTATTTACCCTTCTGTGTAATTTAAGTCATCTCTAGATTATTTGTAACACCTAATATAATGGCAATACTATGTAGTAGTTATACTATATAGTTTAGGAAATGACAAGAAAAGTCTACATGTTTAGCACAGATGCAAAGTTTTAAAAAAAAATTTTTGGTACAGTTTTGTTGACTCCATGGATGGAGAACCCATAGAGATAAAGGACTGCTATGTGTTTATTTGTAAAATGAAGGTAACAATATATATTTTAGAGAACTGTGATAAAAAATTAAAGCCTGACACAAATAAACAGCCAATAAACCAGGATTTTTATTATTTACTTTTTCTAGGACTACTCAAGTTTTATAGGACTTTCCAATCATATCTGCCACACACACACACAAAAATCTAATGAATTTCAATTTAGGTCCTACATGTGAATATTACATACATTTGGGTCAATGGATTCCAAAAAAAATACACTAAGGATTATGAAAACTCCCTCTTTTATTACACATTTACTCAAAGAATACTTGAAACACCTCTATTATAAACACAGTATCAACAGTTTATATGCATTAATTTGTACTTTTCAGTTTCTTACAAAAATTGTGAAGTCCATTACATTTTAGATGAAGGTTTATAGAACTCCCCTCCCTTGAGATCCTTTACTTTCTCTAGCTCCTCCTACCTGCCTCAGCAAAAGAAAAGCTAGGTTAAGTGATTATCTAGGTAGTAATTATGTAGCTAGGACATGTAAAAGTCAAAATCATCAAAGAATGTGTTTTGGAGACTCATAATGAAGCAAGTATAAGTTGTTTGTTATATAATAGGAAAACACATTAGGCACTGGAAAGAGTGAAGGAAGAAAAACTATAATCAACCTTTTGATTTTAATATAGGGTAACCCAAGCTACTTTCATATAATCACAGACCAGAAAATGTATATATCTTGGCTAACATCAGCAAAATAATAAATGAAGTAAGTCAATTTTAAAATATTTTTGTTATCTGAGAAGGAAGACAGGACATATTGTGACCAAGCATAAAAAAGCAGCTTTTACCTAGTTGCCTCTTATTACCTTCTCCCCTCCCCAAGGTCCATATAGTTCCCAGGGTCAAGACTTGTTTTGCCTTGTTTTTTCTTCTTGCATAACTCTTACAAAATTTTGTTAGGGCTGATTTTCTTAAAAGGTTCTTTCTATTTGATTAAGGATAGAAAGTATTCACGAGTACCACTCAGAGTCCTGTACCCAGGCAATAACCATTTAAGTGAACATCAAAATATCATCTTATAATTAATTATTCTTACATCACCTTTCATAGATGAGCACTGCTGAGATAGCAAGCTCCCTGTGAATTGATACATGTCCATCTTTAGTTTAAATTATAAAATAAGCAATCATAGTTAAACCAGAATCGGCTATGCATTCATTCTACTAGCAAAGAGAATAAATAAAATCATAACAAATAGTGTAGGTGTAATCTGATCAAATTCAGACTACAGGTACTTAGTAACTGCTCAGGAATATTTACTATGTGACAAAATGATGCTGCTATAGGATTATTATGGGGAAAAAATGAGATATTAGGTACCAATTTTCAAGCAGAAATTTTAGCAAGACAAAATCGTCAAGACCCAGCTTGAACTGACAGAAAAACCTTCAAAATGCATACTTAAATTTCCTTCTCCCAACTATCAAGGCTCGTGGGCTTGTTCAAAACTGGAGTCTCAACCACACTTTGTCTCCCTTAGAATCTCCATCCTCTCTTTCACCCAGGTTTTTGCAGACTTCCCAATTCCAGCAGAAAAACCAGTAAGAGCTACATACAGCTTTGCTAAAGAACAAGCACCAACTTAAATTCTTTAAATAAAACAGAACCCAGAAAGAAAAATCATCTTTAGTATTCTGAAACCTCTAAGTGCCTGACACATATCACAAGCATTTATTCATTTATTCATTCAATCACACAAGGCTGACAAAAACTTAATAACTGGAGAGTGCATGTGATAACACAACCTTTTTGGCTTTACTGATTTGGAAGCTGAGACTCAAAAGGTTAAAGGACTTGCCCGTGGACACAGATATTTTGGAGCACAGCCATGACTAAACAATTCTTGTCTCTCGATGCAGTGTTTCTTTCAATAGGTTATTCTGTAATTATGGTCATTGCTTCAGCTTTTCACATTAAAACATAAAATGGTTCAATCCATGGAAGAATGCTTAAAAATATTACAAGCCATAATCAACTTTAAATGTTATCTGTCTTAATTTATACTCCCATAATTCACTGATGTAAAAATGTTTACTATCAACTAAAAATGTCTTAATTTCCAAATGCAGTTCATTAAAATTTCAATAGTGTGTTATGGCTGCAAACTTCCAGGTTAAAAGTAACCATCCTTACATGATTGAATGTTTAAGATATACACAAGGTTCACAAATGTAGCTCAGTGACACAGTACTAGCCTAGCAGGTGTGAGGTCCTGGGTTCGATCCCCAGCAATGTAAAACAAAACAAAAAACCAGGACTATAACATTTGGAAGAAAACCTTACTTTGTACTTCAAGTTATTTATTGGCAAAGGAAACATTAATAAAAGTAACATCTAAGATTAGAAAAGAGATGCTTTACCATCTTAGTCTCAGTTCTCTCATCTGTTAAAAAAAAAAAAAAAAAGGAATTACAGAAATACAGTATTTTGAGAAGGCCTCTTTGTAGTGTTCCTAGTTAAAGGGAGTTCTGGAGCAAACCCTGCTGGAACTCCTAAATAAACTCCATGACTCTTCAAAGCCTTCTCTCTGCATACAAAAAATGGTGGTGTTTAAAATCCCAACGTGCAAGTATGAAAAGATTATGCCTTTTTCCTCAGGGGGAAAACAATTAAATTCCTAATTTCAATAACGTCAAACAGTACCTGCCTCCCATACTCTTCTAAGCACTTTTTAAAAAATACATTCGGTTCATTATTCCAATTATCAGGTAACTTGGGGGAGAGGTGGCAGGCACACAGATTTCTTGGACAAGTAAAGTATGCCCTTTGTGGATTTTTAAGTACCATGTGGTGCTTCACCAAATTTTCAAAACGCACCTAAAACTGCGGTTAGTAGAAGGTTCTCCACAGTCAGCTGTCTTTCAAGACGCCAAGTTTACTTAAAATCTACAAGCAGAACAGAACCACGCCTCAGTTAAACTCCAACATAAAGAACTTGTACGCAATCAACTCGGCCACAGGGATGAGAAATCATAGAAGGTACTTCCAGGGACCCGTTCGATGTCTTAATAATGAATGAACTGAGGCATCACTGCCGAGTTCGGAAGGAGCCTCACTCTCAGCCCTGCCCCCTGTAAAGCCAGAGCAAATTCTCCCTAAAATATGGGGTTTCCAGGCTGAGTCGGGTTCAAAGCACGCGTCCTCGCTTCTCCCTCCCAGTCTCCCCCGCCCGGACCGGGGCCAGGGTCAGCCCGGGCGGCGCCGGCCGCCACGACGCCCCCTCCTCGCTCCCCACTCGGGAAAAGTTCCGCCGCGGCTCGGGGCCCAGCCGGCCCGCGCCCGCGCCCGCGTCGCCGCCACCAGCACCCGCCCGGCACTGACCGCCGGAGGGTCGCGCCCCCTCCTCGCTGGGTCGCCGCCAGCACTCCGCCCCCGCCTCCCGCCGCCGCCCTCGCGGAGCGTTAACCCCTCGCCGCCCGCCGCCCGGCTCCGGGGAGGAGGCCGGACCAGGGGGTGGAGTTGTCGCGTCTCCTCCCGGGAGCGCCCAGGCAGACGCCCGGCTTGTTTACAGGCCCTAGGCCTGTCCGTCGCCGCCGCCGCGCAGGCCCGCGCCGCCCGCCCGCCCTCGGCCCGAGCGCCGCGCTTACCCGGAGGAGCCGCGGGCAGGCAGGTCCCTGGTCGGCCGAGGCAGCGGCGACAGCGGCCGGGGAGGTGACGAAGTGGGGGGGTCACCGCGGCGGCGACCGGCCGGGGAGGGGGCGGAGGAGGAGGGGTGGAGCCGGGCTGCGTCCGGGCCCCCGGCTCTCGGCGCCCTCGCGGCTCAGATCATCCGGGCGTTGGAGCGGGAGGCAGAGAGCGGGTCCCGGAGGAGGAGGAGGAAGAGCCGAGGACTCATCGCTTTCGCGCCCCACCTGCCAGGCGTCCCCCCTCCCCCCTCCCCTACTACCCGCTGGGGAGCTGCAGCGGTCGGAGCACCCCCAAGCTGCGGACCCGGCCGGTGCCGAGACCACTGCTCTCTAGCTCCCGCGCGCGCTCCCGTCCCTAGCGCCGCCGCCGCCGCCTCTAGCGCGCCCCCGCGCAGGCGCGCTCACGACGGCGCCGCGCTGCCCCTCCCCCACCCCTGGCCCGCCCCGCCCCGCCCCGCCCCGCCCCGCCGGCTCCGCGGCCGCTACAGCTGCGGCGCGGCGAAGCAGCTGGAGAGACCCGGATGTCGTAGGGCAGGAACTGCGGCGAGAACCGGCGACGGGGGAGGGGCGGCCGCGGATGACGTCACTGCCCTACCCAGCTTTTTTCGCCGCTTCGCGGCCGGCGCCTCAAGCTAAGCCCGGTGGGAGCATCCGAATCCCGGATCCGGAGCCTGGACCGGCGCCTTCTTGCTTCCGCGCCGGAAGCTGGACAAGTGTGCGACTGATTAGAGCTTCTTGGGTTGAGAACCCCTTCAAACTCGGCCACTGACCAAGCCAGGACTCGCAAGCTACCCCTAGGGCTTCCGCGCCTCCTGCCCGGTTCTTCCACCTGCCAGCAAAAATACACCCTACTCCAGGGGAAGACTCCTAGCAGCCTAGGTCACGGACTGGCCGCTGCCTTAAAGACGAGCGATTGGCCCCAGGCAGCCACCAGACCCCCTCCCTCAGAGCCCATGCCTCCGGCGCCAGCTTCCACCAGTGCCCCCACTATCCCCATGCGGGGTCCGTGGCCACACACGGAGCGTCCCGAACAGCGGAAAATACACGCACCCTGCCACCCACGAGCGAGTGCAACTGATTCATGCATGGGGCACATGTTCTGGCAGGTTTTCCCTCTGTAGCTCATGGGATTCCACATTGTATTTATTTGCACATGTTAGACAGTCATGTGATTCAGTCACAGGGAGCCTTCCACGACCTCCAATGGGGTTAATGAAACCAAGGGTTTTTCAAAATCTGGAGGAGAGTCAGAAACGTAACAGCTGCTTCTATTAAGAGCTAGAGATGAGCTGAAGTTAATTGAAACTGCACGTGCAGGAGGCCAAAATCCAGTTTAGCTAGCTAGACCACAGAAAACCCGACCCACGCTGCTTGCAGACGCTGGGGATAGAAAGACAAACCCTAGGCAGCCAATGAATCAAAGCTGGAAAGCAGTACATCACCAGCACAGGTTCCGATTGGTTGGGGTGCCCTCCCCTCTTCTCGGTTAGTGGCTTAACCCTTACACCATATTTGCAACAACAGAAGTTTAAAAGATGTCTGGCATGTACAAAGAAAAACCAAACACTTCATTGTAGGAGGCTAGTACTTTAAAAAGAACACCTAAAAATGTTAACTAAATTGAATTTGGACAACAAAAAAAGGTAAATTGTGAGGAAGCCTCTCGGTTTTCTCTCAGTTTTCTGTAGCAATTCACACCTTGTTACTGTATCTCCTAAAACCTCTTTGTTGTTAAAACTCTTAGATCAAAAACAGCCTACATTTTTCTTTTTGTCATTCAGCAAACATTATTTAGCTGCTTTTAAAGTTGTAAAAGCCACCTCCAGTTTTTTTTTAATGACTTTCTGGGAAAGATTCTGTTCACTTGCAGATCCTAACATAATATCAAATGTAATCACCAGTCATTGGCAGGCCAACTCTTCAAGAAACCCCCCAAAATCACTCTACCAAATCTCTTGGCAGGGGTGGGGGAGGTAGGGTGTGAAAGGGGGGGTGAGGGGGTGTTAGCATTTCTTAAAGTAAGATGAAGATGGATCATTTCCAGGTATACAAAGTAAAGATAAAATTATGCATTTGGTCTCTACACACCAGCCCCACCCCAAAAAAATTAAATGAAAGATCCTTGAAACCATATTGGAATCCTTAATACTTCAGACAAGTAACAGCATGATTAGCACGCTAGTGGACTCATTAACATTCTGAGATACAAAAGCCCATGTGGCAATCACCATTTGGAGTGCTCTTAAAAACCAAATTTTTGTATTCAGAAAGCAGATGTGGGGTCAGCAGTGGCAGCGTGGACTACAGAAAATTGGAAGGTCTTGCCTGTCTTTCAGCTTCCTTCCTTTAGGCCTTCATACCTTCCATCTCTGTTCTACTGTAGCAGAAAAGATAGAAAATATGAACTTAAAGAGATTTTAAAGGTACAGTGTACCACTGACCTCCACTCAAGCTGTGCCTACCCCACTATTATTTCTAGATACAGCTTGCAGGGACATTTGGATATGAATTGGGAAACTCATGAGCTATAAAATTAACATTTCAAAATTTAGAGTAAAGATTCCTTAATTTTGTCTGATTAAATATACTTGATATTTTGACATTCCCTTTCTTAAAACTTATACAAAAGGCACAGGGACTAAATATGTAGAAGAGGGGGAAAGAACGTTGCAAAAAAGGTTAAATTTTTCCTCTTTTTTGAACTATAAGGCTCCAAGGCATATTCGGGTTCACAGTAAGATTTGTGAAACACCATAGGGAATATATTGGCTATGGTTGTAGATCAAGAATTTTATAGGTTTATCATAAAACTATCATATTCTGCTTTGGAAATCTGTTTTTGTATTTCAGTAAAGACAGAGGAAGGAGATTATTGGACGATTGGCCTTTAAGTTTCGAATTTACTGTGGGCTAATGGCCTAGTAATTGAGGCTTGGGGTGAGGACAAGGGCTGTTGTGAGGAGTATAAAGTTTAGTCTACTTAATAACCCCCTCCTTTTCCTCCACAATCCTGATTTAAAGAGAAGATTTTACATTCTGTGTTCCCAAATTACTATTATAAATGCATCCAGGAGAGTCACTATCAAGATGGCCTTACTGGGCCTCTGAAACTTTAAGTGATCTCTCAGTAGGGCTCTTGAGATTCCCTGTCCCCGAGCCATCACCCTGCACTCTACACTGAAGCCCCGAACTACCCACCAGTTACAAAGCTAAGCAGCACGCAGGTCCAACTCTTCCTTTCTCTGTCTCCTTCACTACCTGGTTTGTGTTTTTTTCTCTTCCACAGACACTTCATATCTCCACCTCTTCTCTTTCTTCTCCTGTTCTCTCTTCCTTTCTTCTGTTCTCTTTTTACCCCCTTAGCCTTTCTTTTCTTCATTCTTCTCTTCCTCGTTTTCATTAGCTTAGTCCAGAACACAGCTTCTGCTACCCGTTGTCTCCTGGAGTTGAACATGTGAGCAGAAAGTATCCCTAAACTAATTTTGTCTAAGGGAGGGGGTATACCCCCACCCTGAGTCCTTGCCCTCCCTCCCCCCCCACCATATCATGTTATGAAAAACTTAGCTGTTTACAGACTGTTACAGAATGAAAAGGATTAGAGAATCCTGCCCTGTGTGACATCACAGGGAGAGTCTTGCTAGGGTGGGGCAGGAGGGAGCCAGCAGTCTTATACTACCCTGGTGTCTCCTTCTGGTTGCTGAAGAAATGTGGGAGACTGGGAGCCCCACAGTCCAGTCCTGGGTGTCTTTAGAGTAGGCTTTCATCTTAGGATAACTGCACATGGCCATGGCCTTTTAACACTGGATCTTGTCAGCTAAGTTCATCTGTTCAACAGGTAGATACTGTGTGGCAGGCACAGTGCTGTATGCTAAGGGTGATGATACCAAAAATCTCCTGCCCTCACGGAACTGACCTTATAATGAGGGGTGTCTCCAAAAGAGTGCAGATTGTGATCAGCCCTGTGAAGGCAACAAACAGGGAAATAGGGGAGGTGATGACAGAGGTGTTCAGGGCAGATCTCTTTGAGAAGGTAGCATGTGAGCTAAAGGATGGACGAGGAGTCAGCTTAATCAGGGGAGTGCTTTCCAGCAGCAAGGGTCCAAGACAAGAGCTTGGCAGGAAAGGGCTGTGTGCAGCTCAGAGAGTTCAGTAAACTCAAGGCAAATATAGCCTCTGAGGACATGTACTCCAATTAGCAGGTAGGAAACCATCTGAAGCAGAGGGAGAAAGTCCCCACAAAATAACCTGGTGAGCTGATCCTCCTAAGCAAAGCAGCTTTGAAAAATCAAAAAAAGAATAACTATTGAAATTGAGAAATGTTCCAATCCTAGGGAGGAGTCCCTTTACACAATCCAACAGCAGCCAGAAAACGGTAAATGATAAGCTTTGAAAAAGAGTTTTTCTCCTAATGTAGGTAACTATTCTTTTTGTTTTCACAGCTGGTGGTTGAACCCAGGGTTTTTACGTACCCTGGGCAAGAGCTTTTCCACTCTCTGAGCTGCATCCCCAGTCCTATAAGTAAATATTCTTACGGGAGACTAGCAAACATTTGGAGCAGGCTCCTTGAGAATAACTCCCCTGGTGTCTACTATCAACTCCAGGCATAATACAGCTAAACCACACAACATGCTTGCATCCTTAATAATGGTGGCCTGGTTGAAAACCAGTGATGAAATAAATGGCCATCATAATAAAACCTTTTATCAGTACCTGGCCCTGCAGTTTACAAAGCACTATCACATAGACCAACCAGTTTAACCCTCTCAATAACCGTTGTGGGTAGGCAGGCCAAGGATGGTTATTCTCATCCTTTACAGAAGAAAAAAGCAGTGTCAAAGTGGTAGCAACTACACAGGGTCACAGGTGTTCAGGTGTTTTTCCTGGGTACTGACCACAACTAGCTTTCACATACCAGTAAAAAAGCAGCAGGGAGAGTGAGGATGGGGAAGAGCATTGAACTTAGCATCAGGAACTGTTGTGAAGAGCTAGTCTGTGGGCTCCTGAGAGCAGATTGTTAAATTTTCAGGAATTTTGCCAGCTATCATTAAAAAATTAAACTATACAAACTTGTGATTAAATGCACTTAAATAAGGCTACATGATATAAACATCTCTTCTAAATTTTAATTTTTTTTTTGGTGGGACTGGGGTTTGAATTTAGGACTTCACACTTGCAAAGCAGGCACTCTTCAGCTTCAGCCACACCTCCAGTCCTATTATCTATACTTTTCTTTCTTTTTTTTTTTTTTTTGCAGTATTGGGGTTTGAACTATGGTCTACACCTTAAGCCACTCCGTGAGCCTTTTTCTGTGATGAGTTTTTTTGAGATAGTGTTTCATGAACTATTTATCCAGGCTGGCTTCGAACTGCGATCCTCCTAATTTCTGCCTCCTGTGTAGCTAGGATTACAGATGTGAGCCACTGGCACTTGGCTCTATTAGCTATACTTCAGGTAATTTATGTGTATGTGTCTGCATGGTGGAGATTCTCTGTAATGTGTTACTGCACATTTCTTTCCAATGTCACATTCAGTGACTTCGCTTTGGTAGCTTGAAATTTCCATTTACACCGTGGAAATGAACAAATACCACAGAGCAGAACTGGACTTACTGCTTTGTTGATTGTCAGAATTTAAGAAAATGACAGAGAAAGTTTTATGCAGATTAAACTTAAAAGGCATGTTGTACTCGTAACTGGTGAACAGCACACAGACATCCAGTTCAGCAATGAAGTCACTCATATCATTGACAAGTTCTGACACACTTCTTTGTTGTTGTGCTTTTATCTTCATGAATATGTTCACCAACAGGCATGTCAGAACTTTATTTGAAGAACTGCTTGTTAAACATTTGTCAGCACACCACTGGATCTGCATCCTCTGTGCCAGATGTGTCCCTTACCGGTTCTGCGACCTTAAGTTAAAGTCATTTAAGTTATTAGCCTCAGTTTCTTCCTCCACAAAAAGTGCTTCCTCCCAGGATGTATTGTGATTTACAGTATAGATCGGGTACTTTAGAAAATATGGTTAACACCATTGCTTTCACCTACCACCACCTACTACCTCCTCATTGGCAGATCTTCTTCTCACTAGTATTTGTATATGGATACATGCTCTGTCACTCTCCTTTGTAGCTAGAGCACAGTCCAATAAGGTGTTACTTAATGATGGAACATGTTTTGAGAACTCATTCATGGGCAATTTGTCATTGTGTGAACATCCTAGAATGCACTTTCACAAACCTAGATGGTAGAGGTTAAACACTTGACATGGACTCCTGATGCAATCCAGGAATGAGGTAAACACAAGATGCATGAAGCTACTTCCAGAGTAATAGGCATATTGTTACTTGTATAATAAACTTGTTTTATAAATAGGATAGGATAATGATAAAAAAGTATATAAACCAGTAATATCATTGTTTATTATCAAGTATTATGTACTGTACATAATTGTATGTACTGTACTATATTTGTATATGGCTGCTAGAGCATCACAGCTAGAATTTTATCACAGCTGTGATGCTACTAGGTGACAGGAATTTTTCATCTCCATTATGATCTTATGGGACTACCATTGGATATGTGGTCTGTCATTGATTGAAACATCATCATGAGATGAATGTTGTATGCTAATCTATGTGCCAACATATGCAGGTATATATCAAATGGGTCATAGATGTCACAAAGTCTTGATCCTTTAAGCCCTTGGGACATTAGAGTAAGACAGTGATGCTGAAGTCCCGGGATGGTCTTATCTAGACAGAAGTAACCTCGTCTAAGTGCCCCTCTGTGTCATAAAAACATGATGCGTTTGTATCATGCTGTGAAAATGTAGGAAGTATGGACTTTGGGCATGGATATGTGACCCAGTTCCGGCCAATGGGATCTGAGAAGTCTTTGGGAGATGAATCTGAGGAAGGTTTTTCTCCATAATAAAAAGAGTCACATGAGAAAAAAAGAATGCCTTCTGTAGCCATATAGTGTTATGTCTGTGTGCGAGCCTGGAATTTCTTGGCCATTTTGCAAAGACCCACAGTAATGTAGAGAAAAGGAATGATAGCAAGAGGCTGAATCTCTCACACTATTGAGCCCTTAAGCCAACCCTGCAATTGCCTACCTTGGGAACTTATATTTACCAGTGGCCCACACTGTTAAAACCACTTTTACTTTCACATTTGATTTTCCATGGCTAAAAGCATCCATGTGCCAAGTAAATCCCTGGCATCTGGTGAATGCTCACCAAGATTAGTGGATCACCAGAGTAGATCATCCTTTGAAAAACTGTCCACTGTCAGATGTGTACTGATCTTATTCCTTAAGTATTTGAGGAACTTGTTCAGTAATTAGCTTCACTTTTAATATTTATATTGATTCTCTTCTGAAAGTCCTCCCCCCAACCCCTCTTTTTGGTCTTTTGAGACAGGATCTTACTGTGTAGCCCATGGTAGCCTTGAACTCAAGATCCCAAGTTCTGGGAATACAGGTATGTACCACCATGCCCAACTTAAAGTGTTATTTATTGGATGGTAAAGCAATAATTGAAAAACAAAATTATTTAAAGCTTGAGCGCAATTAGCAACATTAATATGCATTTTCTCTTGAAAGATTGAGACAAAGCATGCCATTTGATGAAAAAGTTCACAGAATCACTTAATGTGATTTAGATTCAATTCATGGAAATTACAAAGAAGACAATTTTAGTTCAATATAAGGAAAGGGAAAAAGAACTTAACCTAGAGTGTGCCAAGCTCCATCCTAGGCCCTTTATATCTGTTATCTTATTTAATCTCACAACAACTTTGCCAAGAAGTTATTGCATTTTTTTTAAACAAAAGAGGAGACTAAGACAAAGAAAAAGAGCTCTTTTGCAAATTTGGAACCATCTGATCCTCATATCCCTGCTTTTTCTGTTGCAGAGCCTAACTGGGCCTTTTTGAAATGACTTGTCTCCTTTACAGTTCATTGTCCCACCCACACCAAAAACCAAACACAATAACAAAAAAGAACAAGCCCTACAATGGTATCTTTAGTAATGATGTCTTGGGGAGGAGAGAGGAATAAAATCTTTCTTAAGCTCCATGTAAAATTACCATCACTTTTCCTAGACTTTTGCCTTCAGCTGTCTCTTACTCCTTTCTCCGGCTCTCTCCACACAAGCAAGACTTTTTTTTCCTCTTGCCTTCTGCTAATCACACTCCTTTCTTATCCATACACTCATTAAAAAAAAACCTCAATAAAACAAAAGCTAATAGAATACCCATAGATACCTTCCCCCCCATTCATGTGCATGAAGAGCCTCAAGGTCTCCAGCTACTGATACAAACATAGCAGAGACTTCTTTGTAGAGAGGAAAAATAATAATAAAAATTCAGGTTAGTATCAGAAACTCAAAATGCAGAGGCTAGAGGTGTAACTCAATGATAGAGTGCTTGCCTAGCATGGGTGAAGCCCTGGGTTCAACTCCCAACACTGAAAAATAAACCCTGAAAACTTAAGCTTTTATGGTAGAAGTCAGGCTGGTAATATAAATGATACATCAGAGTGAGTAAAATGTAATAGGGAATGGTGGCAACTGTGGGAGGTACAGCATATTTAAAGACATTCAAAACAATAATTTCAAAACATATTGCAGTGAAAGAGGACCTTGACCACTGCAATGGATTTGAGTTCAAAGGCCATCTCTGAAAAGGTTAGATCAAGAAGAATTAACCTAGAAGTTAACACACATGCACAGGAAATCAATGCCAGTCAACTCCCTGTATAGCTATCTTTATCTCAACTAGCAAAAACCCTTGTTCCTTCCTATTATTGCTTATACTCTCTCTTCAACAAAATTAGAGATAAGTTCTGCTAGGTAGCGAGGGGGTGGGAGGAGAGTGAGGGGGCGGGGGGTGGGGTGGGGGAAGGGAGGGGTGGGGGAAGGGGGGAGAAATGACCCAAACATTGTATGCACATATGAATAAAAAAAAACAAAGGCCATCTCTGCTCTATCTAGGCTGTAGACAAGTTATTTAACCTCTCTCAAACTTTGTTTCCTTAGCTGGAACAGGGAATAATCACCTGCCTTGCAATAAACAGATGAGATTCCACACATTGCCCCTGCCACAATAGTGTCAATATTCAAGAAAATATAATTTATTTCTAAGCATATAATCTTATATTTTTAACAATAACACATTGTAAATAAGTAAACATCATCCATTCAATGCTTTATATAGACTTAGAAGTTTCTACTAGAGTTGCCAGGTATAGGGCTGAAATCATTCTTTCCATGACGTGTTGTAACTTCTAGTTCTTCAGTTTAGTGAGGACACATGGGAGGGTTTGTATGACTTATCAAGAGTCCAGGGGAGGGCTGGAGGCATGGCTCAAGTGGTTAAGTGCCTGCCTAGCAAGCACAAGGCCCTGAGTTCAAACTCCAGTACTGCAAACAAAGAAAGAGTCTAGGGGAGACAAGAGTCCTGGTTTTTGGTTTTAAATCTAAACTCTAGATTACTCTTCTTATAGTACTTCACAGGAAGGACTCCCCCACCCAGCTCCATTTCCATGTTCTAAATGCTATAGCATTTAAAATTTTATAACCTAGAACTTGAGTCACCATGTGTTAAGCCCCTGGGTTATACCAGACAAAGGTCCAGATGCTAGAGATATTGTGGTGAGGAGAGGTGGTTTTCAACTTTACCTGGGTTCAATAGAAGCAAACAAGGTCATTGCAGAGAGAGATACGCACTGTAGAGGAAGTAGAGCAAAGTTTGCCATGGGCAGGCAAGATGGGAGAGGGAGCAAGCAACTGGTCACTTTACATGAGCTGGTCAAAGTAAGCCTGTTAGAGGAGGTGGAAGCTGGGCAGGCCTGAATGACAGCAGGAGGCTGTCAGATGAAGACCTGGGGTGGGATTCCAGGCAGATCAAAGGCCCTGTGGTAGAAGAGAATCTGGCATGTCCAAGAACAGACAGAACTCTGGGATGTCTGGGGGCATGCTGAGGGATGGAGAATGTGACCGAGATAGTGGGGCAGATAGCAGTAAGGATGTTTTTGGATTTTATTTTCAGTGTGCTTGATAAATACTGGAGATTTTTATTCAGGGAGACATGATCTGATTTGTGTTTTGGTCTTGTTGAGTATAGAGAATAGAAAGCAAAAGTGGAAGCAGAAAAATCCTTCATGTAAGTTTTCTTTGTCATTAAAGAGAAAGTAAAATTAGCTTCCAGCTTAAGTGATTACATTTTGGTGGTAAGAATGTGGCTTTTTGAAAGCTCTTTTTACTGCGACTCATGTTTTCATTTCCAGGAAGTATATTTGGATATTTTTGCAAATGACTCATCAGGTAAGTTTAGATAAATGTAGCAAATATTACCTGTGAAAAAGATCAGGGTCATTGTAGGTAAGGATAGAAGACCATTTAAAGCAGTTCAATTTCAGGAGAATACCTGTTGCCCTAAAAAATATTGCCCAGTAACCTCATTACTTTCTCTTTTTTCATTCACTACTCTCCATATATGTCTGTGTGTGTGTGTATATATATATATATATATATATATATATATAAATTATATATTATATATAATATATATAATTAATTATATTATTATAATTATATATAATTATATATATTATGTATATATAAATTTCTCTTAAGGCTGAAGACAATATTGTGGCAATTTATTTATTAATTTTTTTGTGGTATTGAGGTTGGAACTCAGGGCTTTCTTATTTGCTAGGCAGATGCTCTACCACTTGAGCCATATACCCATCCCTTTATGCTTTAGTTATTTTTTTGGATATGGTGTCATGCTTTTTGGCCAGTCTTGGACAACCTTCCTACCTTTGCTTTCCATATAGCTGTGACTACAGGTGTGTACTACCATACCCAGTCCTCTGCTGGTTATTTAGACCTTGTACTATCCAGTAGGAAGTGAAGATCTGGGCATGGTGTCTCAGGCAAGCTCAAGGCAGATATATACATCTTGATGAAAGTCTTGAGATCCTTTTCAGAGACAAGTTTTAATGCCTAGGAAGTATAACATGTATTGGTGATATCCATGAAAAGAAACTGAGAAAGGATTTAGTGGACACTTAATAACACTAGAGACCAATTCTACTTTTTCCATAACGGTGTTTAGATTTGTTCCTACTCATGAGCTTTTGAAAGAAATGCATACACTTCACATATTCTGTCTTCTTACTACTACTGGATTTTCTTCACTTAATTTAATGATTTATATAGTAAGTCTTCAAAATAAATCTAGAATAAGCTTTTGGAAAGGGACTGTGACTAATTTTATGCTTAATCTTGTAGTTAGTATATTATAGTCACCCAAGAAACATTTCATAATAAAAATTATTATGACTGTGATAGCACAACTGTAGAATCTCTCGACACTGATGAATCAAAAGAGACAACAATTTCACCCACACCTTAGGTGGTATAAATTACAAGTGCTCACCAGTGGAAAGAATAATTTATCATTTAAGCCGAGTATTGAGTAAGGACTATCACATGTCAAACACCATCAATCATGGAAGGGAATGGAAATAATATATCACAAGTTTCATACTTATCAGACTCATATATCATAGCAGTGCTATTACTAATCATCTATGAGAAATCATTTATTTAAATTATACTTAATGAAAATTCCAAGTTCTTGGAAGGAATATTTCACAAAATATATGCCTCTGAACTTTAAAAGAACCATATGTATATCCCTTGTGAGGAGAGCAAAAGTATAACCTTTGTCCAAGACACACAGAACTCTTTTGTGTTATCAATCACAACAAAAGCATGGAAAGGTTAAAAGGAACAATGTCAGTACTTGAAACATGTAATGCCAAAAGAAAAATCTTGGCTTGATAAAAAATACCAGTGATTTATATGGCCTGGTGAGTCATGTGTATCATATCTGGGTTATGTACCCATAAACATTGGCTTGAGGACAGGCAGACTATTTAGACTGTCATCACTAACATCATCATCACATGTCAGGTCTGCCAGAATTCAAAAGCAAAAACTACAATACAGTAACAAAATTGACAACATATACAATTTCTGCTGTCTTACACTTAAATTCCCAAAGTCAATGTTACAAAAAATTGTTTAAAAACCCAGGAAATGGTGGGGGGTGGGGGAGATAAAGGAGAATGATGGAGGAGGTGAATTCAAGTATGATATATTTGATATATTATAAGAAATTTTGTAAATACACAATGTACTCCCAGCATGACAATTAAAAAAAAAAAAAAAAGCCCAGGAAATGGTCCTTGCAATCTTACCTAATTTGGGTAGATCTTTTTTTGCCTGTTTAATATTATTCCAAAGGCTGTTAATGGCAAAAATTTTCAATGACATCTCTATAAAATGTTCTAGATGATGTAAACAGTAACCCCTCACCTCTGAAAAGAATTTAGTCAAACACCATGTATGCAATAAAAATATGGTATGTGTCAAACCCTATTAAACATTGCCAAAGATATAAGTAATATCTACCATTTATTGACCATTTTTTTTTGCTAGGTCTTTATTTCCACATTATCTAATTTAATCTTATCAATGCGTATTGAAGGTAGGTGCTATTACCCATATTTTACAGATGAGAAATGTAGGGTCAGTGAGGTTAAGCCATTTGCCCAAATTGTGGAGAAAGTGAGTGGACAGAATTTGAATTCTTTCTAACTCAAATTTGTACTGTCTTTTTTTAGTAGCATAAAGCTGAGGTCTAAAATACAATTTTGGTGTTTATTAAGACATCAGGCCATAAGGAGTCTCTGACCTCAGGAGTCAGAACACATTTTACTTTAGGTTATATATATTAGGCCATTATGTGTAACTTAGGAAATTCATTTCATCTCTTTTTCTTTTTTCTCTTTTGTGGTACTGGGCAGGTGCTCCACCACTTGAGCTATACCCCCACCCCTTTTTTGCTTCAGTTATTTTTCAAATATGGTCCTGAGTTTTGCTCAGGACTTGCCTTGAACCATAATTCTCCTACCTACACCTCTTGTATAGTTGAGATTATAGTCATGCACCACCATGCTTGGCTTATTTCATCTTTTGAACTTCAAGTTTCCACATACATGAAATACAGCTATTGGGTCAGTTCATCTTTATGGTCCCTTCCAGCTTCAACATTCTATGCTAGAAAAGACAAAACCCTGATCCTCAAAATGAACACCTATTTTTCCCATATTGTGGTAATAGTAATCCACATTCCTTTGGGGAGAATCAAACCTTCCTCTTTTAATGTAATTCCTTGCTCTGATTCCAGAATCCAGTGTAAGGTTGGGCTCATAACTTAAGTGGAACAATTAGAGTAAATCCCAGGAATTGTTTGTCAGTCATGGAGAAAAGTTACCCTGTTCTCTTTGTATGTCTGGCAATGAGGAGGAAGAGAAGAAGATGGAGCATGTGAGGGCATGCCCAAAACTATGGAGTATTCAGTTACTTGAGGCAACAATTTCTCTGCTTTTTTGGGTCTGTTTATGTTAGGGTTTCTGTCTGCTGGTTCATAGGCATTTCAATCTTTGTAGGATGGGTAGATTTATCTTGGGAAGGGAATTTCCAGGACAGGGAAGGCAATCCTCAGAATTTTTGGGTAGGGATTGACCCCCTCAACCAGATTGGAAGCAGTGTGTGAGGAGACAATTAGGTATCAGGAAGGAGAAAGAATATGAGGCCTAATTGTCAAAGATTTTGAAAGTCTCTGGGAGGACCTTAGACTTTTCAGGTATGCTAGATTTTGATTTTTCAAAAAAGACTCTTTGATTCCTAATTCTACCTCTTGTCTTTCAAAGTTTGCCATCCTTTTACCAAGAAGTAGACCCTGTATCTTCTTCCATAGGTATTTGGCAAGCCTTTGGAACTGACTCATGTATAGAATATGATTGAAGTGACGATGCATCAACTCCAAGATGAGGTCACAAAGGCAATACAGAAGCTGGGAATATAGATCTGTGGTAAACTCTTGCCTAGGATGCATGAGACCCTGGGTTCTATGGATCCCTAGAACCATACACACAAACAACAAAGTTAATACAATTTCTGTCTTTCAGAACATTGACCCTTGGAACTGCATTACCACATTGTGAGGAAGCCCAGGTGGTATGAAGAGACCTGGTATTCTGGTTAGAAGCCCGTGTAATAGAGAGTTTGGCTGGCCTTTTCTCCTGGTTCTTGAGAGGTAACCTCTACACCTTAGGAATAAAGAATTTGACTTTCTTGCTAGTTCTTAGGAGGTTGCCTCTAAAAATATTGTAATTTACTGAGTGATCCAGGTATCTTTGTTATCTGTCATAACGTGGTCTGAGAACTTGTTTGTTTGTTTATTTATTTATTTGTTATTTTTGGCAGTACTCCGGCTCCCTGATAAAGGTAGGCCCCTAAATAGTTTAAAAGAATGAGATGACACAAGATGGAGACTAAGGACTATGGGCATGGCTCAAGTGGTAGAGTATCTTGCCTAGCAAGCGTGAGGCCCTGAGTTCAAATCCCAGTATAGCAAAAAGAGGCTGATCATGTCAAACAGACCAACCATGTAGCTAGGCATGGTGGCATACTCCTGTAACCTCAGCACTCAAGAGGCTGAGACAGGAAGATCTTGAGTTTGAGGCCACCCTGGGCTACACAGAAAGACTGTCTCAAAAAATCTCTCAAACAAACAAACAAACAAGTCAACCATGTGATTAATGGGTTGAGGTTTCTAGTTGAGTGTGATTAGCCCAACATCTGGGGAGGGAAAGAAAGTTGGAAATTGAATCACATGGCTAATGATTTAATAAATTATGTCTATGCAATTAAGCCTTAATGAAATGAACCTCTGGATACTGAAGTTGGGTGAGCTTCCCTGGTTAGCAATACTCTGCATGTTGGTACACTCCAATGTGCTGGGATCCACAGGGAGGACAATGGATACTTCACATTTGCAACACTCTCAGACCTTATCCTATGTGTTGTTCCCTTTGCCTGCTTCTGATTTGGATTCTTTAACTGAAATCACAATTGTAGCACTTTACTCAATTCTGTGAGTCATACTCATGAATCAAGATAACTTGAGGGTTTAAAAGAAAGTGAGGAGGGCTATGGATGTGGTTCAGTGGTAGAGAGCTTGAACCTGGAGGAAAATAGATCAATGTCACAGCAGAAAGTTTACAAACACTGTTGCCTGCAGTAAAGTAGAACAAAATACCCTATCAACTTGATGACTGGCTAAGAAAACTTCCAGGCAGAGTGTTGAATATGTCTCAAGGCTTCTGTTTGAGTGAAATGTGAGAGAAGAGATAAGCTAAAGAAAGATCTGTCAAATAACAAAGACTCAGGACTTGCAGAATTCAAAACCAAAACTTCCTCATTGCCTGTCTGTCCAGACAGCAAATAGGCTTAAAATTAAGAAAGTCAAATTGAGGGTTCTATAGGAAAAGCATAGTCTAAAAAAAGAAAAAGTGTTAAGGCTTCAGAAATCTTTAAGATGCTGCCTCATAGACTCAAACAGGCAAAAGCCCCCCTAATGATTTTAATGGTATGCCTCACAGATCCTCTCTATTAACTAACAGAGCTTCCAAGGTGCTTAAGGGAGTTTCTCATATCCTTACAGGGACCCCAAGGTGGGAAGGGCTTAGTTCAATGAAATGGAATATAAACTGATATAAAATAAGCACATTTTCAATGGAATTTTATCAGCTTCTACTAAAAGGGACAGAGATAGTGAACTTCTGTAGGCAGGAAGCAGGCTGAAAAAATTATTAATCTGCAAACAAAATAATTTTGAAAAAAGAAATAATTCAAAGGGTGGAACCAAGAGCTTAGGGGATGAAGCCAAGAGCTGTGCAAAGATCATTCCTAGATAAATGGACTAACCCATAATGAAATAATTAGCAACATGTGCCCAGTTGGATTTTAGAATTGCTATGGGTCAGTGACTACTTTGTGCCTTCCATGATCTTATGTTGAGAGGAAATGTCTATATCAGTTATTGTGATGTATTTGGGGTTAGTAGGGGCAGATTTATTGGCTCCAGCTTATAAGTCTTTAGAGCAAAGGCTCAAAGATACTCAGAGAGCTGAGGTGCAAGGAACCTCATTCATACCTGGATGTGATTTAAATGATGAAATTCTGAACTTAAGCACGACTGTGATGCTTCAGTGGAATGAGATTTGGGAGGTTCTTCACAAAGAAATGACAAGTATCTGAGGTGAGAGATATTCCAATTATCCCGGTCAGATCACACTTTGTATGTATGTATTAAAATGTCATACAGTACATGATTACTTGTATCAATTTAAAATAAAAATATATTAAAGATTTAAGAGGTTTTTGAGAAAGAAGTCAGGGATTTTACATGTGGGAGAGTTATAAATTGTTATGGTTAGATAGCTGATTGTGGCATATTGTCTTTTCCCAAAATGGTCACAATAATATTTGTGGTTCCATGTTCTCTTCTAGAATTTCATCATTCCCCTATCAAGAACTGCAATCTTTGTTCATTTCTCTTGAAATGAGGTGAACTCTTTTATCTCTACTAATCATTGAATACAGTAGAAGTGACACTACAGGACACTTGAGGTCAGGCTTTAGAAGCTGCTAGAAGTGAAAATGTGGACTAAAGACCTCTGAAAAATGCTCTTCTCCACAAATCCAATGGGAACACTGGTAAAATTGCCCAAATCAATATTATTTTTTAGATTTCTGGAAATTAGCTAAAGGCTTGCATCTATTGCAGGAGCACTTATTCAAGAAAAATGATTGAATGTTGGTAAGAACAGTGAGTTTTGTGGTGTTTTAACCTGCCTTATTTCCACACCTTTCCAGCTCCCTGGTAGCCATGAAAACCAACAGCTTGTAATTGGTAAAACTGAACCCTGACAACCACTGGAGGAGGTAGAACAGTGCTGGTGTTCTTTCAAATCCCATCCTCCCCCTCCCCAAATTGTCATTATTTGACCTTCCTGGTGGTTATTTGCATGTGTAAAGCTCTTAGCCAGCCAAGAGCTGTATGCATGCTCATGAAGGACCTGAGAAGGTCCCCTGCTGTCTCCTTTGGCTAACTTTCAGGGTCTACATTGACAGGTAGTCAATTGGGGGCTGAGGGTACCCCAATGTGCGTGGAGAGATCCTTGACAAACCTGGGGAGACTTATTCCAGTCATGTAAGGAATTTCTGTCTAATAGTTAGCTGACTACTAAACTAAATAAGCAGACACTTCAGTGGCCAAACATGACAAAAATATAGACTTTACAGAATTTGTTAAGAGAAGTTACTAAAGATAAAACAATAAACAGCAGCAACAACAAACTACTGGAAAGAGGAACACACAGACACACACACACACACACACACACATACACACAGACACGTGTGCATATTATCCTAAGAAATTAGCTCATATTATTATGTAGGTTGAGAAGTTCCACAATCTGATTTGAGTAAGCTGGAAACTCAGGAAAGATGGTAATACAGTTCAAGTGTGAGTCTTCAGGCCTGAGAATCAGTAGTACTGATAGTGTAAGTTCCACTCTGAGGGCAGAATTCCCAGCTCAAGCAGCCAAGCAGATATGAAATTTATCTTCATCTGCCTTTTTGTTTTATTCAGACCCTGAATGGATTGAATGATGCCCACCTTCATCAAGGAAGCAATATTCTTCACTCAGTCTACATATTCAAGGTGCTACTCTCTTCCAAAAACACCCTCACAAACACAGCAAGAAATATGTGGGTACCCTGTGACCTAGTCAGAGTGACATATAAAATTAGCTATCATATAAGTAAAGAAATGAGAATGTATGTTCCAAACACCATTAAAAAGCAAATAAATAAGCAAAGAACTGTCAATGCATGCTGTCCTGGAGGAATCCCAGGTATTGGACTTAACTTGACAAAGGCTTTAAACCATCTATTTTAAATATGTTCAAAGAATTAAAAGAAATAATGTTTAAATAATTAAAGGAAAATATGAGAACAATGACTCACCAAATACAGAATACTAACAAACAGTAATTGTTTAAAAAAAAAAAAGAACCAGATAGAATAGAAACCCTGAAATTGAAAGGTTCAATAGTTGCCGGATGATCATGGCTCATGCCTGTAATCCTAGCTACTTGGGAGGCAGAGATCAGAACTGCAGTTGGATGCCAGCCCAGGAAAATAGTTTGCAAAGCCCTCTCTCAAAAATACCCAACACAAAAATAGCCTAGCAGAGTGGCTCAAGTGGTAGAGTACCTACCTAGCAGGCATGAGACCCTGAGTTCAAACCCCAATGCCACAAATAAACAAATAAATAAATAAAGGTTCAATAACTGAAATGAAAAATTGACTAGAGGTCTTCAACAGCATGTTAAACAGGTTAAAAAAAAAAAAAACAAACCCAGGAAGCTCAAAAATAGATCAACTGACATCAAATCTAAGGAACAGAAGGAAGAAAAATGAGCTGGGTGCTGTGGGTAACACCTATAATCCTCGCCACTCAGGAGGCAGAGATCAGAATGATTGTGGGTCAGGGCCAACCTGGGCAAAAAGTTTATGAGACTCCATTTCACCAATATCTGGATAAGGTGGTATATGCCTGTCATCTAGCTATGTGGGAAGCATCAAAAGGAAGATCGAGGTCCAGGCTGGCCCAGACATAAATGCAAGACCCTATTTGAAAAATACTTAGAGCAAAAAGGGCTGGGGATATGACTCAAGTAGTAGAGTGCCTGCCTGGCAAGCTCAAAGCCCTGAGTTCAAATCCAAGCACTGTTAAAAAAAGAAAGAAAAGTGATCATGTGCTCAGAGAAGTGCAGAACATCATCAACTGTACCAACAGATTCTTATGGAAGTTCCATAGAAGATAAGAAAAATGGGTGAAAGAAAATTTGGATAACAAGTGGCCTAAAACTTCCCAAATGTGAAGAAAAACTTTAATGTATACAATTAATAAAATTAAAAACTCTATGAAAGAAAAAATTCAAATCCACACTTCGATAAAACCTAATCAAACTGCCAAAAAACAAAGAAGGAATCTTGAACTCACATATAAGAATCCAGTGGCTCACGCTTGTAATCCTAGCTACTCAGGAGGCAGAAATCAGGAGGATCGAGGTTCAAAGCCAGCTCAGGCAAAACAGTTCAGGAGACCCTATCTCGAAAAAAAACCCTCATCACAAAAAAAGGACTGTTGGCCCTGAGTTCAAGCCTCAGTACCGCAAAAAAAAAAAAAAAAAAAAAAAAAATTAACAGCTGACTTCTCATTGGATAACTTGGAGGCCATAGATAATGGGATAGTATATTCAAAGTGTGGAAAGAAAAAGGCTGTCAGCCAAGAGTTCCACACCCAGCAAAAATAAAACAAAAACAAGCCATGCTCCAGTGACTCATGCCTGTAATCCTAGCTACTCAGGAAGCAGAGATCAGGAGGATTGTGGTTCAAAGCCAGCCTGAACAAATAGTTCATGAGGCCTTATCTCAAAAAACCCATCACAAAAAAAGACTGGTGGAGTGGCCTTGAGTTCAAACCCCAGTATTGCAAAAACAAACAAGCAAATAAACAAAAAAACCAAGCAAAAATTCACAAAGCCCACAGAATTTGTTGCTAGAAAACCTGTTGAACAAGAAATACTAAAAGGAATCCTTCAGGCTGAAACAGAGAAACACTAGACAGTAACAAGTCCATATGGAGGAATAAAAATCATCAGTAAAGATAGCTGCTTAGTAAATATTAAAAACATATAAATGTGTTTTTTTGTTTGCAACTCTTTTACCCCCTCCTATCTGATTTGAATGAAAATTGCATAATGTAATAGGGTGTTCATGGGTGTACAATGTGTAAATAAGGGTGTGATTTGGATGACTTAATAGTACAGAGGAGAGAGAAGGGAATGGAACTCCACAGAAGCAATGTATTTGTATACAACTGAAAGGGAATTGGTATTAATCTGTGTTAAGTTGTTATAAATTAAGATGCTAATTGTAACCCCTGGGATGACCTACAAGAAAATAACTCAAATAGTGTATGTAGTAAAAGAAATGACAAGGGAATTAAAATGGCGCACTAAAAAATACCTACTTAGCATGAAAGAAGGCAGTACAGAATTAAATTAAAGGTCAATCACAACTACTCTGGAAAACAATATGGAGTTTCCTTAAAAAACTAAACATAGACCTGCCATATGATCCAGCAATACCACTCTTGGGGATATACCCAAAGGAATGCAACCCAGGTTACTCCAGAGGCACCTGCTCACCCATGTTTATTGTAGCACTATTCACAATAGCCAAGTTATGGAAACAGCCAAGATGCCCCACTACTGACGAATGGATTAAGAAAATGTGGTATCTATACACAATGGAATTTTATGCAGCCATGAAGAAGAACGAAATGTTATCATTCGCTGGTAAATGGATGGAATTGGAGAACATCATTCTGAGTGAGGTTAGCCTGGCCCAAAAGACCAAAAATCGCATGTTCTCCCTCATATGTGGATTATAGACCCAAAACAAACGCAGTAATATTATTGGTCATAGGTCAGGGAGAACGTGTACAGGAGGAATAGGGAAAGGGAAGGAAACCTAAAACTTGAATGTGGTTGATGTGCTCACAGTAGAGGAGTGAATAAAGTAATCTTAAACTGACAGAGGTCACTGTGGGAAGGGGACCAGGAAGCAGTGAAGAGGTCTGGTAGAGATGAACCAACTGGGTTGTAATACACATGTGCATGAAAGTCACACTAGGAGTCTCTCTGTAGAGCTATCTTTATCTCGGACTGGCAAAAATGCCATGTTTTTCTTATCTCTTATGTTTTTTCTTCAACAAAATCATAGAACAAAAGGGTAGAACAGGTTCTGACCCTAGGTGTGTGTGTGAGGGGGGAGAGGTGACCCAAGAAATGTATACATATGTAAGTAAATGTAAAAATGATAAAAAGGAAAAAAAGTGATGAATGTGAAAATATTATACTAAAAAAAAAGGGTCAATCACAGAAAGAAATACGGGACATTCTCAAATATGTGGTTAAAATTAAGCACATTCCTAAATAGCCAAAGCCAAAGGTTCAAATAATAAATCAAAAGAGAAGTGAGAAAATGCTTTGAGATTATGGATAACAAAAAGATAACATACAAAAAAATTTTTTAGACAGGGTATTTCTATGTTGCCTAGGCTGGCCTCCTCTAACTCATGATCCTCCTGCCTCAGTGTTGGGATTACAGGTGTGTACCACCATGCCTGGCTCCCAAAATTCATGGAATACAACAATGACTTAGAGAGAACTATATAGCCGTTAAACCCACATTTAAAAAGAATAAACATCTCACATCAAAAACGTACTTTTCCATGTTAAAAAGCTAAAACAGTAAGAACAAACTAGGTCCAAAACAAGCAGGAGGAAATAAAAAAGGGAAACACAGAAATAAATGAAATAGAGGCTAGAAGAACAAAAGAGAAAATATGTAAAAACCAAAAGTAGTTCATTGAAAAGATCAGCAGCATTGACAACCTTTAGCTAAACTAAGGGAAGAAAAAGAGAGGACTTAATAACTAAAATTGGGAATGAAAAAGAGGACACCGTTAGCAATTTTACAGAAATAAACAGGATTATAAGCAGTATTATGAACAATTGTATGTCAAAAATTAGTAATTTGAAAGAAACAGGCAAGTTCCTAGAAAGACATAAACTATTGAAGCTGAGTTAAAAGGAAATGGAAAAATCTAAGCAGATCTGGATCAAGTAAAGAGACAGACTAGGAATCAAAAACGTCCTATGAAGAGAAGCCCGGGAACAAATGCTTTCACTGTTGAATTCTACAAATATTTAAGGAAGAATTAACACCAATTTTTCATGAACTCATCCAAAAAATAGATTGTTTGGAACACTTTCCAACTGATTCTACAAGGCCAGTATTACTATTATACAGAAAGCAGATAAATTATCACAGGCAAAAAAAAATTATAACTCTGTATTACTTATGAATTCAGATATGAAAATCCTTAGCAAACCAAATTCAGTGCCATACAAAAAGGATTATAGTTGCAATCATTTGAAATTTATTGTCAGAAAGCAAGTTTAACATCTTAAAATTCACCCATGTATAAAGAATCAAAACCATGTTTTAATTTCAATAGACACAAAAAAGCATTTGACAAAATCCAGCATCCTTTTATGATACAAACATTTGGCGAACTAGAAATAGAAGGGAATTTCCTATACCTGATAAAAGGAATCTACAAAAATTCAACAACTGACATGATACTTAATGATAAAAGACTGAACCTTGCCAGGTGTGACGGTGCATGTCTATAATTCTAGCACTCAGGAGGCTAAGGTAGGAGGATCCTGAATTCTAGGGCATCCTACGATACACAGCAAGACCTTGTCTTACAACAAAATGACAAAAACCAAAAATTAACAAACCAAAAAACTCCAAATGAAACAACAAAAAAAAAGCACATGCATAAAACCTAAAGCCTGAATTCTTTTTCCATAAGATTCAGAAAAGATATCCGATATTGCTATTTCTAAGTTTTTAATAAGAACCATTAGTTGAGAAAAACAAGCAGAAGTATCCAGATTGTAAAGGAAGAAGTAAAACTTTACTATGCTAGATACAGGAAATCCTAAAGTATCACAAGAAAGCTATTAGAACTAATACATGAATTCATAAAAGTTATAGGGTACAAGAATAACACGCAAAAATCAACTGTTTTCCATACACCATCAATGAGTAATATAAAGGAGAATTAAGAAAACCATTTACAATAGTCCCTCCTTCCTTTTTAAGGGAGTCTTCTTTTTATGTAGTCTTAGTGGGAAGAAGTACTTGGTCCCTTGACACCGGGGCACAAGGGGCCAGGTCCTCGCTGGCTGTACGGTTCACACAGAATGGGTGAATGAGTTGTATAATTCCAGAGCTCTTACTGTTAAATACTTTCAGTGTCCCAAATGATTTCCTCAACTTTGTGCCTCCATTTTCCACTTGCATAATTGCCTTTCCGCGCCTGATGACTTGCTTTATGGGCATGTTTTATTAACGGGGAATTCTTGTTGGGAAGGCATTTTGAGATTCTGATTGAAAAGCACTGTTTTAAAACACAAATATCATTGCTCTTAAAGTAGAGTCCCTGAAGTCCCCCTCCTTCTTCCCTTTCTCTCTCTCTCTCTCTCACATACTCTCTCTCTTTCTCTCTCAGATACATACACACACACACACACACTCACTCACCCAGTTTTTAGCTGTAGGCACTTTAAAAATGAACGACTGCAGAGGAGAAAAGGCTACATTTTTAATCTAATATATGTGTCTTTGTCCATTTGGTCTGCTATAATAAAATACTACAAGCCAGATAACTTGTAAATCATACAAACTTATTTCTCACAGTTCTGGAGGCTGGGAAGGCCAAGATTAAGGCAGCATCAGATTTACTGGAGCTGAGGGCTTGCTTTCTAGTTGACAGAACTGAGGCCTTCTCACTGTGTCCATGGTGGGAAGGGGCAAAACAGCCTTTTATGAAACGAATTCCATTTATTAGGCTTCTGCCTTCATTATCTACTCACCTTGTAAAAGGTCCCTTCCTCTGAAGGGGGCTAAGATTCCAATAAACATATTTTTTTTTTGGGGGGGATACACATTCATTTCACTGAATACCCTGATCAAATGCATTGCCTCTGCTTAGAAATTTCTAGACCAAGAAGTTGTGCTCAATTCAGTGCTATACTGTCACAGACTTAGAATTCTTAATAACTTTTAAATTAGGGCTCCTTGCTTTTATTTTGCCTTGGACCCCACAAATTATATAGCTAATCCTGTGTGTGAGACATATGAATAATTTTCAAAATCATATGGGGTTGCAGAATTCCAAGGCTAATTCTTTTGTATATGGTTTTTATTAATTTGTATGTTCAGTCAGTTGGTCACAAATATCTATTGGATTTCTACCATATGCTATGACTGGGAAGGTATCAAAAAGAAGACAGACATGGCCCCAGCCCAGTGGAGTTTATAATTTAGTGTAGCGTTTTTGCAAGCATTTTTTTACCATGATCTTGCACAAATCAATGTATGTGCTTATGTGTGTGTGTGTGTGTGGAGAGAGAGAGAATGAGCAAGAGTGAAGTTTTACTTTACACAGAAATACATAACATTTTACAGTTGTATATTATATATATAAATTATTAATACTTATGTAAATAATTTATATATGCAAATAAATTGGAGAAAAAAACATGCAGACATCCTTGCTACATGAAATATGCTTTGCTTTTTTGTATTATTTTATTCTTTTAAGAACTTTTGTTTGCAATTCACTAGTTTGATTCCTTGAGGTTTACACTTAGTAGGTGTAATACATACCCAGGATTTCTGGCCCCAAAGTCCGAGCTTTCAATCCTTCAGCTCTGTTACCTCCAGAAATAATCAAAAGAGCAGAAGACCTGCTTTTTAGCCCCCGTTCTGCCATAAAATAAACACACAACTTTCTTCAAATCATTTAAGTTTTCCTGGGCTTAATTTTCTCCCTCATGAAGAGAGCCTAATAGTAATGTATGGGCAGGTGCAAGTACTTCTAAACTGTAAAGCACTCTGTCTGGCTGTCAGCAGTGTGACCAGGAGCATCACGGGCTAAGGCAAAGACAATGTGCTCCATGCAGAACTTTCAAGAGTTTGCGTTCCTCATCCTCCATCTGTGGGTCTGCCCATTAGTCCATCCACCTAGCTTTTGATCCTTTTCCCAATTCAAACCTCCTGCCTTGGGCAAATAATTGAAATCCAGATTGCTTTTTTTAAAACCAGTTTTCCCACGTTAAAATCATTGTTTTATTGAGAGAGTTCTTTGGGTAGTTGTGAAAAAAAGCCATTAAATGGGGTGGAAGATCTCTTCAGAAACTTGCCAAATCTTCTCCTTGCCTTTGCTGGTTGAAAATCTGTTACCAAACTGCAAAATGCAAACACATGACTGAATAAAAAATAATTAGTTCACTTGCCTAATCACTCTCAGATAAATCTTGTTTTTTTCCTAATAGTTTTTTTTTTTTACATATTTATATAGGTTAAAAAAATGGTCATTATAAAGAATTGGAAGATAGACAAGTACAAAGAAAATCAAACTGAGTCCAGGCATGGTGGCCCATGCCTGTAAGTCCAGCAACTTGGGAGGCAGAGATGAGAAGTATTTTGAGGCCACCCTGGGCAAAAAGCAAGACCCTGTCTCAAAGAACAAGGCAGGCATGGTAGGTACTTGAGAGGCAGAGGTAGGAAGATTTTTGCGGAAGGCCAGCCCTTGGCTAAATTAAAAAGGGTTGGTCAGGGGTTGGCGGAGTAGCTCAAGTGATAGAGCACCTGCCTAGCAAGTGCAAGGCCCTAAGTTCAAACTCCAGGACTGTGCCCCCCAAAAAAAGAAAAGAAAAAAGAGAGCTCGCCAATGTACAAAAGGAAACAATTGTTAATATTTTGCTTATTTATGATAAATTAGACGTTTTTGAGACAGGTTTCACAAAATATCCAAGGCTAGCCTTGAACTTGGGATTCTCCAGCCTCAGCTTCCCAAGTACGGTGATTATAGAAATGTGCCACTACTCCCAGCTGAAAAACTGAATTCTTATTGAACATTTTAAAATTTAGTATATTATGAATATTTTCATCTGTTTTTTAATATGTGAAAACATGATTTTAACTTTTTACTTATTTTTTTTCTGGAGCTGGGGGTCAAATCCACATGCTAGGCAAGTGTTGTTCCACTGAGCTCTACCCTCAGCCCTACAGCATAATTTTTTTGGTGATACAGGAGTTTGAACTCAGGACCTCATGCTTATTAAGACATGTGCTCTACCACTTGAGCCACATCTCCAGCCCAAGAATGCGACTTTTAATTGCTATGTGATATTCCACATGATAATTCACTTGATCAACTCCTTAATCATTAATATTCATATTGCTCCTGTTTTTGCTACTCTCAGAAGAGCTTAGAAAATCCCTTTACTTAACTGTATACATTTCTGATTATTTATGTAGGTTCCATTCCAAGAAGTAAAATTAGGAGGTTGGAGAGCTTTCTCTTTATGTTGATCTATCTGTCAAGTCACAGATACCACCACATGAATTTATTGCAAGGAGCTGGGCAGCCCACAGATTTGTAAGGAAAGCTAGAGCCTCAGGCTTCAAAAATGGTTGGGCATGTAGGATGGCTGTGCACCCAGGGCTTTTGCCAAGGCCTCACAGAAATCCAGTCCTGCCAGGACTCCTGTCCCATTGCCACTGAGGCTGAATGGGAGCCTGCCACTGCTGGCACTGTGCCTGGACATTGGACACTGGACACCAGACACCCTGCTGGCAGCTCTGTCCTGGTGGATCCTGGAACTAGATGCTGCTGCTGCCACCAGAAAGGACTCTGCTCTCTCCCAGCTTCTTGGCGTGACACACAATCTTAGGTTGTCATATGGGAGTGCCAAGCCCAGAGGGTGGGAATGAGGTTAGCCACCCAACAAGGAGGGAAAGTCTATCCACTACAAGTTTGATAGGCAGAAAACAATACCTTAGTCTTTATTTTATTTATTTTTTGGCGGCACTAGGGTTTGAACTCAGGGCGTTACACCTATTAGGCAGGCACTCTTACTGCTTGAGACACTCTGGCAGTCCATTAGCCTTACTTTAATCTGTAATTGTTTGTTTGGTAATTTGCAATTCTTCTTTCTTGAATGGCCTAATAACAACTTTGGATGACTTTTGTTTTGGAATAATAAGTTTTTTATCAGGGCATTTGTCTTTTTTATTTTTAAGAGCTCTTTTGACAGTGACACTATGAACCCTTTGGTAGTCACAGATGTTTCATCTTTTCCAATTTCTCCAAATTGACCTTAAAGTTCATTTAAGGATTATTAAGGTAATAATATGTCAAGTTAAGTCTATCACCATTTTCCAAATGATGCTTTTGAGCTTAGGTTTTCCCTAATCTGAAGTTAGGTAAGTAGTCACCAATATTTTCTGACTAACCTAAATAAATTTAACTTCCTAATCTTCAGATGATCTGATCATGTGGTCATGAAGTTGTAGATGGAAAACTAGATCCTAAAGGATGAGAACAGCCCACCTTGATTCAGAAGCAGCGACACAGCCATGTTCTTTCCCCTACGTGGCTGCAGAGGGTAGGCCACAGCAGAAATGGAAAGTCAGACATCGATTGGTCATTAAAAACATTTCCTATAATGAGCATATTTTAGTCAGCTGAAGTGTTGCAAGAAAATGAAAAAACAAAATGACTTCTGTCTCAGAGAAGTGGATTTTTGGAAAGGTGGATTACTGGCTACCTTTTTGAAAGGCATTTGAGTCTCTGTAAGAAAAACTCCCATTATTATCGGAATATACACAGATGACCAGCAGGGTGTTGGGTGGCTATAGTTAAATACTGAAGAGGATTTGGAGAAGAACCATGTTTCTAAGACAGCAAGGGCGATGCTCAATTACTTTTTACTGACCTTGCAGAAATTGCTTCTGGGTTTTGCGTGCTGTTGGGATCGTAGGAGTTGGTGACTTGCTGAGTGGGAAGCACTGGAGGTGCGAAGGCGTTGGGAAATACAGCACCCAGAAGGGCAGCTACAGCAGCAGCAGCTAAAAGTCTGCAGGGAACAGGTGTGGCTTAGGAGTGCTGAGAAAGGGGCCCAAGGACTAATACCCACAGGATTTGCTTCAGGACTGGTGTGGGCATAGCTGTTTTAAACATCTCCTCTTGATAGGTAAGACACCTAAAAAACTAGCTAGCATTTGTTGCCCTTAACGCAGAGAAACTAAAGCAGATACCTTAAAGCAACTGAGGCCAATAGGAAAAGGGGACCAGGAACTAGAGAAAAGGTTAGATCAAAAAGAATTAACCTAGAAGGTAACACCCACACACAGGAAATCAATGTGAGTCAATGCCCTGTATAGCTATCCTTATCTCAACCAGCAAAACCCCTTGTTCCTTCCTATTATTGCTTATACTCTCTCTACAACAAAATTGGAGATAAGGGCAAAATAGTTTCTGCTGGGTATTGAGGGGGGGAGCGGGAGGGGGTGGAGTGGGTGGTAAGGGAGGGGGTGGGGGCAGGGGGGAGAAATGAACCAAGCCTTGTATGCACATATGAATAATAAAAGAAAAATGAAAAAAAAAAAAATAAACATCTCCTCTTCCCTCTGTTGGTGAGGGAGGGATTCTTGCTCCAGGATTATGGGATGGCTGAACACCTGACACCCGACACTGCACTGATGAGAGCAACAGCAGTTTATTAGTCACAGACACTCATAGCCTAGAGTAGGGACTGCATGCAATACAGGAGGACCACATGGGGGTTGCCCTTAGGAACACAGTGAGCAAGTGGGGGCTGTGGGAGGCAGGCTTTGCAGTCTTGCGGATATTGTCTTCTGATTCCTGCAGGAGGATGTGATGGGCTTGCTTGAATAATTCTGCCGCTGGCAAGGACCCGAAACCCACTGCTCAGGGCTGAGCTGTGCCTGGTCTCTTTGATAAGGAGGGTTGTTTAGCGAGGAGACCTTATCCACAAGAGCAGCTGAGGGAGGAGAACTTGTAGTTAGGCTGTTCAGGGGCCTCCAGGTTTCACAAGATGTCAAGGCAGCATTTAATATCAACTCTTAATTTTAAACCTTACCACCACAATAGCACACAAGGGCATGGTTGATGCTGGCTAACAGGAGAGAAAATTCCAGAAGAGGAACTTAGGCTTCTATACCTCCAGATGTCAGGGCTCTCAAAATAAAATGACAGAAGTAATGTAAATTCTCAGGATAGGTTAGAATCAAAGGATTGAATGGTAGCAGTCAGGAAGCTGCTTATTCCAAAACCTGTGTCCAGTGAATTGACTCTAGTGGTTGCCGGTAACTTAAATTGCCCTATATGAAAAATGTCCACCATTCTGCCAATGTTGTACACGCAAAACTGCAAGGAAAAGAGGAAGACAAAGCTAATCCCTCAGGCCTGGTCTCTAGACCTGGTCTCTGGAGACCCACATAAACCTATCAGCCAGGTAACGGTAGTGGGAGTTTCCCTCAGTAAGCACAAAGAGAAAGCAGTCAGAGAAACTTCTGAAGGCTTGCCAGAGGTATTTTGTGATAGTCTGACTAAAGATGATGGGCTGGTGGTGTCCCAACTAGCCAGTCCTATCTTGAATCC